>NC_090954.1:354500-699000 GCF_040807025.1 Struthio camelus
AAGATTGTTTAAAGCAATTGTCTTGGTCTCTTTAAAAGAAAAAAAAAAAAATCTAAAACTGGGACCAAAAGCAGTCTCTGCTAAGCAGGAACTGCAGCTTAGCAACCCAGCCTGAAGGCTCCTGAATAACAGAATCGCTAAGATCCTAGGTGGTTCTTAACAGTTTCACTGCGATATCTATGGGTCTTGGCGGGCAAAATGCCAAGCAAATGGTGCATGCTAAAGGTCCTCACAGTGCTTGGGCTAGTTATGCATGCATAGGCTGATATGCATTCAGGCTCATCAGAAGCTGCACTTGTAAAAATCTCATGCCATATGCTTTTGATTTTGAAGAGTCAATGGATTTCTCAGATATAAAGAAGTGATACATGCACAGTAAACACTTTTGCTGCACGATTCGAGGATCCTCAGAAGCGTTTTATGTCACTCCATCTCAATTAACCTCACAAGAGAGCAATTCAAGTCTAAGTGAGAGAGTAAAAAAAAGAAAAAAAGACAACATTTACTGACAACACACAAAAGCCTACTCTGATGTCGTAATGCTGTACTTGAGTCACAGGCAGATTTCCTGGAATTCAGTTTTGAAACAGGAAAACAGATACTGGAGAGAGTATAGAAAGAAGAACAGGTGCCTGCTGTGATCAGAGCAGAAATGATTTCAGCTACTGATTAGACCCCAATGAAGTTATTATTACTGCTGAAAGTTAAAGAAGCTTTCTGAACTGTGTCTTAATACATTATTCAGCTTTAAAAAGTTCCCCATGTCCTTTCTGCACATGCTGCACATGAAGAATAAAAATGATTCCAACTCTCTCACAGTATTTTCTGGGTAATGGTGCTCTTCTATCTCTTTACTTCCAAAAAATGCAAGTTACTGTAACTGATAGCTGTCACCACCTTTTCTGACATTGCTGTTCCAGTACCACCTTTTATGTAGCAGCACCATCAGAAACAAGTCAGTACTCTTTAATATTAAGACTTTTTTCACTATACTGGAATGCATTACACACAAGAAAATTCAGTGCTTCCTTTGGAGCTGGAATACTTTCTGCCCGCATGAAGTCAGCAGTCTGTGATAACGGATGGAACAGACAGATCACAAGGATTGCTGTAGCTAAGTGCAAAGGCCTGTAGAGTACTAGCCATGCCAAGAAATAATCAGTCAGACTACCTTACACATAAAATAGCTTAGTCATAAAATGCGTAAGCTTAACAAAACTACAGCCGTAGTGCTGTTCGGATCAGATGCTCAAAACGTGAAATTGTCTACAGCAATCCAAACCACACCAGTGCTTTAAGAATATACAAAAAACTGTATGTGTTCAGAATACAAAAACACATGTATTTCTGTAGTTCTCATACAGATCTTTACAAATAGTAGTGCTGGGGGAAAAACACAGTTTTCCATATTAAATCACTGAGTCAATTCCAGCAAGCAGTTGTTTCAGCTTAGGTTCATAAGCTCCTAGAGATGGGAGATGTTCACACTGCACAACTCCTTTCCTATCTCCTGCCTCTGGCTTCCTCACTAGTGGATGAAGCATACGGATTTGAAAACACTTAAAGAAACCAAGCCCAAGCTGCTGCTAAAAAAGATGATCCCATCCTTCTCGTAGCCTTTTTGGCATCCATGTGAGCAGTCCCATGGTCTCCTAAGCTAGATAAAGCTATTCATTCAGCTGAAAACTAAATCACACACTCTCATTCAAAATTTGTTAAAGCTAGATTCGTTTCCCAATTCAATTGATTCTGTGGCTACACAATTGCTACCACCACCATGGCAGAGACATTAGAAAAAAGCAGCCTGGGACGTATGAAGAAGGATCAAGAAACTGCAGCCTGAGAAACGCGGCAAAGGAAACTAAAGGCATTCAGACTGGCCCGGGCAAGATTTTTGCCCAATGACAGTTTAAGAAACTGTTGCCCCTCACCTCCCCATTTTGCCCTTGCAGAGACATCAGGCAGAAGAGAACATGCACCCACAACTCAGCTTTTTCACGATATAGTGATTCAGCTGCATCGTGTATTGTCAATGCAAGTATCTCAAGGGGGTAGAGCAGACTTTGCCATAGCAAAACTGAACCACTTGTCTGTCACAGGCTCAAATTCTCTTCTTGGACACAAAGGTAATCCCTGTAACGCAAAATGCTAATGTACAAGTAGGATAGGAAAGCTTGCTACCTTGCTACCCATGCTATGATTTTGTGGATGAGGACTACTTGCTTCCTGGGACTCTGCACTGTACCTGTCATTTAAATTCTTATGAAAAAGAGTAAACAACCATTGCAGTGAATGGTTTGCTTCTATCATGTCTGTAATAAGGAAAGGTCTGCTTTCAATCAGGGCAGTTCTAAGCTTCTCCCACAGTGTACTCCATCACTGTTTGTCCCCTAAGGGCTGAAGTCTAGATAGCACAGCATCAAACTGGGAAAGAATCATATTCTATGCTCCATTATTCACATTAACACACTGTCTGGATATCAGACGTTTTAGATTGTGATCGTCATCACCATGACTATGGACTATAATGCCCCTTGGTCACATGAGATATTCTCCAGTCAATTTCCAATAATTAATGATAAAGATGCCCTGTTTTTTTTTTTATGCAGTATATATGATTTATAAGATTAACAACTGGCACGTACATGGAAGGGAAGAAATAATGGAACTGGGAAAAAGATTCACAAATCGAAGATGGAAAAGCAATACTAAAAATCACCCCTTCCATTCTGCCTGAAGATTGCAAACCCTAACATCTCATTTTTTCAGTGCACTTCAAGTGTGCCGCAGCATGGACTGTCTATTTCTGCCCCAACATGATTACTGCCCACACTAATACACCTTCCGAGGAAGCAAGTCTTTGTTCTGCTTTTTTTGTAACATTCTTAACTTTATATTGCTTGTCAGACCTCCAGGTTTTACTAAAGAATTCTTTCTCTTGTGGGTTTGCCCTCTTTTCACATTTACTTCATCCACAGCTTGCTACCTTGCTACCCATGCTATGATTTTGTGGATGAGGACTACCTGCTTTCTGGGACTCTGCACTGTACCTGTCATTTAAATTCTTATGAAAAAGAGTAAACAACCATTGCAGTGAATGGTTTGCTTCTATCATGTCTGTAATAAGGAAGGGTCTGCTTTCAATCAGGGCAGTTCTAAGCTCCCAACCACAGATCTCCGACTCGGACTTAAAAGACTTGCACAAGTTGAAACAATAGTTGATGACTCTGCCAGTAATCACCTTCGGAATTACTGGCATTATTCACAGATTCTTACTTTCACTGCTGCAATAAACTAGGCCAGAACCAGTAAGAAAAGAGTTCCTATGAAGAACTGCATTCTGTAAACCTTTGAGCGGTTTAGACATTTTTCTACCAGACAGACCTTCCTCCCCACCTGTTTAATATGCATGCTGAAGAAACAGGGAAGCACAAAGAGGTTACTGAAGTCAACAACGCTCTGTAAGTATCTAATCAGGGCAAAGGCAGCAAAACTGCTGCTAAAACTGAGAGAAAGCTAAATTAATACCATTAACATCCCCTCCCCCTTACAATTCTATCATTCTATGGTATTCTCTCCCTTACAGGGACAGCTAGATATCCAAAAGAGATCCCAGTCCTACAGTGCCAGTGTGGCTCTTCTGAACCTTTTGGTCCATCCTCCTAATTCTCCGTCAGCCTTCCTCTCCTTGCAAATCCTCGCCCTCACCTTCCCCGAATGGCTCTGCCTCTTACCTCCAGCACTGCATCATCTCCGAGCAAGACATACATCAGGAATGCAAGTACTGGCAGTACTATGCAGAGCAACTAGAGACAGGCTAAAGCTTCCTCTTTCTACAAGCAAGTTCTCACTTCCTGTTCACTTACAAATATTTTTCCCCAGTTTAGCAACCACCTCTCTTAGTAATAGACTGAAAAGCATCTCATCCTTCCCTAATATACAATCCTGCTTTTTTCCCCCAAATATTTGCCATTTTATTCCAGACTTTCCGTTCACAAAATTCTGTAATACTAGTATGCTAAGAACAAAAACATGACCCTAGAATTGACTGAAGTTATATCAAAGCCCCTAAGAACAAGGACCAACACTATAAAGGAATGGAAGCTCTGCTGCCTATCTACCTGAGAATTTTGCTGTGTAACAAATGAAAAAAGAAACAAAGCTCAAATACAGCTTATGGACAAGTATTTGACAGTTTTGTATCTGTTACAAGCAGTTGGGCTGATTATCTGGCTACACAGTTCAATTACATCTAAAAGCCACTCACTAACTTCAAAGAGCTATATACCTCTAACCTCTTCGGGCTAGGAATATATCTGCAATGAAGGACCTCTTAGAAATCCAAAGAGTTAAAGTCAGAATAAAATAGATACTTGAGTCATTGTCTAATGAAGCTGCATACACTCCTCTGGTTATTATTTTGATTAGTGGATTTTTGCAAGAGCCTACATATTAATACTATACTACTGCATCTATAGATTGTATCTATTCATGTCATCTCACAGAAAAATCACATGAGGATTATACAATTTAAACAGTTCACTGAACATGCTGTTGGGAATACACCCGAGAGGATCTGATCAAACAAACTATTTCACAATTCTTTTCAAAACAGTTACAAAAATATGGCAAGCATCTACGAAGTACTTGCTTTATAGCAGAGAAAGAGGTTTCTTTTAAAAACATGTGCTGTTGTCATCACTGAGACCTTCTGAGGTAATTATTTTCAAGAGGTGGGAATTTTTGCGAGATCTTCCATCATGGTTAGTGAAACTCTATATAGTAATCAGTCTTGAAAAGCTACGTCCTGGCCTTGAAGAATGAGAAAAGCCTCGAGTGTTATATGGACAGAAATATTTATATACGTATACATGCATGGGTGTAAGTTAAAGTTTGTAGTAACACAGTTACTGTCAGATTTCACTTGAATCAGTATAGTTCAAGCATTCATAAAACAGATTCTAGGATAGCCTGTGAAAAGAAAATGCCATTCTATTTTGTTTTGTTATTGTTTTTTTCTAAATCAAAGCTCACTTAAAGAGGTCAACATAGCATACACATACAGTCCAGACAGAAATAAAACTCTCACTCATTTCCAGAAGCAAGAACACTACTGGGGGGGGGGGGGGGGGGGGAGAAAGGCGGGGGGGAGAGAGAGAGAGGAGGGAGGAATGATATTGGAAGGAAAAGCTTGTCTCCATGGGATTAAAAGTTTGATAAGAGTTTTTCTAAAAAAGAACAGTAATTCTACTCTCAAGAACTCGATAACTGTGTAACAGTGCTGATACAAATTTCCACCTGACCTTTCTCACTTCTGACAAGCAATCGCCTGTCTTTTGCAACTATCCACAGTTTGAGAGGATTTATTCTTCACTCTCCGTGTAAATGAAGTATAAATGGTTTCTCTTACATTTTAGCGTCACATGGTTTCCAAGCTCTAATCTTAATGATGTCTTGCCAGACTGTACACCAAGCAAAGGTAGGAGTCATATACCTCTAGACAGAGAACAAGCAATACGAAGTTCTTATTATATCAAGTTTCTCAGTGTAAAATTAAACAAGAACCTGTAGTCATAGCTGATTTTTAAATAGATTAAAAAGCACAGTTTGATAGCCTCTTAATAAGGAAGCTGAATTCAGATCATGTAGAAGTCAGCTACGTTTCCATCTCTGCATGCTAGAACCGCCTGTCAATAGATGAAGTTCCTCATACTGGCAAGACACTACAATATTTGTAAAGACCATTTACATCGGATTTCATTGAGCAACAGCTGTAGACTTGAAGATTTTAACTTTGAAAAAGTTAATCCTTTTAATGTATCTGCATCTGCACAACCCATTCGTATGATGGACATAATTTTCTTTTTTTCACCGGTCTTCCATAGTTTTGTTACCATGTTTCTGTGGAGGACTAGAGACAGATAGCTGTGCAACGACACGGTGAACAAACTTCTGCTCTCCTAACAGTCTCCAGTGAGTATATAATCTGTAACTCCCTGAGATATTATCAGTTTCATGCACACAGTATTTAATTAGTCTCTTGCTCTAAAAGCCAGCCTTGGGTGTCACTTAAAAGATGCATCTATTACACAATGGAATGACAGGAAGACTTATGAGTTCTCGTTATGAAGCAAGTCTTGAGAAATTGAATTACTGAACTCTTTGCCATCAGTAAGTACCCCTTCGCCCTTTTTTCGCCCTTTTTTCTGCTGCCTCCAAGAAGAGCCCAAAGCGCCACCTTCTGTTTAAAAACTGGAACCACAAATAATAATGCAAGCAGCAGGTGAACTACTGGGGTGAGTCATTCACACATTCAAATCTACCTGGTTGGGTACCAAAAAATAAACATGTTTTCCTATTAAACAGCTCAGCGTATGTCATATCTGACAGAGCTGCTGCTCTTCTAGAACAGCAAGCAAACGAACAGCTAGACCATAGCTGCCCAAGTGGCATGCATCCAAATCCAGACATCAAGGATATTTTGCCTAGATTTCAGCAAGTGACCAAACGAGTAACACTTTGTGCGTTTTTGCAGAAAATTGAAACCTCATAGAGCACTTCAAGCATGTTATCACAATTTCCAGCAGGAAGACAGCATGCAATATCCAGGAGGCCCAAAGCTGAAGTGAAGATAAACAGATTTTGATAAAATTACACCACAGACCTCACACTAACGTTATTCATTGGACTCTTACGACAAATGAACAGCCTTATATTAGAACAATGTAATTAACACATGCAAGTACAAAATTTGGGAGTATAGAAGAACAGTCCACTCTAAGAGCTGCTCCCCCAATACAGAGAACATGAGAGATTATAAGGACAACAAAATTAATCTTCAGAAAAAAAAATCAGGTTTTCTTATCATTGTTTTTCTGGGGGAGGAAGGAGGTCAGATGAGGAATGAGCCAGACAGGCACACCGTGTGTTGATCAGACCTATCCTTGTAATAATTAGAGTATTAAAGAAGTTTTTATTCGCATCTTCAATTTACAGTCTAGCAATGTAACAGATGTATTTACTGTCAAAGCTACAACAGAACTTGCAACATATTTGGCTAAAATTAAAAGAGGGAAAAATATCATGTAATATTAGATCACACTTCAACCAAAAGACTGATTTGTTTTATCTATTTGAAAGACCAAGAAAAACTATAAATAACCCATCAATTCCCAAATCTAACAATAAATTGGGCTATCCTTTTCCATCAACCTCTGTAAAATAACCTTTATTTCAGCAGGCAGCTCCAGAGTAAATGGGTCCTGATCAATGTAGAGTCACAACTGAGAAATTGCTCATCAACAAACACAAAATAGGTGGTAGCCTTGTAAGTCAAACTGGATTCAGTGCAGTAAGGAGAAGATGACACTCAGTAGCTCACAAAAAATTTTCATTATGATAATTACGAATTAAGTGTGGTGACATCATACTAATCAATTACACTCCTTTTATTATCAGTCAGTGACCTCTTGGCCAATTCATGCCCTGGCTCCTCTGATTCAACTCACTTTTGCAATAAAAGTGACTATGAAGGACATTTCCACGATACAGAGAATACAGTGCCCTTATGATGAGAAGAGACATAAAAAAACCAGACAGGCTGCAAACTACCCGGAAAAACGAATTTCCACAGTATTCTTTCTTAAATTCTCTTTTAAAAGAGTCCAAGTTGCCATTCCAGATACTGTAATGAGCACAAGCTGAACTATTACTGTCTTTCCAGAAAAGCTTAAGAAGTTATGGGGCAGAACGATCCCAAAACAAGTGCTTAAATTTCTGTACTGTTAGATCTAAACACTGTAGAAAAGACACAGAGCCAAATTACATTCTAGTGCAACTCCGGCAAAGTTGCCAGAGCATCTGTAGAATAAGAGGAAAAAAAAAAAAAAAGGCTGAAATGAAGAAGGAAATCTTGGACTGAGTACAGCCCTGAGAGACCAGAATTAGGACTGATTCACTCAATATTTTTAAATAATGATTCGGGCACAGGAAGTAGAAGTACATTAATGAAATTTTGCAATGACAGTAAGTTGGGAGGTGTTGTCAATACAGAGGCAAACTGAAGTACCATTAAGAAACAATCAGATGACCTTTAAGATAGGAACGCAGGGGCAAGGCAGCACACAGAGGATTTCTCTTATAAGCTAAGAGCCAATCAACTAGAAACATGGGAGAAAGACTGGAGTGTCTTGATCTCAGAACGATTACAAAGCTTCAGTGTTATCGGACTTGTCTCCCTATCTTTCATCCAAGCTAAACAACTGCCACAGCCAGTCAAAAACTCAAACCAGCTCTATTTTAATTAAATAAAGGCAGCAAAATTCAAAATAAATGCAATACTAAGTCAGAAATGAATGAGATTTTCAGCTGCTGCTAATTTGGGGAGGACCCTCCAAAAGTGTGCTGACTATACCAACCTTTCCTCAGTTGTCTCCAAAATGGCTTTTTCTTCTCGTTTTCTCTAGTCCTAGTTTCTCTCGCTCTGTAGCCTGAAAAAACACTAGCCTCAGTGTATATATCTGTTTAAAAAGATATTTACCTATCTTAGTAAAAAGATATAAAAAAATTTCTTTTCAGAAAGTATGCAAAAAAATAGGTGTACATAACACTTGAGAATAGAAAGAAAAATAAGGCAAAACTCTGTTCCCTGTATGAAAAAAAAAAAAAGGGCGGGAGAAGGTTGGCGCGGAGGCAAACAGCGGCAGGGGGCACGTTACAACGCCGGCGCCCCGGCCCCGGCCCAGGCCCAGGCGCTCACTTGGCCCTGCTCCTCACAGGCAGGAGCTGCTTCCACCAAGGGCCCCGGCCCCGGCCCCGGTCCAGGCAGCAGAGCGGGCCTACGGCGCCAGAGGGGCGGCTGCCTCACGCAGGGCCCCGGGACCGGGACCGGGACCAGAGCCGCCGCCGCCGCCGCCTCAGCCTCTCGCGGGGCCGCCGCAGGACCCGGTAGCCCCGGCAGCCCCCGCGCGGCGCCGCGGGGCGGGGAGGGGCGGGGCGGGGGCGGGGCGCGGCCCCCGCCCCCGCCCCCAGCGCTGAGGCGGGCCAGGCCAGGCCCCGCCCGCCGCGCCGCGCGACGAGAGCGCGCCCTCGGGCCAAAAGGCCAATCGGGCGCCGCGGCTTCAGCGCTCCTGCTGTGATTGGGAGCGGGCCTCCGCGAGGCCGCCCAATGAGGAGGCCGCGTGTACAGCGCGAGGCTGCGCTCAGTGTGCGGGGCCGCCATTGGGCGGCGGCGCGCGGCAGGATGGCGGCGGCGGCGGCGGCGGCGGGGGGGCTGGGCAGCGGCGACTTCTCCGACCTGCGGGAGATCAAGAAGCAGCTGCTGAGCGTGGCGGAGCGGAGCCGCGAGCGCGGGCTGCAGCACAGCGGGAAGTGGTGAGCGCGGCCGGCGGGCGGGCGGGGTCCGCGCTGCGGCTGGCCGGCCCCGCGCTGACGGCGGCTCTCTCCTTGCAGGGCCTCCGAGCTGGCCTTCGCCCTGGACCCGCTGCCGCTGAGCGAGCTGCCGCCGCCGCCCGCCCTCACCGAGGTAGGGGCCGGGCGCCGCCGCGGCTCGTGGTGCGCTCGGGGGGAGTCGCCGCCCCCCCCCCCCGACGGCAGGGATCGCCGGCCGTTTCTTAAATCTACCTAAAATTAAGCGAAGTGTGCGAGTTTTTACAAGCTTCTGTGAAGAAGGCTGTTCAAAGTGCAGATTCTTTCGTAACGGTCTTAAATCCGTTCCGTTATATGCTCTTTTTAATAGGGTGGAGAGAAGTGAGCGCTTTTTCCCAGGTGACAGCACTCCATTTTGTATGTTGCTGTGGTACCCTACGTGAGATAATCTGCAAGCAAAACTTCTGAAGTTGTGCTGCTTAATTTTTATTTGTTCATCTTTAATAAGGGTTAAAAATCGTTGCAATCGAAATTAGATCGATTAAACTTCAACTGGTTAAACTTCAATCCTTAAGACACATAAGAAATCAGTTTTATCTCCGTCTCCATAGAAGGACTTTCAGGCATACTGAAAAGTATGCTTTGTTAAATTTGTCAAATTACAGTAATGTAACATGTCATAAATGCATTGCAAAGCGTAGTCATGAAGAAGATGTTTATGCCTATAAATTAGCAGGTTAATGCTGCTTGCTGTGGATTACGTTTCTTATTTATGGTCATTCAGGCTCACTGAACACCTAATTCATGCCGTCTGGTGGCTTGCCATAGTCTGTTTTCTGGAGTGCCACAGTTTAAGTATTTCTGACCAGTCTGTACTTTTTATTTGAGAGCTAGAAATTTGATCCCATGAGGGAACAGAGAGACTATCAAATGGTACTCAAGCTATCTTTGCATGCGAATAAGCTCTATTTTTACCTTTCTAAGCAGTTTCTTTGATATAGTTCTAACTAGATGATTTACCTAAAACGTGTTAGAGCTTCTGAGGTCTTGAACTCCTCTTTATCCCTGCAGGAGGATGCTCGTGATTTGGATGCCTATACGTTAGCCAAGTCTTACTTTGATCTAAAGGAATATGACAGGGCCGCATATTTTCTGCGGGGCTGCAAGAGTCAGAAGGCTTATTTCTTGTATATGTACTCTAGATACCTGGTAAGACAAACAGAAAAATTCCCTTTACTGCAGAACTCATCTGCTTCCCTTCCCTCCCTCATCTAGAACCTGGCATATCTTAGTCTTCTATACTGTTCCAAGTGACAGTATAGAAAGCCAAATTATGTGGGGGGAGGTTTGTGGGTTTTTTGGGGGGTTTTCTAAGTGAGCTGGGTAGAATCATCTGTGGTGCTCTTGAAAACTCAGTTTAAATGATGCTACCAGAATTGCAGGCATCGTAAGGAATATGCTGCTGTAAAGTAAGCTTGTTTTTCTTCTGTTTTCCACAGTCAGGAGAAAAGAAGAAGGATGATGAAACAGTGGATAGTTTGGGTAAGGCTGTAGTGTCAAGGAACATAAGACAATATAATGAAGCTTACGGTAGTGCCTCTTCATGCAAATCATTTCAGTTTTATGGCTTGCACCGTGACTTTTTTTTTTTTGATTGTAACGTAGTTTGCTTTCAATTAATTGTTTTGACACAGGTTGCAGATTTTCATTTAGTAGTTCTTCTTTTAAAGCAGGTGATGATTAGACTTAATGATTTTTCTTCTAAAAAGAGAAAAATAATCAGAGGGTGGGAAGCTTTCAGGTCATGCCAGTGATGAATTCTGAGTGAACCCTTGACTTCACAATTACTGTGAATAATGCTTATTGTGATAAGCACCTTGACTGAAAGGTAGCTATTTGATTTTCTCTCCATGCAGGACCCCTGGAAAAAGGGCAGGTAAAAAATGAAGCTCTACGAGAATTAAGAGTAGAGCTTAGTAAGAAACACAAAGCACGGGAACTGGATGGATTCGGCCTTTATTTGTAAGTGTCTGCATATATTTCTAATGTATTCATGTACACAGAGTATATGCCTCTGATAACTTGGTAACTTTTCTACTTGATAACTTTTTCTGCAGGTATGGTGTTGTGCTGCGGAAGCTGGACTTGGTGAAAGAAGCCATAGATGTATTTGTTGAAGCTGCTCATGTCTTACCTTTGCACTGGGGAGCCTGGCTGGAACTCTGCAACTTGATTACAGATAAAGAGATGGTAAAACTTGGGAAATATCAAAACGTAATAAATTCCAGAGTCCATACTGATTCAGTAGCTGATGGATTAGTTGTCATGAGATTGGTGTCATCCACTGCTTTATTCTCCTGTGAGACTCTGTCAGGCAAGACAACCCAAGACTGTAAATTATGTTGTTGAAGTGTCTTTTTCTTCAATAGCTTGCCATGCTGTAGTCTGAGAATCTTTATTACAGCCAGGGCTAGCTTCTCATAGGGCCAGCAAATGGTTAAAGAAATGGCTGATTCACATATTCTGAAATAGTTGTCAATTGTCAACTGGGCTTTTGCCACGTGAGGGCGATCCTCCTTAGATATTTATTTATTTGTGTCTGGTTCTGGTTTCACAGTTACTGAGCACTTTAGGCGGTGGCCTGAAAGTGTATATAAAATCACTATGGGTATCGTTTTTGAATGTCTTTGCGCTTTGAAGTTTGCGCTTTTCTTGTCACTATTGTGCCAGTTATATGTAATGATACAAATCCTTTTGTAAATAGCCATTCAATCAAGTAAGTCCATAGTAAGGCTGTTCCTACGTTATTAGCAAGTGCAGTATAGTAGGCTTGAATCTGTAGTGAGAAACAGTTGTATCTGGAGACCTGATGTTCACACTGTACATGATTTGAGGAGGTTACTTTGAACTAGCTTTAATCTGGTTTTGTGGCTTAGACACTGATTAGTAATGGGAGTGCATCTCTGAGTTTAGTCTCATCCTGAGAGAATGTAGTTTGCATCCTCTGATACAGGTCCATGATGTTAGACAAACTGCGATAGTGGGGATGACTGAGAAATTCACTTCAGAAGTGCACTTCTCATCCAGACTTAAAAAATTACATAGGTGTGCCCTTTGTCAAGTACAAAGCCCCACATATGAAATGAAGGAGTATATCTAATAACTGAAGTTGGATATAGAAATAGATTTTGTCTTTATGCATGGGATTTATGTGACCGCTCCTGGAATTCTCGCTCAATTCTGGCTGGTAGAATACTTTAAAAAGTAGAGGGGGCACAGAAGAGGCCTTGGTGATTTGTGGAAAAAGAGAAATGTATTTCTGGTGAGACTGTTCACAACTGTGTTCGTTTGGCTCATCAAAAATAGTGATTTGATTTATTTATTTATTTTTCTGATGCTCAAATGTGGGAGAAAAATACCGTCTTGGACGGTATTTTGAATTTAGCGGAGAAGTAAGGCCAGTGGCTGAAGCAGAAGCCAGGTGCTTTCAGATTTGAAATAAGACAATCATTTTTGTCAGTTATTGTTGAAATTTCGGAAGAAATAGAGTCATTTCATTTGGTCAGTCATGGGATTATATAGGGAGTAACTAAATGTGATTCTGTGATTCATACTGTACTGTTCTTTAGACCAGATGTTTGAATGCTCCTTTCTTGTTTCAATATTCTTAATTTATAGGCATCATTTAGTCTCTCCTGTGGAAGAACCCAGTATTAATTCTTGGTCCTAATACGGCTCTTTAATAGCTGGTGTTATGGCCTAAGAAAAAGATTAC
This sequence comes from Struthio camelus, assembly GCF_040807025.1. Lineage (NCBI taxonomy): Eukaryota > Metazoa > Chordata > Aves > Struthioniformes > Struthionidae > Struthio > Struthio camelus. The sequence goes on from NC_090954.1 coordinate 367,642, forward strand.
AGGAAAGTCTCCTACCTCAAGACCATCTGCTAAATCATGGGAGGGAAGATAATGGATTCTTTTCCACGGTTGGCTCTTAGAACACTACTGATTGTCATCTCTTCCTCCTCTTCTTTGGTTCTTGCTAGTTGAAGTTCCTGTCCTTACCAGATACATGGATGAAAGAGTTCTTTCTCGCACACATTTATACAGAGCTGCAGCTGATAGAGGAGGCTCTGCAGAAGTATCAGAGTCTCATTGATGCAGGATTTTCCAAAAGCACTTACATCATCTCTCAGATTGCAGTTGCCTACCACAACATCCGAGGTCAGTGATACTTACTAGTAGGAGTGGGCCTCTTGATGCAAACTTAGCATTTGTAGTTCTTGTTCTCACGTCTGCTGTTCCTTGTTCAGATATTGACAAAGCTTTATCCATCTTTAACGAGCTAAGGAAACAAGACCCTTACAGAATAGAAAACATGGACACTTTCTCCAACTTGCTGTATGTTAGGGTAAGCACCCTTTGTGTTGCCTACGTTATGTATCGTGCTAGTATTTGTCAGAGGTATTGTACCCATTGGCAAAGCAGCTGTTGTTAACTAACCTCTCTAAGATAGGCTTTCAGCCTTTGTTTTCTGCCCCCTACCACTCCATGAAATAGATGCTGGGTATGCATTGCCAACCCCCTAGGTTTTCCTCCATCAGAAAATGTAATGTGCTCCTTTCCTCACCAGTTTCATTTCTCTGTTTCACTAGAGCATGAAGCCTGAATTGAGCTACCTGGCTCACAATCTCTGTGAGATAGACAAGTATCGTGTTGAGACCTGCTGCGTAATTGGTGAGAGCCAGCTCTGTTACTTGTTCTATGCTGTCTGCAGACTGTGGGAGAACATCTTAATAACCGTTATGAAAAGCATCTACCAGCAAGGCTGTCAAGACCACTTTGTGAACGTGGTCTCACACAGCCTAAAAAAGCAAGCGAAATGACAGAGTACCCCTTTTCATCGTCTCTCTCTGAAAAAGCTAGTGTAACATTGTCAGCGCAAAGAAGAGTTGAAGAAAGCCTTATGAAGACCCATGTAGTCCGTAATCCCTTTATTTATGGTCCTGAAACTCCAATAGAAATAGCTCTGCGTCAGGTCTGGGAAATTCACGTATTAGATCGTGAAGTAAGCTTTCAATGGAGGGGGATGGATGGGATCTTAATTGGTTGGTGCAACTGGAAAAGGATTTGACCAGAGCACTGGAGAACAGACTGCTGTTAGGTCTTTTGAAGTTTGAATTATACCTGCCTTTAGTAGGTCTCTTTCTTTATACAGTTTTAATTTTAAAGGTAGTAGATAATACCTCTTCCACCTGTTTTCTGTTTTTCTGCTGTTTTTTGTCATTTATTTGTTTAAATTTTATGACTTTTTGCTTTAGGGAATTATTATAGCTTACGCTCCCAGCATGAAAAAGCAGCACTCTATTTCCAGAGAGCCTTGAAACTAAATCCTCGGTATCTGGGGGCCTGGACACTTATGGGACATGAGTATATGGAAATGAAGAACACATCTGCAGCTATTCAAGCTTATAGGTATCGCTCATGCACTGCACAAAATAGTGTTTGAGGTCTGCATACATAAGGATTGGAGTAATACCTTCTGTATTTCCTTGTTAGTCTTTTACTGAATTTCGTCTTGATCCTGACTGCTTCCTGATTAGTGCATTTCTTTTTCTTTGACAGACATGCGATAGAGGTGAACAAAAGGGACTACAGAGCCTGGTATGGCTTGGGGCAAACCTATGAAATCCTCAAAATGCCATTTTACTGTCTCTATTATTACCGACGGGCCCACCAGCTCAGGTATGCTCAGTTGAGCATATGGCCACGTTTCTTGGTGTTCATTCTGAACTGCTTGCTGCCTGCTAAGGAAGTTAAATGCAGGAACTAAGTTGAGGGAAAAGGGCAAAAGCATCAGCCCCGTGATTTGTGCAGTCTCACTATACTGATTCCTTTCGGTTGTATTTGTTAATCCTTAGCAAAGGCTTTGTCAGTTAAATACTAAAGAGTGCTCGTCAGGAGTCTAAGTGACATTTTATATAAGAGAGAGGATGAAGGACTCTTGTCAGATATAGTCTTGGCTGGCTGTTCATTATGCTCCATTTAGGAATTGCTTTTTTACAGACCCAATGATTCCCGTATGCTGGTTGCTCTAGGAGAGTGCTATGAGAAACTGAACCAGTTGGTGGAAGCTAAAAAGGTAAGTGAGCACTAAAATATGGAGTAAGACAGGCTGTACGTTCGAATGTCTTCCAGGATACTGGATGGAGTTGCAGTAAAATTGTGTGGCTAGGGCTACCAGAACTCTCCCTTAGAGAAGGACAGAGATGAGAGCTTTTAGTAGCTGCTGCTATTTATTGCAGCCCTGAACCTAGCCTTAGAATGTAAGGAAGTGCATACAGCATGTTGTTGGGGCTTATTTAAACTGTTTCTGTTGCAATTATGATTGGGAAGTTCTGCTCCAACGTAACTGGAGCAGCTGACAAATAAAGAGAATTGTCTACAGGTTATATATGCCCCTTTCCTGGAGAGCTGTATAGTTTTCTAACTTGCTTGCAGGAGAGTCATGAGCTGGAGTCAGTTTTTTTTGTGTGCTCGACTGACTTTTTTTTTCCTTGGCAGTGCTATTGGAGAGCTTATGCTGTTGGAGATGTGGAGAAAATGGCATTGGTGAAACTGGCAAAGTGAGTATGTAGTAGCATTGAATCGTCAATATTGTGTTAAGTGGAACTAAAGCACTCTGGTACCTATTGATGAAATAATAAATGGAAAACAAATGGATTTCCTTTTAGGTAGTGTTACTTTTGGAGCTATGTAATAAGTGATATTCTTGGAAGGCCTGCTATAACCACAAATCCTAATGTCTAGGCCTAGCTTTAGGTTTCCCTCAGGACAATTAGAGAGGGAGTCATAGGATAATGTAGATTGGAAGGGACCTCTGAAACCTGGAATGACTTGGGCATGAGGTGCCAGCACATACGTGCTCTATAGTGGAGCTTAAAGAAGTGCATGATGCTATATGTTATACAAAATAATAGGTGGACTTTGTCCAATATATGGATGTGACATGGGAGAAGGGTCTAACTTGCAATAAATGAGAACACTGTGATTTTAGCACCAATTTTTGTTGAGGAAGAGGTTATATAAAGGGAAGAAAGTGAAAGGGAAGGAAATGGGCAGGTGAAAGGTGAAGATGCTGTACAAAGATTTTGGGATATATAGGAGGGGAAGAAGGAACATTGGAGGAAATAGCCAGTTAGAATAGGATAGAAAAGGTCTGTTTAAAAACAAAATTAAAATGTAATAGAATAGGTCAGGGTCCCTGTCTTGACTGTATCTGTAGCAGTTAGCATCTGACTGGCCTCAAGCTGGTGATCTATTCCGTTAAGGGCAGGCCACGATACAGGTCTTGCAAATTCTAAAGGAAAATGCCTGACTCTAGTTCAGGTCAGGTTTAGTGGGTACCTTCTCATAGACCAAGAAGGTCTAGGAGTTCCTGCTATGGGGGTCTTCCACAATGCACTTTTATTTCAGTGGCCCATTTTTCTCCTTTTCTAGGCTGCATGAACAGCTGAATGAATCTGAACAGGCTGCTCAGTGCTATATCAAATATATCCAGGATATCTATTCCTGTGGGGTAAGACTGTATCTTGGGAATAAGAGGGAGAAATAAACATGATGTAGAACTAGCTTGGAAGGCACTCAAAGATGGTATTTTCCTCCCGACCCTATAGGAGATAGTGGAGCACCTGGAGGTCAGTACTGCCTTCCGTTACCTGGCCCAATACTACTTCAAGTGTAAGCTCTGGGATGAAGCCTCAGCCTGCGCTCAGAAGTGCTGTGCGTTCAATGATGTGAGTAGTCACACAGTCCCCAGTGCTTCCTTCTTAGGGGATCTCTGGAATTCATCTTGGCTCCTCTCAGAGTAGGAGGAATCTTTTATTGAAGGAATGAGGGCTGTTTGCCTTACAGGTGAAGAATCGTATCTCGAATGTTGTTGCATACCTGATTTCTACTGCTGTTTGTGATTGACTGAAGTTGAGGAATACAGTGTAGGTAGTAAAATTGAACCATATCCTGGGTTCGTGTTCGCTGAGTAAAATTGAGACTCTTAGTGGAAGTCTCAAGATTGCAGAAAATCTTGGTGACGAAGAAGGGCCTAATGGTGACAAGGCACCATGTGTAGTACTGGTATTTACATGACTTCACGTTTCTGATCTTGTTTGTATGTAGACAGTGCAGAGGATATGATAGTACTTGTTTTCTGTACGTGACTCAATATCATGAGATTTTCTGAAGATGTAAGTGGACAGCTTGAATTTTCAATTTCAGCCTAGAAGCAGACTCTATAGCCATGAGTGCAGGGTGTTTGGCTTATCCTTAACAAAGCTGTCTGGAACTTGAAAGAGAAGAACCAAAATTTAGTTTATTTGAAATTTCTCCAGTCTACTTTTTGATGGAAAATTTAGGCACTGTTGGTGGTTGATAGTACCACTTTGGCCTGAAATATCAAAGTAATGTGGAAATGAGATGAGTAAAAGAAGTAAGGACTACTTTTAAAAAAAAAAAAAAAAAGCCTGACATACCTTACTGTTCTTATTAAATAGCAGAAAACAAAAAACTGAGAGTAATTTTCATATATTGCAGTCCTAAAGAATGGCAAACTACTGTAACTTACATTGCTTACATATGGAATTTGACTCAGAAATCACGCATGCATGGGGATTTAGGCTTGCACTTCAATTCATGCAACATAGTATGGGTTTTTTTTTTTTGGTTTTTTGGTTTTTTTGTTTTTGTTTTTTATAAATTGTTTTCAGACTAGAGAAGAAGGGAAGGCCCTGCTGCGGCAGATCTTGCAGCTTCGCAACCAAGGAGAAACCTCGTCTACAGAAATTGCTGCTCCCTTTTTCCTCCCTGCATCACTGTCAGCCAACAACACTCCCACGCGTCGTGTGTCTCCACTCAATCTGTCTTCTGTTACACCATGAACAATGCTGATACCTCTAAACTAACCTGTGCACTGAGTGTGACAATGCAGTTGGGGCTTGTTCCTGTTACTGCAACTAATTTCTTTCCAGTGAAATTTGTTCATTCAGTGCTGCCTTCACTTGGAAGGTAGGAATTATTAGAGCCTGCAGCTGAAGGCAGGTGTGCCCAAACAGGCAAAGGTGCAGCCTACATGAAAGTGCCTATGCTGAGATGTCAGAATCTGCTGTACTTCTCACCGAGTCATTCCAGTCAGAGGGCAGACCTGTTTCAATACACAGGATTACTCATAACTGAGGGTGGGGGAGGAGCTTGTCTGCTTGAGTTAAAACATGTTTGAAGTTTGTTAATTCTGCCCTGTTACCTCTGGCTTTATTGAACTTTTTTGGAGGACCTCTTAGTGGTATTACTGCGGCCTACATCAGAAACTGTTACCTGCCTTGGCTGCTTATGGACTTTTTACCGATCTTCAACTACGTGGAAGATGTTCCACTAAAACAGTATTGGGCACTTAGATCTGTGCTGTACTGTGTGAGGGGAAAACAGAATTTAGAGCTGGGAAGTGTCAGAGGAATTTCAAGTAGCCACAGATGACAGCTGGTTGTTGTTCAATTTGTGGTTCTAACAGATATTTTGACTTTGGATAGAAAAGCAGCCAGTAGAATAGTATAATTAAAAAAAACGTTGATTAAGTTACTGTCCTGGGGCTTCTTCATGGTGCAACTATCATGTGTACTGTAGCAAATGACATTGGGTGAACTGGGATGGATTGTTTTGTTATGGATTGTTAGATCTGGTAGACTGTAGGATGCAGGGGATTCTTCCCCTCTGAGTCTGCTGGGTGCAAGATGTTCCCACGTCCAGCCGATATTGAAGCTGAGTGTGAGTTCCAAAGATGCACGCGTGCACCCACACACTGCAGACATGGCCATAAACAGATTAACACAGACAAGAGGACAGTGCCTTTACAAGCACTCAGATAAAATATAAACCGCAGAAATGGCCTAATCCTGTTCCTGCTTGCTGACTAATCACGCTTGAAATTTGCTAGTGGAACATGCAAACGCCCTCAGTGGCTTAGTTCTCATCACAGAATCACAGAATGGTTGAGGTTGGAAGGGACCTCTGGAGATCATCTAGTCCAGCCCCCCTTGCTCAAGCAGGGTCCTCTAGAGCATGTTTCCCAGGATTGCGTCCAGACGGGTTTTGAATATCTCCAGGGAAGGAGACTCCACAACCTCTCTGGGCAACCTGTTCCAATGCTCTGTCACCCTCACAGTGAAGAAGTTTTTCCTCATGTTCAGATGGAACTTCCTGTGGTTCAGTTTGTGCCCATTGCCTCTTGTCCTGTGGCTGGGCACCACGGAGGAGAGTCTGGCCCCATGCTCTTGACGCCCTCCCTTCTGATACTTGGACACATTGATCAGGTCACCTCTCAGTCTTCTCTTCTCCAGGCTGAACAGGCCCAGCTCTCGCAGCCTTTCTTCATAGGAGAGATGCTCCAGTCCCCTCATCCTCTTTGTAGCCCTCCGGTGGACTCTCTCCAGGAGTGCCATGTCTCTCTTGGACTGGGGAGCCCAGAATTGGACCCAGTACTCCAGGTGAGGCCTCCCCAGGGCTGAGTAGAGGGGCAGGATCACCTCCCTCCACCTGCATGCATGCTCATGTTCACAGGTCTCTCCAGTCTCTGGCCAAGAGCTTGCGTCTTTCCAGCATCCACATCTGAACCTTAAGCATTCATATTAAAAAAAATGCATTCAGAGTAGGGAGCACACTCACACAGGGTGTAGAAATAGAGTTTAACAGAGGTATAGAACACGCTAGGGTGATTAAGCACACTGCTCGGCCAGGCAGAGGGTACTGACCAGCAGCCTGCTTACTCACAATTATCTGATGTTATTCTCCCTGCCACTTCATTTTCCCGTGCTTGTTTCTCCCTCCCTGATCCACCTGCAGCCCTTCCGTGATTTTTGAGCCTTCCCCTAAACATTCTATGGTAGATTTTGCATGGTCCCACAATCCCCTTCAGACATCTTAGGGCAAATTTGCTCTTTCCTCTAAGACCCTTTCTAACAGTCCATGTCTTACTGGTTACAAAGTTTCTGCTTGAATCTCCTCAAAATTACACTTGAGTGGTTCCTTTAATGGCTCATGGACCCATGTCTTAAGGGTTCTCGTCTCTGGTACTGTCTCAGTTATCTGCTGTTACTATTCGTGTGCTTAATTTATCACCCTGATTTTTATGTTGAATAGCAGTTAAGCAGATATCCTTACATGCGTATGTAGTCTGTTGACGGTTTCACTGCGGTAATGAAGAGTAGAGGTCAACAGCTTTGCTGACTTTGACTTGAATTATCTTGCTTATTGAAAGGTAGGGCCCTTCAAACAAAGACAGCATCATGTTTGGGCTTTGTTTGCCTAGGAGGAATATGATTTTGTTTGTTTTGAGCAGTGACTGGTGAAGAAACACCAACAGTTTGGGATAGTATCAATTTGATTTATGACTTGAAGTCTGACTTCAAATTATCTCAGTTCTATTCAGTTTCATCTTGTGAGCTGGATACAAGTTGGAGCTATTTCTAGAAGTACGTGAGATTTCTATAAATGTTTGGTAATGAGCAGTTATGAATAATCTGCAGATATTCCTTAGTAAACAAATTCCAGTTTCCTCAGGCCTATCTAATAGCTGAATCTCCTATTTAGTTCTGTAACTGTCTGAAGATTTTCTCGGGAGGAAATGTTCCAAATTTCAACTGGACATCTTTTTAAAGAAGGTTATCCAAACTGTGGTGTTTGTAAAGGTCCTGCATTCAATGTGGTATCAGGATGTCATTGTGGGAGGTTGTCCACAAGAACTAACTGTGTTCACCAGATCTAAATAGCAGAATTGCTTTCAGCTGATGTGGGGTACCTGGCCTGCTGAGTTTCTAAAAGGCCTTCATCATCAGGAAGATCAGTGGAATTCGGAAGACACCTCTTCCAAATACATCTACTTTAAATACCTACCTGTAAAAGATGCTATAGGGTTGAACAATTATGACTAAGGTGGGTTGTGAGCATGCACTAAAGCCCAAGAGGAACTGCGAGTTCATTTCTTATCCCTTACCGTAAGCTTAGGTACTGGCACTTAATGCCGAGTTCAGAAGCTTGTGTTTAATGAAGGTATGCTGACTGACTTGTTGCTGCTTTGCGTGTCTGCTACAGTACGCCAGCTCTGGAAGTGTGAAAATCCCTGCTTGTAATGACATCTGTCCCTCAGGATGGGAATGATTTATTAAGAGTAAGGAGGGATTACACGGAAGTATAGTTTATCTGTTTATTTAAGACTGAAGATGGAATGGGTTCTTGTTTTGTAATTTGGCCTCCTAGTATGTTTAGAACCCCAAACCAGCCTACAAGTTTTTTGAATGTTCTAATGCATACGCTAAATAAGATTGTCACATCTTGTTATAAACATCCGTGACTTATAAAAACATCAGTAGTTTGTAATAACAATTGGTGATCAGTTCTTATGCCATCCACGAAGCAAGTTGTTCTAATGTAAATTACACGATTAATGCAGCAGAACAAATCTATTAGTTCTATCTTTCTTTTTTGGTAAAATTACAAGCTTTATATTTACTGTAAATAATCTTTAAATTTATGGAAGCATTCTAATGGAGGAGGCCTAGAAAAACAATGGTCAAAATCTTAATATTTTCTAGGAACAGTCAGTCTTACTGCAGAGAATTGTTAACTTTGGCCCCTTAATGCTTTGTTAGAGCTGGCATGGGAAAAAAATAATAATGTTCTATTTTGTTACTATATTCATAGATCCCTTTAAAGGTGAAGTTGGTTTTAACATGAATTATATTCAACAATTAATATTGTGCATCACACGGTTAAATTTTAGAAACAATTAAGCTTTGGTTTCTAGACAGGTGTAAGTATCCTCCAGTACTTACTTGAACAGTTTTCCTTCTCTGTTATTTCTTTGCTGATTCAGTCGTATTACTTTATTATTCATTATTCACCTCTCCTAGACTCCTTCTGTCCTTGCACGCTTGCTTGAAAGGATGTTGCTGAAAACAGCAATACTGTCTAGGTCTAGCTGCTTCTCCTCAAGCTGTTGTCCTTTGGAGGATCACCTTGTAAAACAACACACCAAAGCCATCGGTTACTGTATCTTTTGGAACACTTTTACAAATCTTTAACTGCAATTAAAGATTGTTTTAGTCTTTGTTTTAGTGTTTCTAGCTGATATGCTGTTGAACTAGCTTTTTCCACAATTACAACTGGCCCGTGTCATTTCCTGGACAGTATGTGTGAGGTTTCACTGATACCTTGGTATGTAACTTGATCTCCTGCATTCCATTCTTTGCCGATTAGGAGCTTTCCAAATCTACTGTCTCTTGTTCTGAAGTTGTGGCCTAGTTGGATAGCTGTCTCTATTTATTTCTGCCATTTGTTTTATTGGCATACGTAGCCACTGACCAGATAATACTTTTTGCTACCATTCACCTTGTGCATTGTTGTCAGTCCACCATTGCTACAGTGCCCTTGTTGATCAGCCAGTGATTATCATGTGAGGAGACAATTCACAAGGAAGGAGAACAGAGAAACAGAGAATAAACATGGGATATGCAGGAGCTGGGGCAAGATCTTCCTTCAGCTATCAGAACTTTGGGCTGTTCTGTTCATGCTCTGATAGTCTCTTCTGCTTGAGTAACATAGTAACCAAAGCTTGACTGTTATTTAGGCAGTCTTTCTCATGTCTTAATATTCTTGATTGAGTCAGAGCTCCTTTTCTGCTGCTTTTGGATATTTATATTGCCTTTGCAGTGGCGGATGTTGACCTGTTACCACTACCTGAGCATGAATTTGTCCACATTCCAATTTATCTTTGCTTAAACATTTAAGTTCTGAATCCACATGTCTGCCCTCCAAATGTTTCAGTGATACCTGGATACCTGCAACAGGGGTATTTTGATGGAACCCTCTATTTCTCTGCCGTACAGCCAGGCTGCTGCCAAACACAACTGTTTGATGAATCCAGAGTGAAGATAGTTCGCTCAACTAAATGGGTCAGAAAATGCCATAATACAGCTGGAATCTACCTTGTGGTCCATTCCTTATTTTAAGTGCAAATGACTGGAGTCCATCTGTACATATCTGTTAACTGTGACTCCTGTCTTGTTACAGCACTGGATGTGACCTTGCTCTATGTGGGGTGTATGTGTGTGTGTATGTGTTTTCCCCTCCGCCTTCCCCCCCCCCCAACGTTGGGCATTCAGCATAGTACAGTGTCTTACTATGGCTCCTATGTATTTATTTACTGTTCATCTTTAGTGGAGGAAAAATTCCATATTCACATGATATATTTTTACAACTCTTCTGGTGCTGAGCTTCATATAGTAAATGAACACGGCTATTTACATCTTTATAAAGAGATGATGGGTTTTCTTTGAATCTAACTAATGATTATGAAAACAAAAACCTGTGGAATAGCAAATGCTAATACAGTGCAAAATGAGCTATTTATCTGCCTATATAATCTAGCAGGGGAGTGTGGAGAAGCATCATTAACATGCCTTCTTCGGAAATACTGTGTATTCCTTACTAGGGAGGGAAGAACCCTGGTTTTTTTTCCACCAGGACCCCTGTGCACATCTATTAGCATGGGTCACAGTGAGGAGTGCAGTGGGCTATTTGTCCACCTCTCATGACATGACCTGCCTCCTGGAAGACCTCCTTGCCCCTATCAGCCTTGTTGCTGGCAGAAGGGTCTGGGGAATGTTAGTTCTGTGGCTGGCTTATGTTGAAAGTTTTCTGTTACTGCACCAGTGAGCAGAGGACCAGATGATGATATGTTTGAAGGATGCTGACAGGAGATGGTTACAAGCTGCATGTGCTGAAGTAGGTAGGTGCTGCCTAGCGCAGCCCCTCTTACAGCAGTGCTGCCGCGCTCCCCCAGCCTGCTGCAGGGGAGCATCCCCTGGGTGGGAAGGGCAGCCCAGTGGCCCGTGGGCAGTGAGTGCCATGTTCCTGGCCTGTACAGGGACTGCAGTGAGCCTGCAGTAGGTTGCAGTGGTGACCACAGTAGTGTGCCGGGCAGTGTCATTCTGTTGTAGGATGGTGACGGTGACTTAACTGCTCACATGGGGAAAGAGTGCAAGAACCACTACTTGACATAGCATCAGTATCAGCATTGTAATTAAAGCTGGAACTGCAAAGGCAAAAAGGTAACTACACCTTTGTTTGAGAATTACTGTGCTTATTCAGCCCTAGAAGTCTAGTACAGCCATTTCCTCATGTCTTAGGGGTGATTTTAACCACTTCAGTGAAACGGCATTTTGGTAGCTCTCCCTTTTCTCCATAGCTTCCTGTACTTCATGAGAGCAGTCATTTTAGTGGGTATAGCAGAAAACCTGCAGGTAAAGCAAACTCTCCTAATTACTACATACAAACTGTGAGTATATGAGCGAGGTCATTGGTAAAATTGTTGTTGCCCTCTGCCCCCAGCTTGCTTTCCCTTGCATAGCAGCATGCCCTTGCTGCTCCCTGACACTCTGGTCAAGTAATAGTGAAACTTTGAATACCTCAGTCACAACAGAGAGAATAGTTTTGTCCCTCTTATCCAGAGGCTAGAAGTGCTCTTACTTGCAGGTAGAGATGGCCAAAGGGCAGCTGGAATAAGAAAAACAAAACCACCCTGTGAGGAGAAAATAGCCAAAGATTTGAAATACCAAAATCAAGGTCTTCACTGGCATGAGAGAACCCTGATTTATCGGAGTATTCTAACTTGTGGAATTATGGCAAATTGTTTACCTGAGTGATAAACACAAAGGTTGACCACCCATAAAATTTTCAAGTCCCATTTAAACATCATGGGAATTAGAGTATTTAAAGCATTAAAGGTTTTTTTGCCACATAGAGGAAAAATATGTTTCTCTAGTCCTATTCTTGAAGAGAGATTAAATGTGTTACCTGAGATAGTCCAGAATAGTTCAGTTAGAAGCAAATGCCTGCCCATTTGTTGGAGATCTTCAGGCCCAAACTGCTGAAGTTTGGCAAAGGGATAAGCAATTGAAACCAATCTTGCAACAGAAAATGTAAGGCATTCTTAATACTATTAAGCATTACGTAAAGCTGTACCCTATATTTCAATTACCAAGAATTGCCAGTAGTGCATATTAAATATCCATATAAATATTTGTCCAAACACTACAGTATTCGTGCAAATGAATACAGGTATTGTATGAAGCACAGCCAAGTCTGGGAGAGTCACATGGAAATCATCCTGTCCCCAGAGAGCAAATACTAAGGAAAAGAGCAAATATTAAGGAAATAAGGGCAAATTGAACAACTCTTTAGGACTTTAAAATATGTTGATCAACATGATTTCCATATTTGGCCACTTCTACTAATGTGTGTGGCTCAATAATTTTGTGTGTGTGTGTGTGGGTAATCATTTATTTGCTTCTTTAAAAAGAGTTAGTTGTAATTATTTTGTCAGAAAGAAATACTTCTACCTCCATATGCAGTTGAAATGTTTTCAAACCATGAGTTGACTGGAAGCATAAAGGGTATTGACAGAATCACTCTTAGGGAAAGACCTAAATAACATCTGTAATAAATAATCAGAAAGAAAATCTAACAGACTCTTTATTAATAAGAGTTTTATAAGAGTTTTTATTTATATGACTAGATAAAATAAAGGGGAAAATGGCAGTTCAAACACTCGGAGCTAAATAGATCACCAGATTTGGCACTAGAAAGGAATTTCCCCCCAGGACATATAGGAGGGAATTCGGAGGGATTTTTTTTGTCCGTGTCTGTAGTATGAAATGAGCAACATTTCTAAGGACCATCCAACAATTTTGCTTCACAGTTCCTGCTTTTGTAAGACTGCAAATACTGGTACTATCTGTGATGTCTTCCACACCCTCCCTTTCGTCCTTGAGATGAATGACGGCCTTTTGCTGCTGGCTCTTGTCCATGGAGAGGTGCTGGGGATCACTTGATGCGGGTGGTGCTGCATGGCAGCCTGGGGAATAGGCTCCGCTTGACCCTTCCCTTTGAACTGTTCTGTGCGTGCCCAAGCGTGTCAGGACTGGATTTTGTGATAATTGTACTCTGCAATCTGGTATGCCTAAAGAAAACTTACTAGCACATTGGTTAATTTTGCCATCAGTATCTTCTCAGCAGATTTTTCTGTTGGATAGCTTCTGCGCCTCTCGCTTTGGGGGGAAAAAAATGCAATGAGGTGTTCTTTTAGGAGACCCTTTTGTTAGTACTATTCTTTTCCCAAATCATGACTTGTGAGATAAAGGAAATGCCTCCCACCCCCATTTGTTAAGCTTTATTTTCCTCTGTGTGTGGGCACAAAAACTAATTCCGCTGTAGCTGCGTTTTGCAGCATTCATACAGGGCAGAGGGGCTGCGGCGGTGCTGGAGGCTGTCCTCTCCCTCGGTGCGGTCAGGGCAGCGAGGGCTGGCTGCTCCCGGGGGCCGGGAGCCCTGGCCCAGGGTGGCAGGAAGGCCGCGGGGCAGGGGCCGGATGCGTTGCGCCCTCAGGACCCCCTCAAGCCCTGGATGCTGTCATGTCCCCAGGACCCCCTCATGTCCCCAGAGGGCCCTTGTCACCTGGGCCCCCCCCGTGTCCCCAGGTGCGTGGGTCTCCAAAATGCCCTCTAGGACCCCACCCTGTCCCCGGGATCCCCCCTCGTCCCTGGGACCCCCTCATTCCTGGGACCCCCCCCCCGTGTCCTCTGGATGTCCCCTGTCCCCAGGACCCCTGTGTCCCCGCCCCCTGTGTCCCCAGGAACCCCCCGTCCTGGGCCCCCCCCCGTGTCCCCAGGAACCCCCGTGTCCCCAGGAACCCCCCTGTCCCTGGGCCCCCCCCTGTGCCCCCAGGAACCCCCCCAGGAACCCCCCCAGGAACCCCCGTGTCCCCAGGAACCCCCCCGTCCCCGGGCCCCCCCCCGTGTCCCCAGGACCCCCCGTGTCCCCAGGAACCCCCCCGTCCCCGCCCCCCCGTGTCCCCAGGACCCTCCGTGTCCCCAGGAACCCCCCCCATGTCCCCAGGACCCCCCGTGTCCCCAGGAACCCCCCCGTCCCTGCCCCCCCCGTGTCCCCAGGACCCCCCGTGTCCCCAGGAACCCCCCCGTCCCCGCCCCCCCCGTGTCCCCAGGACCCCCCGTGTCCCCAGGAACCCCCCCGTCCCCGCCCCCCCCGTGTCCCCAGGACCCCCCGTGTCCCCAGGAACCCCCCCGTCCCCGCCCCCCCCGTGTCCCCAGGACCCCCCCCGTCCCCGGGCCCCCCCCGTGTCCCCAGGAACCCCCCCATGTCCCCAGGAACCCCCCCGTGTCCCCAGGAACCCCCCCGTCCCCGCCCCCCCCGTGTCCCCAGGACCCCCCGTGTCCCCAGGAACCCCCCCGTCCCCGCCCCCCCCCGTGTCCCCAGGAACCCCCCCGTCCCCGCCCCCCCCGTGTCCCCAGGACCCCCCGTGTCCCCAGGAACCCCCCCGTCCCCGCCCCCCCCGTGTCCCCAGGACCCCCCGTGTCCCCAGGAACCCCCCCGTCCCCGCCCCCCCCGTGTCCCCAGGACCCCCCCCGTCCCCGGGCCCCCCCCGTGTCCCCAGGAACCCCCCCGTCCCCGCCCCCCCCCGTGTCCCCAGGAACCCCCCCGTCCCCGCCCCCCCCGTGTCCCCAGGACCCCCCGTGTCCCCAGGAACCCCCCCGTCCCCGCCCCCCCCGTGTCCCCAGGACCCCCCGTGTCCCCAGGAACCCCCCCGTCCCCGCCCCCCCCGTGTCCCCAGGACCCCCCCCGTCCCCGGGCCCCCCCCGTGTCCCCAGGAACCCCCCCATGTCCCCAGGAACCCCCCCGTGTCCCCAGGAACCCCCCCGTCCCCGCCCCCCCCATGTCCCCAGGAACCCCCCCGTGTCCCCAGGAACCCCCCTGTCCCCGCCCCCCCCGTGTCCCCAGGACCCCCCGTGTCCCCAGGAACCCCCCCGTCCCCGCCCCCCCCGTGTCCCCAGGACCCCCCGTGTCCCCAGGAACCCCCCCGTCCCCGCCCCCCCCCGTGTCCCCAGGACCCCCCGTGTCCCCGGGCCCCCCCCGTGTCCCGGGAAGCGGCAGTCTCCGCGCCTCGTGCCCCGGTCCCGGCCCCGGCCGCGGCCCCGGCCCTCCCTCTCCCCCGGCGGGTGCCGGCTCCCCGGGCCCAGGCGCCGGCCCCGCCCCGCGCGGCGTCCCGCGCTCCGGGGCCGGTGCGGTGCGGTGCGGTGCGGGCGGGGCGGGGGGCGGCGGCGTTGCCATGGCGGCGGCGCGCGGCGCTGCAGCAGGGGCGGCGCCTGCCGCAGCCCCCGGCCCGGCAGCGCAGGCCTCCGCCGCGGGGAGGCGGCGGGGCGGGCGCGCCCGCCCTCGGCAGCGGCGGCGGCGGCGGCGGCAGCGGGAAGATGGATGCGGCTCGCCCGTCCCTCGCCCTCGGCATCCTCCCCTGGCCGCGGCACGGTGAGCGGCGGCGCCCGGGCGCCTTGTTCCCGCCGCGGCGGCGCGGGGCCGCGGGACAACGCCCGGCGGCGGCGGGAGCGGGACCGGGCCGGGCCGGGAGCGACGGCGGTGGGGATGGCGGAGGCGGTGGGGATGGCGGAGGCGATGGCGGAGGCGATGGCGATGGTGATTTTCCCCCTCCGGAGAGGGAGGGGAGCGGAGGGGAGCGGAGAGGACGGGCGAGGCGCGGCCCAGCCGCTCGCCGGGAGCCCCGCACCATTGTTGTGCGGCGCCGCCCGGCCTCGGCCGCTGCCGGCGGGCGGGGGCTGCGGTCGCGTCCCCCGGGGAGGGGTGTTGGCGGGGCTGCGCCTGGTGCCCCGGCTGCGCGGCCGGCAGGGCCGGGGCTCCGGCCGAGGGCTCCGGCCGAGGGCTCCGGCCGAGGGCAGGCGGTGCCGGCGGCTGGCAAGGCGCTTCCCCGGGGTGTTTCTGCGCCCGGTGCTGCCGCCTGCTCCGCTCTCCGCGCAGCGTCGCGCGAGGTTTCCTCGCCGGGGCCGCCGGGTCCTCCGGAGCCGCCGGGGCTGCCAGGCCACAGGCCCGCCAGCTGCGGCTCTTTGTACAAGCAGCACGTCTCTTACGCACAGCCGTTAACTGATGGAGCATCAGCGGTTTATTCTGAAGTTACCGGTTTCCTCTCCCTCAGTGTCATTACGACTGCTTCGGACAGATCCGGACCATCCGTTTGGGCTGCTTTATGGCATTGAGCACTCGTTTGTAGTCTGTCTCCGTTATTTTACTGTGAAATAAACGTATGAAAGACATTGAGCATACCTTATGGGCTGGGAACATCAAGTTAAACTTTTAAAATGTGTAATTCTTTAACTCTTGCAAGGGAGAAATGCATGAGGTGCATTATTAAGACGTTTGAATTCTGACAGTGTCCTGTGCATCGCTGTAAGGTGACGTGTTGGATTCTCGTTCTCAGTATTGCTCATTTGCTCAGCTTCTACCATGCCTGGTCTAGAAATCTGGATAGCCCATCAGCAGAGCGTGTAGTCTCTCTCAGGCGATAATGCTACGTTTACTGCTTCTGCCCCCATTAGGGTTTTGTTTCTATTGATCTGGCCTTGTGTTCTGTGTATGACTTTCAAATCCTGATCTGCTGTAAACACTTGCTTTGCCGGCGCTTGGTCAGGTTTAGATTCCTGCTTGAGTGAGGTGAATCTCAGCAGTTCTAACAGGTTCCCTGGGAGCGGCCGTGATACTGGTGAAGTCTGAGAATGGTTAGCTGCTATTCTTTGAGGAGCCCCTCAACTATGAGTGCTCTGCCAGTAGATTTGTAGTGTTCGAGCAGCACTGTGGACCAAACAGAAGTGGTCGAGGGAATGGACTTGCAGCCAGTGGCACCTTCACTTTCAGTGAGCAAAATCATGAGAAGGGGCCCCCAAGGAGGCGAGGCTGGGACGTTTCTGTGGGGAGTGCCACAGGAGCTGCCTGGCCAAGGTGCCAGGAGCTGTCGCACACGGTCGTCCCTTGGTCCTCGTCCCTTCCCAGAACTGTGGCAGTGCTGGGGACTGCTGGGGTTCCCTGGTGTCAGAAGAGCTCCTGGATGAAAGGAGCAGGCTGCCAGCGATGGATGCTACCACCTTTCTGACTTGCTGATCTTGGTTTGGCTGTACTATTAGAGCCCAAGGTAGGGGAACGTGACCCTGACCTTGGAGATGAATTTGACCCACGTGTTTGTACAGCACCTGCCCCAATCCTAACTTCAGGCTCTATGATACTACAAATGCTAATAAATTGCCTCAGCCTCCCTTCTGATAGACTTGTCCCTCTCATCTTTCAGTGGCTTTTGATAATCCTTCTCCTCCCAATAGCCACTTCTAACTAAATAACCTTTTGAATAAGATCTTCTGTATCCTACTTACTAGGAATGGAGCGTAACATATGGGGAAAATGTAATTATATGCTAAGGAGGTGATTGGCTGCTGTCATCTATAAATGTATGCGAGGATCTGCTTGACCTTTTATTATCAAGACTTTAGTTTAGCTAGAAAAATGCTGCATGATTTTGCCATCAATACAAAGGATAAGTGATCTCAGAGTGTTCAAGTCAGGCAAATGCTGTGAAACATAACTGGCAAAATGATGCCCAGATTAATTTTCAGTTTTTTTTTTTTCCAGTTTTGATTTCTATTTATCTATTTGATAGACAGTTAATATAATGATTTAAAAAGTTAATGAAAATACTCCTCTGACCATAAAAGGATATTAGGATGGATTCTATTGTATAAAGGCTGGTATATGGGCTGATATAACTCAGGTGTAACTTCAGTGAAGTCAGTAGTCCTAACATGAGTCTTACATGTTTTTATGCTGTAGAAGGGTCTACACCCCCATATTGACACCACAGCCTTTGCACGACTTTAAGCATTTTTTTAAGCCCTGCCTCCTGTGAAATAGGCAAAACAACAGTGGCTGATCAAGGCTTATTCAGCTATTTCTCTACAAATGAAGCTGTTCTGACTGTGTCAGGTGAACCAGGTGACTAGGTGTGCTCAGCCCAAACCACGCCTCTTCAGAGGGGGCCTGCTGACAATGGGGGGGCTCTAGGGATGATGAGAAATGCCAGCACGGCGTTCAAGTGGCAAATGGTATGGGGACTGCTTGACTCATGCACACTGAGAGCTCTGTCTTGCTGGTTCCCTGTTTGTGCGTTACAATCAAGCTGGCCATTTCCACCTCTGCCTGCCCCTCCACATCCTTCAGTAGACGTAGCAGAGTGTTGGGGTTTTTTTTTTCTTTTAACTCCTTTCTTTTCTTCCCACAAAGCTCTTGCCTTGGAACTGAAGCCCACAGGCCCTTTCCTCAAGCGTCAGGGGGAAGAGGAAAGTCAGAGGCTGGCAAATAGGAACTCTGAGCTTGGCAACAGCTTGGCAAATAAGCCCAGATTTCAGCTTGAGTCCAAAAGGACTCATTCTGATGGAGGAATAGAATACTCCAACTCCAATTTACTGTTGGTATAAATAATAGGAGAAATCCAGAGGCCCTAGTTGCAACGACAAACCATTTTTCTGCTGCGCTGAAACCCACAGCGCTGAAGAATTGCCAGCGGCAGGATCTGTCACCGCCGCTTGATTTTAAGAATGCAGAATAGGGCCAGACCATGACTGTGGAGCAAGCAAAATCTGCGAGTAATGTAGGCCACGCTCACATTCTAATGAATTGCATTGGCCATTCCTTACTATGCTTCTCAGGTATTACTTTATTGCTTAAGTGGAAATACTTGTAATTCCAAGTGATGCTTTGTATAAACTCCCTTTTTGTCAGGCTCTGCTTTTGGGCAAGAATATGACCCATTTATAAAAGCAGTATGTATTCTTCTTCTTTTAACTGGAAAGCTATTGAGACTGAAATTCGAGCACAATGTGAGCACTATTAAATAAAAATCAAAGCCAAATTCTTCGATGCTTCCAGGGAAAAGGTCTGCATATAGTAGTGCTAATTGCACCAAAAGGGAAGAGGGAGGGTGTCTTATTTTTGGAGAAACTCTCTAAAAAATACAGCTGTGGCAGACGTGTCACTCTAGAAGCATGGCATCTCTTGAGTCGCCGTGTGTCCTCAGCCACTGGATTGGGGTTTATGTGATCTATTGGTCATTACTTCTCAAATGTGTGCGTCTCAGCAGCTCGTTCTTAGAGGCATTTTCTCTTTGGCTCTACTGATCGTTACTCCCTTTCTCTCATACTGTTTGTTCATGTTCAGCAGCAAATATCCAGCAGGACGTTTTAGGTACAGGTCCATCTTTTGGAGTTTTGTTTAATTAGTAAACATAAGGTGATGCGTTATTAGATCAAAAAAGGTGATTTTTGTCTGATTTTCTGTTATTACTTTATTTGCCAGTAATCATTTTATTGTTTAGTTTTGTTTACGCTTGATGGCTTCTCCAGCCCAAGATTAGGAAGGATTACGTACCTCGTAGAGATTAACAGAAAAAATGTGATAGTTTGTGTTTTGAACGGACATAGGATGCATATCTGTCTCATTAGTATTCAGTACAATTATAATCCTTTTTCACAATAAAGGATTGAGCAGTTGAAATGGTTTGTAAATGATAACTTCTTTTGTTCTTTTTTCAAATCAAACTAAGGGAAGCTGAAGACGTTTACAACTTGGCTTTCACTACTGAGTCATGGTTATTTTGCATTGTGCTCAATATTTGTGCTTTGTATGTGCTTTGCGAAGTTGTGATGCAGCTAAATAGCCCTTATCAGATACCTGGATTTTGGATCACTTTCTAGTCAGTCATTTTCCAACATCTTTTGGGTTCAGTCAGATTTCTCTATAATCTTTGTGCATGGCAGTGCAATGTTAGGTTGCAAGAGTGCAAAACAAATGTTTCAATTCAGGTGAAAATAATTGTTTTAGTTGGGTTTACGAAGATATGTCTGTAATGTGCATTTTTTTTAAATCAATAGCCTGCTCAAATTCCCAGCAGCTAACCTCTTCAAAGTTCTTCTGAAAAAATATATATCACTTGAAGATCTGAACTTTACCAGATTATAACATTCTTATCTTCCCACCTTCAGAGATTGATTCTGTGCTGTTTTCTCTTTAGTTATCATCTACATTTGTGCAAAGCATCTGTGGAATTCTCCATGTCATCAACTCTCAGCTCTCGACATCCAGAATCCATAAGGGTAGAAAAATGTAGTTTGTATGCTACTTTTAGTTTCTGTATCTGTAAGGTCTTTTTGAATTTCTTCAAAAAATGAGAACTAGTAATCTTCTCTTCCCCAACTAATCTCGTTGCTCCAGGAGGAGGGGCTCGAAATAGAAAAATCAACAACATTTTGCAAGATTCATGAGAAGAATGCGTGGACTAGTGACACTGAACACTGTCAGGTTAAAATGAGCGCATTTAGCAGCTTCTTTGTAAATGACAGAAGGGCAGTTTTAGGATCACAGTCTGCCACTTGGGTTTTAAAATATCCAACAAACCTTAAAGAAAAAAACATAATATGTAAGCTTC
This sequence comes from Struthio camelus, assembly GCF_040807025.1. NCBI lineage: Eukaryota > Metazoa > Chordata > Aves > Struthioniformes > Struthionidae > Struthio > Struthio camelus. Next base: position 388,154 of record NC_090954.1, read on the forward strand.
TTGATTAAAACAGGTTTTCAGTTCATCTCACTAAAATTTATGGTGTTGTATTATTTATTTGCATGCTTTTAGAGGGCTGGTGAGTTAGCTGAGAAAATGTCACACATCCTGGAAGCTTTATAGATTTTAGGACCTGTGTTATTCATCTGGAAGATCATATTTGGACCTCGCAGCCAGTTCCCTATGTTAAATAGTTTGAATCAGCCGCTGTCAGAATAGAAGCAAAATGAACTGATTTGGGTGACCAGCCGCATAGCATAGTTAGACTAGAAATAGGCAAATGAATGCAGCAAATGTAAACAGCTGCATAACGGCAGTCCTCCTGGTTAACTGTTTAACAGACACCAACAAGTAGTGAATAGAGATGAAGACTGGATAAGCCACAATTATATTTCTAACTTTAGATGAAATATAATGCTATGATGAATAATACAGCAGCCTGATGTACCTGGAAAAGTTGTCTAGAGGGAACAGCTGCTATGGTATGCCAGGTCTTCTTTAATGTTAGAATTTGCAAAATCATTTTTAACATAATCTCGAGTTGAATTTATTTTATCAAAAATGACTAATTTGAAGTAGCTGAGAACAGCTGAGGATAAAATGCATGTTGTCTCCTATATACACTTTATGCATCCCTCCCATATACCCCAGGGAGCTAATATCTTTGAGTAACTGTTTGACACCTGTACTCCATTTATCAAACTCCATTTGTTGAATTTTGTTGAAATTGTTTATTATAACATTCTTCAAGTATCTTGGGGAAAGACTTGTTAAACCTTACATTGCATGGGCTGTAGCCAAGAAAAGGTCTAACTAACATAGAAATTAAAACTAAAAAGAAGCAGAAAGTTAGTTGCAGGGTTAAAAGAAATCTTTGTTCATCAGGGAAGGGAGGCTGGGTGAGACAGAACGCTAGAATTTCTACAGCATTTGTACTGAAATCCAGGTATGCTCCAGACAGTTCAAGAAACGAAGGAAGAGAAATAGGTCCTGTGGTTTTGTTGTTTTGTCTGGATTTGGGCATTTGTTGTAGTGAGTGAAGAGCAAGGATGTTGCAATGACTGTGACAAGCTTCTGCCTGTTTCAATAATGGGAAGTGGACTATGAAATCAGGATGTTTGATGCTCTAGAAACCTGAGGCGCCCAAAACAGCGGTGGTGAGTAACTTGTCCTGAGCAACTACAGGAAAAACTGCAGTGGATGCTTGGTGCAAGCGTTATATTGAATCCAAATTCTGTCCTAGCAATTTTGTTAGTAATATTAATAAAATTGAATAGCACTAGGTATAATTAGCTATACAGGTAGATTATCAGAGCAAGAAAGTGAGAATCAAGTCTCCTGGGTTTTGTTTCCTGCACTGATTTGCTAAAATTCACTAAGGTGACTTTCTTTTAAAATTGAGGCAGAAATATTTACCCTATTCATTTCTATGATGTATGTAAAATCCTTAGAACTCTTAACATTACAGGCAATAGAAATTAATTATAATCAGTACTTTATTATTTTGCATGTATTTGGTATACAAATGTTTTAGTGATGATTAAAAAGAAATTTAGAAGAACTTACATTAATAGATAATAGACATTTAATTTCTTCTCATATTTTCATGTGCATGAATGTTACTTTGTTCCTAAAATTCTACTATGCATAGACAAGTCATTGAGATTTTTTAAGCTATATTTATTTGTACTTAAAATTCAAGTTTCCATAAGGTACTGTTTTCTGCCTGTGTGCATCAGTGAGGAACAAACTGAAACGTGGTCATTTTTGGAGAATCGGCTAGGAGAATCTGCTTCATTTTCCTAGGACCCTTAGTAATATCCCCTTCCCATCTCCCCTTCCTGCTTGGAAATTATAATCAATTCCAGAAAAACAACAGTAAAGCATATTTGGGGACAATTGTACTTGAAGAACACTTTGTGATTTGCATCTAAAAGAGCAGTTGTATTATTTACTATTTGGCAGTTTATAACTAAAGGAATGGTCTGTTACTTAATTTGGATATGCCTTTAGAAAAGAACCTGTAATATTAGAGCGTATCCAGTAGTGTTTCAGAGGCACTGATAGCAAATAGACCTCCAGGCAGATTCACTGGTAAGTATTACTGACCTAGTGATATTTAGCCCGTGTTCACAAGGTTCTGTGTTAACAGATCCCTTTTGAATTGCTTCCTGTATTTTTTGTAGGTCACAGCATGACCTACATGTTGCCTTTTTCTTGGAATATGGAACCAGTATCTGCGATCTGTGTGGCAGCCTGTGTTAGGTTGACTCAATGAAGATGTAAACGTTGTGCTTAGAAATTGGTTTGAGTTGATGTACGATAGTTCAATGCCTATTAAAATCTTTCTGGATTAACTGTAAGATTTTTTTTTTTCTGGTTTCAGATGGAGCCGTAATGGAAATCTGTGTGTAGAGATAGTATCCCAAATATTTTATAAATGAGAGATTTTTATTTTTTATGCTTTGCCGTGTCATGTATGAACCAGTATCTCACTGGGGTTAATGGCTGATGTTTCATACTTACACCTTCACCAGCTGAGAGTCCAGCCCATCACCTATTCACGTATGAGGAGAGTGCTGCTGCCCCTGATCCATACTAGCTGATGCTTCTGTTTTTAGAGAAGCACAGTTCCATTGAAAATCATCATGTAAATTTCAGGAGCAGTTTTTAATAGTAAACTGTAAGGATTAATTCTAAATGCAAATAAGTTTATTTGTTGAGGTCTGTTTGTCCCGTATCGGTAGGACTACTGGAGGTCAGGATGTCACTAGGTGGGATGTTTTGGTTTGATATGTTTTATTGGGGACGGGAAGGGAATGACAGTTACACGTCCCTCATCTGATCAATGCACTGATGGAAAAGAAGATTTCTAGTATCACATTTTTGGTGAAAGTCTTGTTATGGACCATTGTTAAAGAGCTCGTAGACTCTAGGGATCTTGAGGGAACCTATCTCTAAACACATGATAAAAGAGTAAGAATCAGAACAATTCAGAAATGGAAAAGACCAACTCTGATAGCAGTTTGTGCAAACGTGAATCATTTGAATGTTTCTAGTGGATGTTGCTTCTAATGTTCAAAAGATCCTTCTTCAGACAATGGCTTCTGTCTTGTAGGCTGCACCTTGCTTCATGCGATTAAGAGTTCTTTGTGCCTCACCGTGATGGCTTCTGAGAGGAGAATTTTTCCTGAATTGCTGCTTGTAGATGCTCAAGGTGGAAGGGGCAGGGGGAGCTCACAGGTTGAAAGGTCTGCGTTTAGGCTCCTCATGCGGGAGTATAGCTGTGAAAGGCAGCTAGCACAAGCATATACATGCTCAGAACAGTTCTTCAAGAGAATGATGGTATTTCCTTGTGAGTTGATCAGCCTTGATCCTCCTGGGAAAAGATCTAGGGTAGGTTGTCTTGTTTTTGAATTCAGACACGGGAGACTATGTGGAGGCTCTAAGGCTGAAGCAGCTCCAAATCAGAAGCTCTGAAAGAAGCTGAATCTAACAAGAAAGCTTGAGCTGGACACAAGTTCTTATTGTTTTCTTCATTATTAATAAAACAAAGCCTCAGAAGTGGCAGCATGTGTGGATTTTATTTCACAGCATGGTGGGATAAACAGGTTAGAGTAGCTCTGTATCTCTAAAATGGCAGTATGAGAACTCTTTTTGCTGTGAATTTTACTGCTTGTGCAAGTGACATGTAACACGGGCTAAAGACAGGCAGTGCTGTCATAATTTTTATTATAAAAAAGTGGAATGCATTTTATCATTCAGGTTTCTGTTGTACATAAATATCCTCTCTGTTATATGAGCAATTATTCATATGACTATAGTAATACTTTTATTTTAGCACCTTTCTTTCAAATACCTTGGTGTCTTTCGGAATATAGTTCAAATATTTAAAAAGAGCTATGGGACTAATCTTACAAAGCTTACTCAGGTGAGACTGTATGTTGATAGGAAGTCAGTGGCTCTGCTCAGATGCACAGAGACTGTGTAAGTTAAAAGAAGAGACTTTCTAGTAACATGACATTTTTTTAAACATTGTTACATCCCAGTGTTCCTGCAGATAATTCAGTTGTTATACAGAAAATCTTGATGCAGCCCAGGTGTCATTCGGTTCATGTGCTGGAATTTGCTTTATCTGCCCAAGCGTAGTAGAACAACTGTCTGCTTATATTGTTCCACTAACTCTACAGAGAAAAACTATGAATTTTAGTTAAATTTTCGTTAAATTTGCAAGTGCCGTTTAAAGAGGGAGATGTTCTTAGTGGTCCTGGGAAGCTGAGGGAACAGCTGTTTTGTTTTTGTGTTACAGGTATTTTGACTCTAAAAGATGATATAGATGGCTAATGGGATTTTCACATACACGTTCACATTCCTGCTGAAAAGCTGCCCCGAAGAGACAAACTGTAATTCATATTGCCTTAGTTGCAGAATTTGGAGTATAATGACGGGAACATTCAGATTCGTTCCCCAGAAAGTGGGAGGAAAGGACAAGGGAGATGTAGGACATGAGAAAGTAGAGAAATGTGTACGTCATGTTCTGCAGTGCCTTGAGGGTGATACAGTGAGAGAAAAAAATACACGTTTTGAATTTGTACTAATAAGAAATCTCAAGAAGATAGTGCTCTGGTCAGAAATAAGATGTTCAAAAAAGAAAAAAATTCAGCATAGAGATCTATATTGTGAAATGCTGGAAGCGAAGCACAGCAGGCCAGAGCACAGCTTTTTCTTATTCACTGTCTAGTATCCTGTCAATATCTATTACCATCAACAGTATTAAGAGTTGAGCTAAAAAGGGTTAAAATAGTGTAATTTAAGTTTCTCTTCCATTTAATAGAAAAAATATTTAAATGTTTGACAGTCTTTAACAGTGAACATAAAATATCCTCCTCTCATTTGGCTAGGCAATGGGTAATCAGAGTTATGGCCTTAGAAAGAAAGAAAAGGAAGTGTTTCCAGGAAATACAAATGTTTCCCTCACATTAAGCTTTTTCTTATTTATTTATTTATATCTCAGTTAAATAAAACTCCTTTTTTCTCGCTTATTAAAATCAAAAGGAAAGAAAGAGGACCTGATGTTATAAATTTTGGGAACTACAGTGTTTCAGGCTGCATGTGTTGTCTTTGGCTGTGTTTTAGTGCCACCCCGCTTGCATAAAATACCCTTACAAAAACATCCTTTTAGTAAATTAAGAATGGGCCTAGAATAGCGCTCAAAGGCAAAGTCACTGAAATGCTTTCTTAGACCCCTATCTTGCAGTGAGCTGGATAGGTTGATGGAATTCATTATTTTCCTGACAAGTCTCCCTTTCTCAAACAGTGTGTCTATACTGTGTCCATGTATTTCTCACCGAAAAATACCGATTCTGGAAAATTTCTAGTTCCTTCCAGGGTAGGGTAGAATTTCATGTTTTCACTTCTCGTTGCGCATCATGTTATGGTAACTGCTAGAAAAAAGATGCATGAAAAGAGACAGATGGTATTTTAGCCACGGAATGCTAGAATATTGGTTTAACAAATCTCTTCAGCTTTGCTGCAGATAACAATAATGCTTCTGTCCCCTTTTCACTGTTACCATGGAGCTACCAGCAACTTGGATAGGATTTTTTGGTTCATATTTTAGAGCAAGGGCCAATGGTAATTTTAGCATGACTGGCCTAGCAGAACCGTATTCCTTGTGTGGAGCCCTGAATCTGAGGGATATTGTGAATTTAGTTCTGCAGATGTTTTGATATTCCTGAAAATTACAGTGGTACTGATTAAAAATCCAAGTATAATACTGTGATTTTTATACAGTCAAAAGCAGGAGATGGTCAAGATTTGTTTTGAAGATCTGTTAATCACCTTTTGGTGGAGTAAAACACACATAAGCTACTAGCATGTGAAATTTATCATGTTCTGGCTATAAAAAGAAATGTAGAACGGAATTGCGCAGATGCATGCACATATTTGGAGCAAGGTCTGAGCTAAGTTTTTGGGTTGTGCTTGGGATGCTGAATTATTATTTCATACTAACATAATGCAAATCTTAGTCACAGTTTCCATTACTTATTTTATTCCATGCATACAGCACAGAATTTAATAATTAGGGCTTGAATTTATTCTGAAGCAAAACAAAGCATAGATGAAACTTGGTAAAGAAATGCCAAAGCAAAAACTTAATTTTGATTTATTCAGATCCTGCAAGCAAAATAAGACAAGCTTTGGAGAGAAAGGGAAATGTGGCCAGTGCTCCCTGTACATCTAACCGGATTTTTGAAGCAATGGGAACTGGCTTATGGGGAAATGTTTATTTCCTGTGAATAGCACTTAAGACCTGATCAACAAATAAGCATAGATCTGATCTAGCCACTATGATGAAATTTTCAGCAGGCAAGCACTGGATTTACTCCCCTAATTCCAAGAGAGTTTCACCATTTTGTAGGAGTAGAGAATGCCTCTCTTAAAATTGTCGCCCTTTATTTGCAGAGATGGTAAAAAACCTTGCGAATCTGGTAAAATGAGGGCCACAAATACTTGCTGAAGATTAGAAACTTCACAGTGGTATTTGCATTGACTTGCATTTTTTAACTTGCACTCAGAACCTGCAAACCCAGGGAAGAACTACTAGCGGCCACAGAGTTTTGTTTGCCTAAAGCTTGCAGAAGAAGCTCTCTCTTTGTCTGGCTTATAAGTGGATATCAGTTTGCATCCCTGAACGGCAGTCAAACCTTCCTAATGTTTGAAAGGCAGAACAGCTTGATTTGGGAATCTCGACTGGGCGTGTTGTAAAGCATGACGTTCTTGGATCTAGAGCCAGAGTTGGGATCCAGCTCCAAGGTGCTTGGATCGGCAGACTTGATTTAGAAGCACCCGTGATGTGAGGGTTACCTAATCTGAATCACATCAACCTTGCCTGGTGGAAAGTTGGGTCAGTAGAGGTCTGACGTTTCATGCTAATCATTAGGCTGGCCGGAGTTCAAATGCTGGCTCTGGGCCCCAAGGAAAATAAGTTCAGACTGATTACAGTTCTTGCTTGTTCATGTAGTTAAAACCACATCACATTGGAGCGAATATCAGCCTGTCCTTGAGTGGGATCAAGTGTGTAGTAGTAGGCTTTGTTAGAGCTGGACCTGAGACCTCTCATGCAGAGCCAACCTGGGAGTGAGTGAGTCTTGACTTGGTTTTTGTCATCCCCTGCCTTCAGAAAGCAGAAAATTGAAGTGTGACTTAAGTTGAAGTATGATCCTTATAGTGAGCTCAGGTGGGGCGAGACCTTTCCTACAGAGGAAAAAATAATCGCTTTCTTTTAATTGCATTTTCAGATGCAGGCAACTTGTTTTGTAATAATAAAATAACTTGACTATGAGACAAGTTCTCTTTAGTAGAACATAGATGAGTGCAGGAATGACGCCCTTCAAGAATTCTAGATGTTCTCTCCCTAATATTTTAGGTGCTATGATATCACAGGAAACTTCCTCCTGAAACTCTGCAGATTTCAGAGAATTCAATCAGAAAATTGACAGTTGATTCATCTGCTCTGTTACAGATGATCAGCTCATCCCTAGAAATCAACAGAGGATATGGGCTATTGCTTGTAGCAACATCCTTTAAAGTATTTTCTCCTTTGTGGTAGGGCTTCTGAGAAAGCTGAATACAGCTCCTGGTCTGCTTGCTTCCATTCTTCATCTTACCATTGTGCAACTGTTCTCTTTGAACCAGAAACTGTTCCCAGCCCTTGGGATTTGTGGAGGGATCTCTGTAGTGATACATGGGTAACTGACTCAATTGAACCAAGAATCAGCCCAGAATAATGTCCCACCTCTGAAATACTGCGAGTATGTAAGCATTCTCAATTGGATATGTCCTGTTTCTCATCGTTCATGAAGCGGTTAATATTAAAAGTGCACTGAGCTAGTAGCTTTTAAATACTTTTGAGTGGTGATTGTCAGTTGTGCTTAACTGTATGATATTTTCTATTATTCTTTTATTTTCTATTATTATTTCATGCGTAGGGGAGCTGAAGCTGACCTTGTCCTCTGCAAACACTGAGTCTGTTGATGTTTCACTTTTTTCTTTTTCATAAGCCTCACAGGATCACGTATGCTGTTATGAATAGTGAGCAGATTTGTACCGAGCGCCTTACCCTGTCGCTAGAAGCGGAACATCAGTGTTCATAGAAATGCAGATGAGGTTCCAAACAGCAGCCTGGATCCAGTGAGATCACGAAATCCAAACTTAGCAAGGAGCCGGTCCATCAATAACTTATGGTGGCAGGGTCCTTTCCAAAGTTAGCATGCAGTGATGATATGGATTGCAATATATCTTTGTGCAATTAGAATCCAAGTTAGTAAGGGGCTGCAGCTTCCTCAGCCTATTCTCTTCATCCATGAGGGACAGAAGTCTTCCTTGCAACTCTGTAGATAAGCCTGCAAAGGGAAGTTGGGGAAATGTGTCCGCTGTTAAGGGTTTTTTTTTCTTTATGCTGTAAAAGCTGTTCTGCAAGGCAACTAATTGACATCAGATCTGGTAAATAAATCTTCAAAAATCCCGTAGGTTTTGTAACCCCCTTACTACAATTTCCAACACAATTTATTTAGTGTTTGGTTTAACCCAGTCATTTGATTTCAACAAAGCTGAAATACTATTTCAACTTAAATAATATGATGTACTGTATAAATCAAAATAGTAATCTCAATAATGATGAATCGATTTTACAATAACAAGACAATTTAATAAGACGGTTTCAATATTGCCAAGAGAGAAATATCAAAGTTTCCATTTCTTTTCTTTTTGTTAGGCATGGAAAATTTGAATTGTCAGGATCTTCCACACTACATAAATCCTATCTTTTTTTTCCATTTAGCCAGCTCTACATTTGGAGACTGTATTGAAATCTTCTTAGATTTGACCCCTTTTCTTCCCTCCCCCATCCTGCAGGACTTTCTCATTTTTAGTGCTGAGAAGGGGAGAGATTTAGAAATTACAGGGAGGGGATTTGTCTTACAGTATTAATCATGATCTGGTCTAGAATTTTGTGCGCTCAGACTGAACAGAGTCAGCCCAATTTTAGGGTGGGATGCAGCCCTGTAGTTAATTGTGTGATATTGTGAACTCATGTGGCTCTATGAACATCTTGATGTATTTTGCAAATAATTAGATCATACTTTCTTTATGGATAACGGTGGGGTCTTAGGGGAACAGGGCAGTAAATAATGTTGCCCAAGAAAACACAACATAGCACTGATAGATGTGGAAAGAATAATATGAGCCTAATGATTCTCGTCACTTTTAGTGATATGACCAAATGTTACACTTTTTTCTACAACATTTCAGTCGTATGACAGGGGACTTCCACGTGGCTTTTAATGTATAAAGAAATACATGCTTGTCTCTTGGTCAACAGTTTGTGTTCCTAATTCTAGCCTGATCTCTGCTTAGCACAACTTGCATCTTTGTTTACTGTACCAAGTCCATTGTCCTTATCTAAACTACTGCTTCCTAAAGTTTTTAAGAATACCTCCTATCTAAAAGGAACTATTATATATAGAACTACTCAATTTTTTTACATGTGCAAAGGTACAAAGATGTCTAATCCTCTTTTGCCCTCCTGGTAACTGGGTGCACTTTCCAATCGCTCAGGAATACATTTCTACCTTCCATGGGCACACAGGCTTCTGAGAAGTCCTAGAAGGGCCTTTATTTGCCATAAAGTCATTTATTGATTATTCATGTTTGAGGTGAGATTCATTGAGAGATTCGAAGGAAGAACAGTTAATAGCTACTCGAGCCATTTATTTTTGTTTTAAAACATCTCTGCCTGTATATAAAACATCATATGTCACTTAGACCTGGTGGAGTACACAACCTACCAAAAGGGCCATGTATTTTCCTTTGCATCTTTAAAAGTGGAGGTATGAAGAGAATGTTTACGGGTGACTGGAGGCCGTCTGTCTATTTCACATCTGTCTATTTCAATGGTACATATGTGGTGTCTAATAATTAATCTCTTAGTTGCCTAATAATGACAATTTCCTCCATGAATTGTAGTTTTATATTTGTTAGCAAAGGTTTTAGTCAGTAAAAAGAAATCAAATCTTAAAACAGAGCTTTGCTATGCCAGAATCATTTGTGTTAGAGATGTGCATAGGCTTAAGATAGTGATGCTGTTAGAAGGAAAAAAAAAAAAAAACCCTCCTGTGGCCCCCCTTTGCAGGTAAGAGGGACAGGAAGTGAAATAATAGCTTTTCATGTGTTGAATATTAAAATAGCTGTCATCAAAAGCCTGGGAAAAGGAGGTATGGGCTGTGGGGAACAGTCAAGGTATTAAGGTATTGGCAAGTAATTGAAACATTTGATCTAGTTCTAGAAAAACATTGCCATACCTGTCACTAAGACTTGGTGGAAGTAATCTATGTAGTGGTAAAGAAAAAAGGGTCAAATGTACCGTTTATAAATGGGAAGTGACAAACTCTATTGCCCGAATTAAGAGTCTGCAAACTTAGTGATTCCACTGGTGAAAAATGCAACACTGCCAAAGAGTTTTTGGGGCAACATGAAAACTTCAGGAAATCTTTTTATAGCTAACCAAAAATAAAAGCCACTGCCTCCAGGTCCAACTTTCCCATCTTATTACTGCAGTTGCATCTTAGCATTGTGGGAGGTGATGAAATTACATGGGGCACATCCTTGTCCTCTTTTTTTGACACCTGGATGTGGTCTTTCATTTCCAAGAAGCAAAATAAAAATCTTTTGAATGGAAGATGAAGAAGGGACAATGAGGATGTAGTACTACTTGTGCTAAAACTATGTCTGAGCACAATTGTTATTATTTTGCTCTGCAAGATTTTGAGCTGTTGCTTTTTGGCAATGTGATCAGTGTTGCATGCACCATGTTTCACTCCAGAAGTGACTATGATAGTGCATAAAGCAATCTGATATGCCTCATAAGACAGAATCCTGGAGTGAAGCAATTAGCCAAAATCCTTTAGTATATGCTTTGTGTGCATACATGCTTTTATTAAAACAAATACTTATTGTAAATGTAAATTATGATCCTGATTGGTTGTCATTTTTTCTTGATACATTTGCAAGGAATAATTGCGATGGATGAACAAGCCCATCCCGTGCAGGATGTATGATAAGGGTAAGATTTATGTATTAGTGAAATGCAGAAGATTACACAATATATAGTAAATAGTGAAATTCATTCTACTTCCAAATGTTCTAACGCTGTAAGCAAGTATGCCAAATTATCCCAGACTATAAAAAAAGTGGGAAATCACTTGTTTGTGTAGCCTGAATTTCAGCAGAACTAATTTATTATGGCATGGTTGCAAACCTACTTGGAAAAGATTTTCAAAGCTTAGATTACGTGCACGTAATGTGCTGCATGTAGAAAGTAATTGGTTGTAGTTTGGAGGATGCAGGAATCTTCAGTGATCTTCATTATTTTGATGAACTGTATGAAATGTCTTTTTAGCTACTTTGGAATGCAAATGAGAATTTGCTGAATAATTCAGGTTGGGACCACTGTGGGAAAGGAGTTCCTTTGACATTTTTCAGCTGAGAACTGCCTTTGGTCACACAAACATAACGTACAGTATTTGTAATCAGCTGTTTGTTATCACACACAAAAACAGCAATGCGGGGTTTCTCAAAAGCAAAATCCAGTCACTGTGGCTACATTCTAGGTTATTTATTTAGCCGAAGCTCTCTTTAACTTCAGAAGAGCAGCAGTTGTTTCACTTTTGCTTTGAATCCAAAGATACTTCATAGACCTCTTAGCTCAGATACCAAGCTCCTTTCCTATCTGGAAAAAAGAATTTCTCTTTTGAAAGGAGACTACTGAGTCTGTTCTCTATCTTCACAATAACACAAGGTGTTTTATCAGATCCAGCTATAACAGTCCTAAATCATCACTTTGAATCCTGGCATAATTATATTCTTCTCCCTCAAAAAAAGCCACTAGTCAACGTTTTTTATTGTACTCTCCAATTCCTATGCTCTGCATAGGAATGTGTGTGCTTTATTCTAAGTTATTTTCATTTGCATTGCAATCTAGTAGACATAGGCGTCTGTGATTACAATATGTCTTCAATCATTCAAGTCTGCAATGAATGATAGTTGGAGATCACAGATGTCTGTCGCAGAGGTGACTCAGGAGAGTTGGGTACTTATGACCATCCTCAGTATACATCTGGAGAAGGAAGATTCCTATATAACAAAGGGGCCTATTCGATTACATTTTAATTTGAACCTAATCTCATATGTAAACTGTGACTAGGCTAAATGATGTTTCTGCGGCCCTCTACTGGGAGAGGTAATTAAGATGTGTAACTGTGAATAAGCTGAATGCTGGTTAACACTACTGAAGAGCGTAGAGCCAAACTACAGCTATGAATTCCCAGCCTCCTGCCTACCACCAGTTGCCGCAGCATTCCAGTATGAGTGTGGCATCATTCAAAGAGCAAGAAAAAACATCAGTGCGTTAATTTATTCGTTCTTCAAGATGAAAGGCACTATGGCTGATTAAGATTCTAAGAGTAGGTTGAATCCTGTTTCATTATTTCCTAAATCCCCAGGCTCAGCTGTAAGTAGCATTTTATCAATTCACTTGGTCTCCTACTTTCAGCTTCTATTGCAATCAGTGGCAAAGTTCTTTTTTATTTTAGCACTGCACGGACATGCTAGTAAACAGTCTCTAACTGAAGGTGCTTTTTCATATTTCGGGTAAGGTTTTTGAACTGCAGCTTGACAGATAAGTGAATAACTACTAGATTAAAACACCTTGTTACAGAAAAGGAAAATGGAGAACTCCTCAGCCCCACAGTTTTTCAGTAGTTCCCTGCAAAGTTGTTTTACACAAGTGTTTTTCTGAGTTTGCTATGTCAGATACTTTTGTTGCAAGGCAGCTCTTGCATAATTAGCAGAATCTTTTTCTTCCTGATATAAATGTACAGAAAAAAGTGTATTTTTCTGTAATGAAGCCTGCTGGGAAATACATTAAAGACAGATTAAGTGACTATGCGTGTTGTTCAGATACATGCTGTGGACAGAAGCGTCGTGGTTTAGCAAAGGGGTAGTTTTTTCAGCCATTTGGAAAATACTTTGTTCACGGTATTGGCAATATGATTTTGAACAAGTCATTAAGATTATTGGGGCAGAGACTCCATCTTAATTTTGTCTCTGTCTTTTCCCTATGTTAGGTATAATCTAGCTGAGGAAGCCTTAATTCTGAGGATTTGGCGGTGTATGAGGTCTCTGGTCTGGATTTGGACTGAAATATTATTGCTGAAACTGGACTGTTTGCTCAGGACTGCAGATCTGAATTCTGCAGGTCATACCTGTACCTCTGTACTAAAAGAACTGATAGTGTATCTTGCTTGTTTTGCCTTGCACTGTTAGTGGCAATTCCATTTTGATTTTCTTGCTAAACAAGGTTTTCAGTTGCTCTGGGCTGTGCAAACAGCGCTCCACAGCTGGAGCATGCCAGGGAATGTGGTATACAGTTTGAAAATGACCCTTAGTATTAAGCTGCTGTCAGAATACCTTGATGGTGTCATTGCCATGCTGTAGAGAACAAAGAGGAGAGAAGGGCCACAAGAAATGCTGTACCTTTGAATGAGGATTTGGTCATGTTCACTGGAACAGTATCAAAATTCTCTCTCGGGTTAAAACACAAAGAAAAGTGAAGTCCCTCTCTCCCCCTCCTCCTATGGCTGCATGCAGGTTTTTGTTGAGTTAAATAGACTTACATATTTGGAGACCTCTTTATTTCTGTTTGAGGACAGAAGATTATGTTTTTGTTTGTGCTTTGTTGCTGAAGTAAGAAAATGCAAGTGAGTGTGCAGCCAGATAGCTAGGGAAATGAGTGTCCATTGAGCAATAATGCAGGAAAGCTTGCATAGCATTTAGCATCAGGGCACTGGTTGTTCCTGCAAACTTCGCCACTGTTGCTGCACGGTCTGCAGTACTCTCTTCTTTCCGGTCTTCATCTTTCAATCCTTTTTCCCTCTCAAAATGGATAAAATAGATCTTTGCCCCATCTCCAAATGTTCTCTCTGCTCGCAGTCACAAATGGTGGAAAAAATGCTGCAATCGGATGAAGAGGAATACAGGGATGATAATGTTGTTTTGTCTAACATCCTGAATTTATTTTATGCCATTCACAGCCAAAGATTAAAAATGCAGGGTTTTATTACGGTATAATCTTGCTATTTTAGAAAGACGTAGGCACTCATTTCTTGCCCTGTGGCAGGTTTTAAGATATTATACCATAAAAGTAAATCCTTGTGATTAACATCTTGCATCACTTGTGCCTTAGATCTAGTGGCCACTGTCTTGCTTTGTTCTGTAGCTAGAAAGCACAGTTTCTTTGGAAGTCTGGTAGCCTTAGAGACTTTTTAGAATTACAAATAGATGGGACTAGGTTCTCACAGAACTGCATCTTTTGTCACTTGAGCATCCAGCCCATGATGTGTAATTGCTAAGACATCAGCTGCTAAAACTCCTCTCAGAGCTGCACTGGAAAAACGAAGTAACTAGACAAAACACTGTGATCTTAATCTGCTGCTGCTGTCTTGATCTTTGCTGGGAACTGAATCCAAGGTGTCTAGTTTTGACACTTGAGCCGTTGAAGTGTAAACCCAGGGATTCATTGTCTGATTATTTATTTTAAAGCTATTTAGGCCATTAAGAATGACAATAGGTTTCATGTACTATTTTTAAAAACCCTTGGATAATTTTCCCTATTTCAAATGGGAGTTAGAGCCTAAGCATTGCGGAGAACTCCTTGCGAATATTTTGGCACATAATTACCTTTATAAATGTGGTCCTACATCCCCATAGATGGTTGCTTTGGAGCTGTTCTCTTCTATTCTCCGTAGATCAGGCACAGAGGGGAAAACATAATATGAACTGAACAGAGTAGGTTATACTCTGTTACATCCTATCAGAGCTAGCAGCGCTCTGATGGATGCGAATTTAAATGTTTTCTGTTTTCCCAGCACTAATGATAAAAAGGTTTTTGTTTTTGTTTTTCCAAGCAATGATAATTTTTTTAAAGGAAAATATTGCAGCTGGGATTTTTGTAGAGCCTAAGGGGCTATTTTCTTAGAGGCCCAAATTCCACTGAGTTATTTGGACACAAAATATGCAGGAGGCGGCGTTCTTGATCTATTTTTTTGGCCCATTTCTATTGTGGGTTAGAAGTCTAGATGATGAAGGAGTCACGGGTCAGTTGATTTTCCTGCCCTTGCAAAAGGCTATTATGAGCTGTTGTTTGGTTTTAGTTTTGCCTTTGCTAGATGCCCGGACTGTGTTCTCTGCAACTTTGACTTGAATGCAGGTTTCCTTGTTCTTCAGAAGGTATGGCAGCATGTGTTTTAATTTGTTCATCATTTTGTCAAGGTTATTCCTGTGCTGAGACGTACTGATTTTGTGTGTGGAGGCCAAACAGCCCAATACTATTATTCAAGAGTGAGTCAAATTTAGACAAGGCTCATGAGACACCTTGCTTGGCTGTAAAGGATTATACTTCATGGATAATGTTTTAAAGGGACTGTAAATGGTCTCTAAATTCAGTGGAAACCGTCATGTTACTGCTTTTCCAAAAAAAAAAAAAAAAAATTACTATTCATGCTTATATTTCTATCTGCTTGCTAAATATAGTTATAAAAACCTGTGTTCTTTGACCTTTATAAAGAATTCCAGCTGGGTTTCAGATGGAGCTCACAGCTATAGTCTTGTGTGTCATGTGCACTGAAACCGAAATCTAAGAAATGGCTTCCAGTGCTGAAGCGGCCAGAGGAACAGACTTAGACATGGCTTCCTTCAGGCTCCGTGACCTCTAAATTCTAAGTGCAGCTTGGATCTGGAATCTTACACTGTTCTCCTTCCTATGTAATGCAAATCAATTCTAATTTGCTGCATCTTTCTAAGAACTCTGAGGCCTTATTTCTCATCTGGCTGTGGTGCGTGGAGGCTTCCTGGGGTATGCGCGCACAGCTGCAAACCATCAACTTGACACAGCTCTGCTGATGGCTTGTAACCGGCTCTGCCGCAGTAACGCTGTTGCCTGTGAACCTTCCTATTCCAGCATGCTCGCGTTAAGAGATGACAAAAGATGTAGACAAAACTACCTGTTTATTTTGAAAACCATTTATTTTTGATACAGGAATAATGCCTTGGAAATAATCTTTGGAGCCTGACCCCTGTGTATTTCCATAGGCCCTTAGGACTCTGCCAAGCAGTCTTATATTGTTCATAATCTCTGGGATAACCTTTGCTGGCTTTGTCTCTCATGCTCAGTAGAAAGCTGGGCTCCAGTGACAGTAGCAGAAAGTGCTGCTCTGTCAGCACAAGAGCCTGCAGAGCTCATTAGTGCTCTCCTGGCCCGATATTTTGAAAAGTCAATTAAAGAAGATAATGAGGTGGATGGTCTCTGAGAAAATCCCCATGTAAGGGTTTGGCCAAGAGCAAGCAGTTGAGAGAGACGGAAAATAAAAAGGGGCCTATCAGATGCACAGAAATATGTTTGTATGAGCTTGAAGATAGCGCCTTTCCTTTAGCCACATCTGAAAACTGCAGCGCGCCTGACTGTAAGCTTTCTTGTTTCGGAAACATGGAACACCAAAGCTCATGTTTGATGGATATATTTCTATGTATATGTGATTAGCAGTTAAACTTTTTGCATATGCTGAGGTTCAGTTTAAAATTCTCTGCCCATCTTCCCCTGTGTCCCTCGGTCATAAACCAGATGTTCTGTAACTCCCTTACAGGCACCAAGCAGGGGTAACGCTGGCCGGTCCGTAGGAGTTGGGGGTAGAAGCATTGCTAGTCCTGGTGTCTCTTTACTTTTTATTTGAAACTGATTCCTCATAAGAAAAAAGATTTTCTCAGAAACCCAAGGAATTCCTGAAATACAGTGACAGGTTCTCCACCTGAGATAAGAGAGGACTTTTAAGTCCCAGAAGTGTCTATTTGTTATAATCTCATTTCTTTTTTTTTTTTTTAAATTATTTGCAAGCAGAAAGTTAGCTTTATACTGATTGATTAAAAATGGAATTTGTTATTTTCCCCCATTATTCTGATTTTGACTTCTCTGAGACCAGGTTTTGCAGGTACACAAGATGTTTCTCTTGCTCTTTAAAACAGCAATACACAAGAGCGATGGGAGCACACATACATTTTGTAATGCACGGTGCATTATGTGCCCTGGGTTCTTGCCTTGGGGCTAGAAAGAGTTGGGAACTGCTGTTTCAAAGGCTTTTTTGAGCAGATGTAGGTTTGGACTCTCAGCAACGTTTTGAAATTTGCAGAAACAAAGAGAAACTACCAAGTAACTACCACCTGCAAAAGGCATAGTCTGAGGTGATGTTATTAGATGTATGTTATGCTTGATTGTGTATAAAATACGGGCCTGTATATCTATCCACATATGCAGTGGTACGTAACATAGTATGTTTACTGAGATAGGAGTAAAACTTCCTTCTGTGCTTATCACTTTGTGTGCGGGTGACCTTGACCCTGTTTGCACCCACAGCCAGCTATGTCTGTCACGTGTAGTATGTTTGTCCTCTACGTGAGGTTCAGTTTTCATGCATAAATGGGGCATCCCATTTCAAACAGATCTTGCATGTGACTCAAGCAAAAAGGTAAATCCATAGTTTGTGAGACAAAAATGGTCTGGCTAGATTCCTTTAGGGTACTTTTATTACAATAAACCAGGATAAAATGGCTAAGATTCTTGCTACGAATAGTCAGAGTCAGAACTGTTACAGCTCCGTAAGAGAGCGATGGCCTTGGCTGTTTTCCTGACACGGCCCCAAGCAATTTCCGTAGTACAAATAGGGGATTGCTTGTCACACGTGCAAACAGGAGCACGTATGCCCACGGCTGCATGTTCGTGCCTCTCTGTACTCGGCTGAACTTCCCCTGCAAAGAGCATGCTGTTTCTTTTGTGTCTTTAATAGCACAAAAACTCACTTCCAGTGAGTCTGGGAAGGTGTTTTCTGGAACTTGTCTTATTCATTATAAGCCAGAACAGAGAAAGGAGCCCGTTTGGAGGCTTCAACACTTGTGACAAAGGCCTTCCCTAAAGACAGATGATTGTTTTGAAATAGCCTGACCCCAACTAGAAGAAGAAAGGGAGAAAAAGTGGACTTTCTATAGCTCATCTTTGGGAGCAAAGTTTAGAGCATATTCCTTTACCGCTTCTGATAACGGTGTTACCTGGTAGTGGGAGTAGATGGTTTTCCTCTATGCTTTTGCTAGCGTATTGCCAGAGTCTTAGAAAGGTTAACCTAGAACGCCACGGCAAAGAGAGCTAGAGCAAACAGCAAATAAATAAATAAAAAGGGAATTTAAAAATGAAAACGTGGAAGTCAGAAAGAAAGTAATAACAGTGGGTGAAGTTTGTAGGAAGGGAGGAAAATAGATGATTAAGGAGACTAGGAAGAAGCTTTCAGTAGATTTGCTCAGCCGGTCGTACTTGTCTTTTTACATTTGATGTTAAAAGATTACAGTGTGCTTTCCTCAAGGCATTTAAGTTTTTTATGGCTTCTTCTGCCAAGGGAGGCAGCACAGTGTTATCTGCACAGTCAGTGCTTGTCATGCTATGAGACTAATATTTGCTCCAGACCTATGAGAGTCCAAACACAAACAAACTTCCTCTGCCTGTTTATATCATGCAGCTAAACTTGAATGGATGTCAAAAGAAGCCTGGGATTCAAATGTGCCTTTTCATACAGCAGCAGTTCTAATTAAGTTTTAGTGTAGCCATGATCTCTTGCTGATAAATTCTCCACAGCCTGTAGCAGTGTATTATTTTTTCTCTGGAGAAGCGTGGCACGTTTTACAGGGAATTTATTTCTATTGAAGCTCCATCTCAACCAAAATGTGCATGGCTTTTTATCTGAGAATTTACTGGATGGATTTTTTTGGTGGGAGGAGCAAAATATAATCTTCCCTGTGAATTCCAAACTGAATTTATTATGCTTTAGGAGTGGGCTTAATCCTGTCATTGTGGATTTAAATCTGTCCACAGGATGAAGATGGAGATATATATGTGTGTGTGTGTGTGTGTGTGCGTGCATACGCATGCATGTGCATATATATACACATGTATATATATATATATATATAAATAAATAAAATATTTTTTAGCCCTTTTGCTTAACCAGATGTTTTCGTGGCTCCAAAGGGCTCCAGCAATAATTCCTACCGACTTTACTGACACATACCAGTAGAGGGCAAAGCTGACAGGAGCTGCTCCCGCTGCTACTGTGCTTGGCAATCATTTGTAGTAAATGATTCTACTGGTCTTTTTCCTTGCAGACATCTGATGGATGCTTCTTGCAATCTCCAAATGGTTGCGTTACCAAATGTACTACCAGAATGTGAAATGATTATTAGGGTTGCATATTTGCACAATCTGGGGATGCTATGATGTTTTTAGTTTCCTTGATTCGATATGTCTAATGACATCAGTATTGTGTGCTGTATACTTGACAGAGAGGGCTGTAAACCACAGCCTGAGTCACACTAAAATCAAGGGAATTAGAGGCATTTATTTATCTAGGGACCTGGAACTGTGTTTCTTCTCCAGCAGACCTAAAATCTAAGGTTTGATGATGCGTACTGCTGAGGACCAGTACATCTCCCTGGCTCCCTCCTTTGGAATTGAGAGTGCTCAGCACAGGACTTGGAAGCAAGGGCTGGGCAGCAGGTGAAAGTAGCTTCCTAACTTGCCTACACTCCCACAGCTCCCACAGCCGACTGCAGGGACAGTGCTCTTCAGTAATATGATTAGTGCCCTGTGGGGAATATGAGGCATTGCAAGATACTAGGGATTTGTATGAAATGTTGTTTCCTTCCTGCAGTCATTAAAGGCCTGTGAGGAAACTTGGTAAAGCAAATACTTGGAATTACTTTCATAAAAAGTTCCAGCTTCCTGCATTAAAAACAGTATGATGGGGAACGGACCGTGCCCTTCCCTCTCAAAGAGTACCCCACCTGGACAGGTGAAAAGGTGCAACCTCCGAAAGACAGTAAAGTAATCCTCTTTGGTTATGCTGGATGCTGCGAAAGTCAGTTTAGGGTGGCTGGATCCTTCCTCTCCCTTCCTCCTCCTCAGGCACTACATAAATCACACTTCTAATGAACTCTTAATCATACCTTTCTCATGCACTTATAAATTTGCTCAAACTAATGCAAAGAGCAGGCAATATTGCCTAAAGGAAGATGTTTGGAATTGCACATGACAAGGAGACTCTCGATGAGACCAGACACCTTGTTGATATAATATATAATATATTCCCCTCCTGCACTGAAAAACTGCCCTTCTTCAAGTACAAGTCCTGCCAGTGTATTCAACCACAGACCACTATCTGTTTGTCTTATAGAGGAGGCTGGCCAGAGGATAAAATTAAAGGCAGCAAAATCAAGGCCATAGACTGTCACGGCAGCTTGTCTTTTTACTTGATAATCATTGCGTGATTTTTTTGGAAGCTGGGCACCCCTGCCCCCAAGTCTGGTTGCCTGTGCCACGTGTTGATCCTAATTGGAATGCTGAATAGCGGAGTGGTAAGAAAATGGAACTCCCCTACTGCCAAAAATACCAGCAGTTTCAAAATCTGTTGTTGTTCTGTTTTGGAACAAAAAGTCCTAAATTACTACAGCATGATAACGCTGAAAGCTTTTCCTTTGAAACACTTTATTTTGCTATTTTTGAAATATTTCATTTTATAAGGTAAAGGTGTTCAAACTGAAAATAAGAACGCATAGTGGAATAACCAAAAATGAATTAAACACATGAATGAGATCTGGGTGAGACATTGTGACATCATCAGCATGGAATGAGAAGGTTGCCAAAAAAACCGTTGCATGGTTTTCCATGAAAAAAATCATTTTATTTAAAAAAAAGAAAAACTTCTCCAACCGGTTCTACCAAATTGTTTCTATGTTGTATATTCTGAACATATTCTAATTAAATGATACTGGATAAGTTGTGTGATCCAAAATTACTTGAAATGAATGGAGACCTCCTTTTTGACTGGATCAGTCTGTTTCCTAAAAAATGCTGTAGTCAACTGAAATTATTTCACTGAACTCACTGACCAGTTTATATTTTTCAAACTATTCCTCTCATTATGACACCTGAAGCCAAATGGAGCTCATCTGTTTTTGAAATTTATTACAGCTCTACAATTATCCAGAGACTCGCAATCTGAAAGGACTAGATCCAATTTGGAGCAACATAAGGCCATTTTATAGTCTTCGTGATTTTGAGGGAAAACCAGATAAAGTCCTTCAGTTTCCGCTATGTGTTCCTTATAGAGGATAGGGTTCAGCAGGATGAAAATAAAGATCAGGTCTGCGTGAACCTCTCTAAACAAAACTTGGCAAGTTTCCAGGGCCACTAGCCGTAACACTTTCGTGGTTTCTGGGGGACTGCATAACGCTTGCAGTGCTCTGCGATTCCCAAGGAAAGATGCAGCAGGACTGTGAATCAGCGGCCAGCTGAGCGCTGCGTTTGTCACTGCTCTGCAGGGCACTGAGCCTTCTTCCTTGGCAGAACGGACAGAAGGCAGATCCCTGCTGCAAGTGGACAGCTCCTGCGGCTGGAGGTAGAGGAAAGTTCTCCTCAAACCTTCCTGGGACTGCTACGTTGAGACGATTAATTCATTTCTCTTTGGTTTTTATTTTACAGGGCAATAGCAGTAATGAGACAAAGTATTTTGCAGATTGAGTTATGACACCCTTGTGTTAGCTAGCTAGTAGACCCCTGCTGACTTTAATTTGAGCAGCATCAGGTTTTAAATCTAAACAACTTTGTGAGGTTCTATTTTGAAATATCTTAATTACATCTACTATTTTCCTTTACTTTTCTTGAACCAATCTAAAGCACTGTGAAAATACTTCACTTTCAAAGAATCATCGAAAAATAACGCTAGGTACAATCTTGAAAAATATAGACCATTTTGTGTTGTACAAGAAACTTGTTTGGAAGAAAGTTAAACTTGAAATTATCCTAATGCTAACAAGGTACATCACTTTATGCTGTTAGTACTCGCATCTGCTAAAAAGGCTGGTTATTGCCCCTCTTCTTCGTTTGGACTGAAGTTCATTGCGTTGCTGGAATGTGACTGTTGGTTATGTTAATTGCCATTAACACAAAATATTAACTTTAAACAACAAAGGCTAAGGTGTATCTAGAAGTAACAGATTGCCAAAAGTGACTTACAGAAGTTACTCAAATTGTACTAAATGCTACTAACCCTGGCCCAATGTCATCTCACCTTCCTAGACTATAATTGACAGTACCAGAACTATTTTTTCTTAAAACAAGTAAATAATAGTTCTAATTCTCTTACCTTTAATTTTACATGTGTTCCTTAATGATTGTTTTTTAGTCTTTGCGTTGAGGGTTATGGTGAGTTGAAGCCCCCCACGAATGCAAATAGGCTTGTCTGTTTGCCAAACCAAGTATGTTTTGATTCTGAAATAGCATCATGGGACACTAAGGGAATTGTGTTTTCCAAAAGGCTTCCTTCTTGTATTTTACTTCCTGTGTTGCATTGTGATTTCTTTTGGGTGAGAGGTGAAGGGTGCCATGGGTGTGGTCTGCCGTGGGATGTGGAGACTGCCTGAGTGACATCCCAGAGAGGAAAACAGTCATGAAGCAACCAAAATCAAGTTCTCCTCCAGAATCATAGTGTTATTTCAAAACTGGAATATTTCAGTCTGGGCATCTGAAAGCTTTTTTGATGGGAAGGAATTCCATGGAAAGAAGAAAACTTTTGCATAAAATATTCACTTAGTCAAATTAAATGGGAATTCCAATGGAAAAAAAAGTTTCTGTCATACATTTTTGACCAACCTCACTCTGTCTATTTAGAGCTGCTCTACGTATCTTTACAGTTGCATATCTCCATGACTCAATGGGAAACTCATTCAAATAGTAGACTCATCAAATCAAAAAGGCTTATCCCTTCTCTCTTCCTTTTTTACTTTAAACCAGCGTCAATCCTTGGTTTAATTATAACTGGTCTAACCAAACCCTCTTTTGCTGTGATCTCAGAAAGAGAGGTTTATCTTTCTTTCAGACAGAGGTGAAAGAGCTTCGTGGTGTAAGGATTGCTTTTGCGTACTGTGCACCTAGCCCAAGATTTTGCACCAGTAAAACTGATTCCACACAGCACTTTTACTTGGGCGATGTGAGAAACTGGCTGAAAATCACCATTATGCTTTTTGGTTTGGTTCTTGAGCATTACCTTAATTTTCTGAGTAGATCTCTTGTTGCATCTAAGAATAAAATTTCTATGCAGGAGGTAAAACTTCCCCTCTGATTTCTATGGTTTAACTGGCATATCTCCAATGACTTCACAGCAATTATTCTATATTACACCAGTGCAGATGTGTCTTGACGTTATTGGAGGCATTTAAAGGGAGCTGCCAAATGCTTTTATTAAAGCAAAAACTGGAAAAATGTTTCTTAAAACCCTGGTATTGGGCAGTGAAAACCACCTTTGCACTGCAGAACAGGTGTGCCCCATGGCTTGCTGTGAAGTCTGGTTCTCTGATCTGCTCTCCAGATCAAGGGACATAGTAGGAGCATGCTGTAGTTCACGTCCAACATATGCAAGGTTTCCTTTCAGTGGAAACTAAGGTGGTGAAGGGATTATGTGATCCATGACCACTGTAGTTCTGTGTGGTAATTCCCATTAGTAGATCATTGCTGGTATAAAAGGATGTTCTTCATTGCAGAACAGAGCTGCAGCCAGTCTCACTAGCTAGAATGCTCTACCTGAAGTTAATTGCACTTGACACCTGAGAAGCAGTTCAGTTCTGGTACCCAGTTCAGAATCTCCTCTGTTAGATAACCTGACAAGGGGTGATGGCTGTGCTGTAACTGGAAGACTTGCCATCTGGTATCTTCCAAGGTGTGCGGGAGCTTTAGAGATGTTTAGGGCCTCCCTGCTGTTGCATTGTGATTTGGGAAATTATCTGTATCTCGTTTCAATTTACAAAACCATCAGGGGACTGATGAGGGCAGTACTGCTCGTGGGAGTATTCCTGTTTCCCAGCTCCATATTTGGGCAAATTGAAACATTTTCTTTGGCTGTTTCTCAGCGACAGTGCTGAAAAGGCAGGTGACAATCAGCAGTAGTTTTAGCAAGAGGAGTATTGAGTCCCTTTAGGATGCACTATCTACTGACTGATAAAGCGCCCTTGTCCATTCATCAATCATTCTGTCACCCTTGTTATCTGTTTCATCCTCATGTCCTACAGATTTTTTTTTTCATTCACCAGGAAACATGCACACAGCTCTGAACTCCTGTTCTGGTAACATTAGTTCCAGCTCTACCACATTCATTCTTTGCAAGCCAGGTAGAGAGAGCGAGTGCCTAAGTTTGCCATGCTTTTATATGGCTCTGGCACTTCCTGGTTCTCGGTTTGTTGTAAGTCAAAAGATTATTATGCAGGTTTCAGTGATTAAATGATGCCTTTTGCTTTCCGGAACAAATCTCCATATTTTGACTGAATATCAGTTGTTTCAAAAGGCAAACTGCACTCCAGAAGTTATTTATTTATTATTAGCAGCGTATCTCTGAGAGCTGGACTTTGCTGGAAAAGCCTGCAGGATAATATTAAACATGACAGTGCTGGTAGAAGCAATGAACCAGGTAGGCTTGGGATGAGGAAGCGGAGGGGAATCATCAGCCAAAAAAATTTTTAAAAAAGCCCAAACTGCAATTATCTTCAATTTCTAAACCACTGAGTTGCTGGTATTTTCTTACAGGAGACTGAGAATCATTTCATGCTTCATATTCCACTTTTTTGTGCGCAGGAGTAGAAGTGTTCTGCTTTGTCTACTAGCCCTTTCCTACTTTCCTTGAAGTATCATCTGCTCAGCTCATGATGAGCTGCTAAGCAGTGCTGTGATCGTTGTCAGTGCTGGAGTTCTGTGCTTAGTGGTCTCAAGGGTTCCTGGAAGACTCCAAAAGAACTGGAAGAGGTGAAGGGAATAGTACGGGCACTGGGATTCAGAGAGGACTGAGGAGGAGAGCGTAGCAAGCAACGAGAACAAAAATGTTGACTAGGCAAAGACTATCTAAAGCCTCATATTTGGACATAAGGTGCTTGAATTACAAATGAGAAGGATACTTCTTACAGTGATTGCAGCAATATGTCTATTTTTTAACTCGGAACATGGTGTACTGTAAATGCAGGTTTATGGTACGGTCCCAGATTCACGGGTGTGCATTTATCCCCCAGGTTCTGATTCTTAGAATTTGATCAATATTCACAAGTTTAGGGTATTCTTCCAGTGAGGAGGAGTCACAAGGTATTCCCAGGGCTTTCTGTTGTTCTTCAACTGTCCCTGCATTATAAAATATCATGTATAGCCACTTCCTTTCCTGAGTACCCTCTTTTGGATGCAACCCGTGCTTCCTATAGTGAATCTTCATTCCCCGCCCTTGAAGCCTCCAGGTGGTGGGGCTTTGTCAGCTAGTCCCCTTCAGTAGTATGTACAGAGAAAGGAAGGAATGGCCTTTAGAGAAGCTGGGAGATTCCAGTGACAGCAAGGGAATCCTAGAGACACTCTATGATCCTTTGTTTGCCCATGATGCCAAGGTGGAGGCTTCTTAAGGGACAGAAAGTCCAAGGGCTCAAATGAGAGCAGAAGTATACTTATGGCCCTGTGCTGTGAGAAGCCTTTTAGGGCAGTGATCTCAAAAAAGGTGCTGGAGCAGGTGAAAGCTGGAGAAGTGAAGGAATTTAATAGAGAAGCACAGAATGCTTTTTAGGAAGAAAATCTAAATAAGGAAGCAAAAATGGAGATGAAATGACTTACAGCATTGTAAGTTTTAAAGATAGATTTCGTTCTGAATTGGAGACTGTGACTCCCACGTTCATTACTGGCTGAGTAAATGTCTGTAAATAGTGTTTTTTCTGATGAACTGTAGAAAACATCTTCTGGAAGAGGAGATAAAAATGAAGCAGTCTGCTCTTTCTGCTCAGTGGAGTACATGCATATATAATGTGTGTGTGCATGCAGCTTCATATACATATTGTATCTACTGTAACATCAGTCTGTTAATGTATTCCAGACCTAATATCATTCCCAGCCAACTGAAATGCTGAGCTGGCATCCTGGGAGGTAATTACTTTATTTTAATAGTCACAGAAGCATGGCACTGGAAGATGGGAAGGACCAATTAGTCTTCTTTCAGCTCTTTTCCCTCTGTGATACTGTTCCTTACCTAGGCTCATAAACATTTCTTTCGTGTCCTCTGTTTCTATTGAAGCATTTTCCCTTGCCAGGAAAGTTTCCTGGAGCCCATCTTGCAGGTAACAGAAATTTTGCCTCAATTCCTTTTTTTTATTTTTTCCTTTGGATGTTTTCTCCCCTAGTCCATCCCTAGTTGATGACTTTTTTTCCCCCACAGTTTTCCCAGAGAGAAGTTTGAAGCCTGATAACAGTAGAGCTGTGGCTGAGCGCTGGCTCCATTTCTGGAAATAGGCAACATCAGGAACCACGAGAACTACCCAGTAAATAGTGCTCCAGGTAATATTTGGGCTGTTGGCAGTTGGTTTCTCTGTGTACATCTCAGAGGCTCGCATCAGTGGGTCAGTTGTAATTTTGGAGGCTTCTTTGAAGGAGCTTTAGAATTGTCATCTCAGCAAAGTATATTTAAGTGTGGAAATAAAGGCAAGAGCTATTTTGAATGCATCTACAGCATTGAACTCTGCATAATGATGCTGTGAGGGAGCCAGTTATAAAAAAATTAGCGTATGCAATAGCCTCCTCCTATGTGTTTCTCTTCTGTGTTACCCTATTTTAGACCATTAGAAAGCAACAAGGCTGGTGGAGTAGCATCAGGGTACTAGAGAGACAGTAGGCTAGAAAACAGGCTCCTTTTCCCCTTTCCACCAAAACAGGGAGTATTGCTTTATTACTTTATTTACTTGATTACATTATTTACTGTTGGAGCATTCCTTGGGATAGCAAAGAACACAAATTCATTTGCATTTTGCAGCTACTGAATTCAGATAAGCCTTACAATTGTTGCAAAAATCCATTTCTAAAAGAAGTGAACAGTGAGTGCTGTGTGATGACGCTGTACATTTTGGCTTGCAAAAATCAGATGTGGAGAGAACTGGTAGCTATACTACAAATTAATGGGGGCCATTCCAATTACCCGGCAACAAAAAAGCAGAACAAAACAGGCTTTTTGGGTTTTATCTTGAGGTACCATATTTCCACATAATTTGTCAAGATACAACTGCAGAAATAGTTGCTACTTCTCTTATTTGTTTCTATATTCATGTGGATACAGACTCAAAAGAGATGTACTTATAGTACTGTTGAATACTTTACTCTTCCTTGAGTCTCAGATGATACAGAGTCGCCTAACCTGCTAGAGTTCTTCCAAACTGTACAAAAACATACACTTTTTTTCCCCGGTTAATTAAATGCAACCTGCTATGCAGGAAACCTGTGGCTGGTCAGGCAACTTAAAGGCCCACTGCTTCTCTGACCTGAATCCTGTTCGCATCCTGAATCACTTCTTTTCCTGAGTTAAGCATGGTTCTGATACAGCAACTTTTCTTCCAAAAACAGGAAACTGAAAGTCCATATTAAATCAGAATAAAACTTTGCGCTTTTCTTGAACTGTTGACTGAAAGACCTTTCAAAGGTGAATATTGCCACAATGAGGAGTGTCTGCATGCATCTTCTTCCTCAAGGGGAGACCTCTGTCTGGGCCTGTGGAGACACTTTAACATTCCGTGTCGGTGCTGGTGTAGCTAGAACTCCTTCCAGCGCATAAATACTGAAGTAGTCTCTCGTATCCTTAGGCTGGTAAACAGTCTCTGGGACAGAAGGCGCAGTAGATACAAAGTAGAATAAGGTGATATGCCTGAGCATTTGTGCAAGGAACTGTGTGGCATCTCCCATAAACTGAAATGTCCCGTTCATGCCAGGGGACACATGCAGTTTGGTAAAGCAAAAAGGAACCATAGGCTTGAGTTCAGGGATTTTAAGAACTGCTGAAGCTTGAGATATATGGTTTTGTTTCAGTCACAAGACTGGGCAGCTACAACAGGCACTGCGTCCTCTTGGTGAAAAAATAGCAACCTGTTCTAGTGAAGGAGGATCATTTGAACTAAAAATTCTGGGTTGCGTTCTTTCCCTGCTCATACAGATACAGTGAAGATGGAGTTATTTCCAGCTGACTTTAGAGGAAGTCAGAATAGCACCTAGCCCTCTCAGTAAGGCTGCTGGTACTCTAAGTGATTATTTTCAGAATTCATCAGCCTTGACAGAGTCCCATTAGAAAGCAAAACATGTCTTTGTCAGCCATTGAATTATCGGAATGAAGGAGTTCTGCTTGCAAAGCACGAGTCATTCCAGAGCTTGGCTCCTTCGGCAGTATGCTTGTTTGGCATACCCCTGCAGTCAGCTTGGAGGGGAAGAGCAAAACCGCTGTGCCTTGTCAAGCTGCAGCTCCTCTGTCCCTCTAAAGCCTCTGCTGATGGAGGCAGATATTTCAGCAGTCAAAGAGCCAGCAACACTCATGGCCATTTATTTGTCTTTAAGCAAGACAGTGCAGCAATATGTCAACACTTGCAGCAAAAGACAGGAGGGCTATTGCCTTAAGCAGGCATTAATAGATGCAACAGGCACCTTCCTTGGGTGACATCTCTCCCAGTTAATGGCAGCACCGCTGCTATCCTGTATTGTGTAGGCTGCTATTCACTTCAAACTCTGCTGGATGCAAGCCTGAAATGTGCCTTCTTTGGTGCAGAGGGCTCTTGTAACAGCTCTTCAGCAGGAGGGCTTAGCCCTAACGTAGTTTTGGCCCATGAGTTCTCCTGCCTGGACTTGTGAGCAGGTGAGCGTGTGTGTGAGAGATGGACTATGATGTGAGCTGACTGGGGCAGCAGTCTGGCCCTATCACGAATGTTCATGATGATGCCGGTCCTTGTCCCTGGACACTACCAGGACAGCATGTGTGCTAGCCATTAACTTACTAGATGTCAGAGTCAAAGTGAGCTGACAGATACATAAGCAGATGTCTTCACGCTGCAAAGTCATTCTCTCCTCTTCCATTACTCATTGCAGTTCTTAGAGCTACAGTTTTCTGTCTGTCTTCATCTCTGAAGAACCTTGTTTTAGTGCAAGTTACAGCACACTTCTTAAAGAGCTGGCTTGAAAAGCAAATTCAGATGGATGGTTTTACTGGGTAACAGCGTTTTCCTCAGAAAAACAGCATTTCTTTGGAGTGTAATTTCTGATACACTTCTCAGTGAGAAAGGCTTGAAAGAGTGTTGATGTTCTTTAAATGAAATGCTTTACCATTTTGAAAAACAAATAATTCAGTAGTTTAGAATACTGGTTTTTCCAGGTCTCACTCTTGAGCTGAAGGGGACTGTGCTTGTCCTCCTGCTTGGGGAAGGTAAAGACCCACTTCCCTTTCTCCTTACCCTTCTGTTCTGTGAGAACTTAAAAGTGAACAAAAGATGCTCTTTTCTTTCCAACAGCGCTCATAAAAACCTTTCTCTACTGGCAGCTGGAGAATGGGGAACGGTATTGTTCCTTCTTGCAGACAGGAGGTGAATGCAGATCTGTAATGGCATCACCTGATTGTTACCAGTTCCTTCACAGACAAACACAGGGTACAAGACATGAGAAAAGGAACAAGTAATGAAACCGGTAATGAAAACAAGGCTCCAGAGCCCCTCATGTAATTGGAAGTGCAACAGGAGAGATACACCTTAGACCTAAAATGACCTACCTAATTTCTTGCCTGCAGAATATTCTTATTTCTTGCTGCAATATTCCTTCATTTTGTAATGTATTTGCTTCTTTTTAAATTTAAAATAGCTACTTCAGCACTTTCCCTCTTTAAATGCTGTGTTTAATGCCAGCAGCCCTGTCTTCACTGACAGTTCTTGTAATAAGCAGTACTTTTGGAACATGCCAAAAGAGGGAGTGAATGCTGACAGAGAAGCAGTTCCCTTTCAGACTTCTCTGGTGCAAATGTTAGCTGGCCTAAGAAACTGGACTACTTGGAAGGAATCTCTTTTCTGTTCTACTATACTTGCTAAAATAACTCTGAAACTTATTGCCAGCTTTTTCTTGTTTAGCAGAGATCCCTATTTGAACTGCTTATATCCCTTTCCAAATTGCCCTGTGAGAGAGATCATTGTCTTGTTATTGGATGTTTACTGCTTGGTTGTGATTGCAGACTACTTATGGTGAGGCAGGATGGATGGGGGAAACACTGCATGTAAATGGCTTTGCAAATTGCTATTGCTCCACATTTTTTCTCCTCAGTGGTATTCAAGAGGCATTTTAGACCACTGAGTGTGGAGTAGAACCATCTGCATCTCTTCTCATTAAGATGATTAGTTCAAGGACAGATGCTTCAATGCTTACCTGTCAAAAGCGAGTGGGTTTTGTGAGACTGGGTAGACAGGTGAGCTCTGGATAGCCAAAATACTTCAGTAGCCCAATTAAAAACATCAGTTTTCCTCCAAGACCTCTGAGGAAACAAGACCTTGAAAAGTTATTTTTAGTGGCCTGTCTCACTCTCAGCTATGGGAAATGGGGTTCAGTTCTGGGAGTCTGTCTGAGGTACACACGAGACACCTGTGGCAGGGCAGGGGTGTTGGTAGGTAGAGTGTGCCGTTAAGGCAAACTTGTAAAGCTTTGCCGAGGCACTTTCCCCATGCAGTTTTGGACTCCACCTGTGCTTATTCTGGAATAATAATGGATTTTTTTGTTTTCCTCCGGTATGACAAACAGAAAATGAAAGAGAGAGGAAAAAACTATTAACATATTCCCTTCTTCTCTTTCTGTAGTCAGAGTTATTACGTGAATGTGATCCTTATTCACAAACCACTGTTGACTCCCTCTGCTGCACTTTTTAAGGCAATTTACTACTTTCAAAAAAAAAAAAATTCACTTCAGCTATGAGCACATTTACAAATGAGGCCCTGACAGTGGGAATGCTTAGTTTGTAAATCCCAAGAGGGCTGAGTCACCAAAAATCTGAACATCTCAGGGCTATTAAAATGTAGGCTTATTGCTTTCAAACTTAAGCGCTGATGAGGAGGAACCAGGAGGAACTTGGGCCCTAAGTTTTCCTTGTGACTCTCGCACAGATCTCTTCAGGGGAAGGTGCAGTGTAGAGGTAAGCAACGCTCAGAGCAAACGGCGTTTGAGTTCTAGCACTGACTGAGTAATCTGCGATGAGTTTCTTCACTTTAAATTTGCTTTTTGTTCTTTGTCTTCTCTTGCTCGAACACCAGCTCGAGAAAAAGACTCCTCTTCCTTCCTCTGTGTTTCTGTACTGCTTATATTTAACAAAGCCTACTGAGATGAATCTATGTTTGCCACCGCTTTGACAATAAGCGAGAAGGAAGTCTTAAGTGCAGCAGATGTTAACATTAAGTCTAGAATGATGTTAATTGCATTTTTAATCCAAATTTTTGTTTCCTTGCATCAGAAGATAACTGCTCATTTGAAAAGTTCCATTTGCACTCCATTTGCATACCCCTAGCCTGATGGCATACCTGGCCTTAGAAAGTTATTCTTAAATTGCAGAAGTGGAAAAAGATGGACACAAGTGCATTAGTTTCACTGTCTCTTTAAACCTTTGAATGAAGACTAGGTGCTTTCCTGGAGGACCTGCGGTAGCCAGGCGTGAGTTACAGGGCCTGATACAGTGCTAACAAGATGGTGTTGCTGGGACTGCTTCCCAGGCAAGCAGAAGAGCAACTGTTAACGGCCTTTGCTCTGGTCTGTTTAGACCAATGCAGAGGTAGGTCAGTCAGAAGCGAGAGGTAATGTAATTTAACACAGAATTTCAGTCTGTACTTCAGTGGCCTCTGTCACTCTTGCATGGGACATGTGGAAGCCCAACTAGCAATGAGTGCTGTTTCTGTCAAAGACCCTATAGCTGAGAGACAGATAACGTTAAAAGCTCTGACAAAAGAGGCATTGTATTAATCGGTAACAGGGATCTGTCTTATTGCCTCTCCTTGTACTAGAGTTCTGGCAGAGCTTGACTCTTGCTCATCATTAATTTCACTTGTTCAAACTGAAAGGTTAGTGCTCTCCTAGGGAGAGCACCTTTTCACCTGCAGTTATTTTGTGACACGTGGGCCCTCACATATTCCAAATCAACCAGAATTAGACCTGTTAAGATCTCTATTTAAGAAGGACACATACTCTTCTGATCCTCTGTTTGTGCTCATTGACTTTGCTGGCTATTTTTACCTGGGTTAAAATCTGTAGGATTTACTCCAATAGTAATTCTGTGTGATTAGTTCAACAAGTAATAAAAACAAAAAAACTAGCTGTTTATTCAGAGTGTAAAGAACCACAAGGACTTGAGTTTATACTGATCATATAGTTCTGCTCATTAATTAGAAACCCCTGTAAGCCAGATAAAATTATCATTACAAACTAGTGAAGAAAGTCACTGTTGGCCAAGGTCACACACTAGTGAGTGGAAGGGATGAGAAAAGAACGTGGAAGTCCTATGTCAGAGTCCTTGCTCTACCCACAAGATCACATTGCGTTCTGTCAGAGCTGTCTTTAACCAGGATCATACTGCAATAGGTTTTCTTAAGTGCTCCTGCAGACAGTCAGTCTCACCACATTGTGATCTGCAGTATATATTCAATATATATTTATACCTATTTTCCTGGAGTAGTCTGGAGCAGAGCTCAACAGCCAAAACGTAGAACTGAATTAATAAAGTACCCTCACTGCAATTCCTCCCCCGGATCTCAATACTTGGATCCAGTAGCCCACACTCTTCTCTTCTGTGAAGTGTAAGTGACTCCTTGCTCATAAGTAGCCACAACTTCTATGTTATGAAAGAGCATCAGTCTATTTCAGATCATACATTCAAGGCTTCTTGGAAGAAAAAGGCTAGAAGCAGCTTAGCAAGAAGGCAGGGAGGCCCTTTTTGAACAGGCAAAGTGTGCCCACCACTGGTAGATCTATCAGTGAGGACTACATCTCCTGATGAGTGCTGTTGCTTGACACTCAACCATGCTGAGTTTCTTTTTACTCTGTAAGTCTGCAGCAGAGTCTCAGGAATGGCCAGAGAGCAATTTTGGAGACTCCCTGCAATGCTCAGCTTTTTAAAGCTCTTCTAAGTGCACTTGTGTGAGCTGCATGAAGACAGGGAGGATACAGAGCGCTGCCCTACAGTGGCGTAGAGAAGCTTCCAAAATGTTTTGAGCATACCGGCCATAAAATAGGATTACGCATAGGCGATCTGGGAGGACGTAGGTGCCTTTTGGAAGCATGTGGTGTCTGTGACATGTTGGAAGATGATGAGACAGATGAAAGCCTCCAAGAAAAGAGAGAGGCTGAGAAGTGGAGTTACAGGTGCAGTCTTTCACTTGAAACTAAATGTAAGTATAAAATTGCAGTCATTGTAAGTTGCGCTCGCCAGCATATTGACGTGTGCTGTACACGCTTCACAAATTGATTTATGGAGAATTCTGCCACAGCCTCTTTTATGATGAGTCATAATGGTAAAAGTGTTGTCAAATTATGAATGCAGCTGAGAAAATTGTGGGCTACTAAAGTGTTTGCTGTAAATCTATCCAGTGTATTCTTTGTTTGAGTTATATTTATACCTCCCCTTCATTTTGAAGATATATTGAAACTCCATCCCAGGACAACATTCTTTGGAGAGTCAATAGAGCAGCAGATTAAACGCAACAAACAAAACCAAATAAATTTGAAGACCTTAATGTTTTATTTGAATATCAGTAGTTTCCTCTTGCTTTTGACCTTCCATATTTGCTTATTCTATTGAGACAATCCTGATATTAAAGTAATATGCTGTATTTTGCCATTTTATAATTACTTCTTAAGTTTACTGACTCTAAGATAGATGCTACTAAGCTAAGGTCCATTAAGCCTTATTGATTGATAAAAATCCATATTATACTGCTGTTCACTAGTGATTATAGTCATGGGACACAGGATGAACGTACACACTAGCTTGCTGCCTGCCAAGCAGTGAATGATCTTCATATGCTTCTTTGAAACTATTCCCAACAAGTGCCAACTCCATTAAGTTCCTCAGAACAGAGTCTGCCTCTGGGAGCTACTCTTAGTTAAGATACTGTCACTTGTGCAGTGATGACGATTGTGTGACAGGACTCTGTTAATATTACGCCGGGATTATCTCCACTATGGTTGTGTGTTCTTATGTATCAGTTTATAATCTGTTTATTTAATAGCCTTGTAGCAGCATAGTTGCAAGTAAGCGAGCTTTGGGGAAAGTTATATTGCCAACTCAGCATGTTAAGGATTGTAAGCACCCTGAGCCCTGGTTGTTAGTACAAATTTCTATTATCTCAGCAGTTCAGCACGTAACAGCTGCCTCTAGAAAAGGCTTTGTATCCCAATACTAAACCTGTGTTTTACATCTACAGAGGAAAAAAATATAAATGCGTATTTGATTAGCTGTTAGGGAGCAAGTTACTCTTTTATAGGAGACTGAGAATGTACTTGTTGCACCCAATTCTACATTTCACCTTTACTTTGTTTTTTCCCTAGCTCAAGTGTGCATGCTCCATTGCTGTTTAGCATAGATTTTCCTTGCTGTACTTCCGGTCTGCTCCTTTGCAGTGGCTATTTGGGTAGCACTGAGACGTTCCATCTGTGGGGCAACGATATGTGTAATCATCTGTCTTTATCCTTTCAAGTCTAACATCCAAGGTATCTCATTTCTGAATGAAAAACATCTGTCTTTTATGAACAGCTGCTTGCCTGCGGGAGGCTGACCTGAGAGCAGGTCATTGCACGACATGAAGTAGTGCTCCCGCCTGTAGGGCTGCGGCTGGTGCCGAGTGCCATCTGCAGCAGTTACTGGTGCACGCGAGCGGGGAGCGCAGCCGCAGCCGATGAGAGCTGCAGCGTGTGCTCAGAGCCTCCCATGCCCTCTGCTCAACGGCCTCCGTGCCAGAGGAGTCTCTGCAAGTGCTTCTGCTTTCAGAGTGGCTGAGGATCTTAAACCACACTGCAAAGAAGCATTTTCCCTGTACAGGGAATCATCTCCCTTTTTAACCTGCTTTGTGCTTACTTCAGATGGCAATGCTGGGATTAAATGACCTGTGCTTTCTCGTCCTGTAGTCTCAGCAACGTTAGACCTTATGGTAAACAAACTTGTATCTTCTTTGTATAGTGCCCCTTTATGAAAAAATGAAAAGGGCCTAGCTGGAATCTCCACTGGTACGCCAAACGCACACACAGAAGTCTGATTGTGCTGGGATCTCCCTTGTAGGTTTTCAGACAAAGATTACAGTGTTTGGAGGAGTGAGCTGTCTTTTATGTCCTGTAACCATGTGAGCTGCTGTGCTGTCATGCTCACTGACAAATAACAGTATATCTTATTTCTCACAGGGCTTCCAAAGCAGCTGAGGACAGGACCTTAAGGACAGTAAGTGCTGAAGTAACTGGCACTGAGAGGAACGGAAAAAGATGGCAGTCCTTATTTGAAAGAATTAAACGCATGGACTCTCACTGATAAGAAACCATGTCAAAAAAAGGACGTAGCAAGGGCGAAAAGCCTGAGGCACTGATTGTTGCCCTACAGGCTGCCAATGAGGAACTCAGGACCAAGCTAACAGACATTCAAATTGAGCTGCATCAGGAGAAATCTAAGGTGAGTGAGGATTTGGTTTTAAAAAACAGTATCTGCACTGAAGGAAAAAAATCACATGGAAAAAACTATATCACAGAAATCAATAAATGCAACACAACTCTTCTCCAGAGCGGTGATCTGATTCTTTCTGCACATACAACATTTTCATACTGTGGATGCCCTGTTGCTTCAGTGGAAAAGCTTTCTTTTTACGGAGGTACAAGTTCAAGAAGCATCTGGCCCTCAAAGGGAGCAGTAATGTCTTTTGTAACGTCTTTGGCCGTGTTCCAGTTAGTGGGTTTCATCCTATCCACTCAAATTGTCTCTAACTATACTATTTTTTTTTAATTTCCAGTGTCTAGAAATTGTGTAGTGTTGCTGTTTTTTGAATGACTGCTTATTTCAGCAAGAGATGCCTTTATTTCAAAGTTGAGTGAAGTGGTCCTTAAATGTATAGCATGACAGTCCGTTTGGACCCTTGTAATCCATCTGCAGTGCAGCCGAACTGTATTTTGTACATTAAGGTATGTATACATTGTTTAAAGCTTGCTCAGGTACCAATGGTCTGCCAGAGTTACCATCTCTGATATCTAAACTTAGTCTAAAGCCAGCTGGGTAACATACACTCAGGGCATAGCCACACCCCTGCCTACAGCATAGACATACCTGTGAAGGTTTGAGATGCCACCCGTGTATTTTAGAAGCCTTTGGCACAACCTCAGGGCTGCAGCTTCAGCTCTTTCCTAGACCTTCTGTTGAAGTCTTCCCACTCTTTTCTTGCATTCTCTCTGCTAGGGGAGCCCTTGTAAAGAACATGAGATCCCTCTGTACTACTTCAGTCTTTTTAACGAGTGAAAAAGGCAACGGGCTGGGTGTTATCCAAATATAAAATACTGGCTGTTTTTCAGGTACTCTGCACATGTCCTGCTCACCTTACATTAAAATGCTTGCAAGCAGGATTCGCTCCTAGTGGTTTCTTATCAAGTGGGCTAGAGACAAGGCTACCTGAAGCCAAGCATCCCCCACCTGCTGCCAGGTGGCAGCCGCGTTTTCAGAGGATGATGTCTATTAATATATTTTTCTCCAGGTAGCTTATAGTTGAAGTCTATCAATCTGGCTCCAATTCCTTTGTAAATAAGCATATACCCTGGGCAAACAAACCCGGATTGACTTGCTTCTAGCTTCCAAATCTGAATAGCCACAAATTCTTCAGCCTCTGGGAAGCCTTTTTAAAAAAAATTATTTCTTTAGGGAAAGGCTTTCATGCCAATATATCAAGGTTAACCATACTGATAATCTCAGACAACCATCAGCCAGTTCAGTATAATTGTAGGAGGAGCCAGAGGAAAGTAAGAGTAGCCAGTTCTGTGTTATCTGATTTTCAGATGATGTCTGCGGGCATTGTTCCCTCACCTACCAATGAAATTTATAGGCATTAATTTACAACCTTTTAAACTGGACAGGATTTGCAAGCTGCAAGAAAACTGACACCATCATGCTTTCAAATTCACTCTGCATCCTTTTCTTTTACAGATGGCTGATGGCAGCCTTGGAAAGCAAAAATGTTTTTCGATTCTTTTGTTTCTTTTTTCTCTGCAAGCTTTGGCATTCGTGTCTTGCACACAGGCAGGGTTTATCTATTCTCCTAAAGAATTATAGGCTTGCTGCCAGAAAGCTGATAACCCAGGGAGTTTCCCTAATGCCTTTCTTTATATTCTGAGTCTTGCTGCTTTTCTTATCACTGCATCTGTGGAATTCTGCTATGGTAGCTGCCAATGCAGATTTTTGTTACTAGTCATCACTTCAAGGATGGCACAAAATAGCAGGAGTTACAAGAGTAGGAAAATCTTGAAAACAAAAAAGAGTTATCTGAAACATATGTAAATGTGCAGGAAGGAGATGAGCAGAACATGAACAAAATGATGAAATTGCTTGAGCTTCAGTAACTTCCAGGTTGCCTGTCCATAAATGCTCGCTACCATACCTGTGACCAAATGGGACTGGTACTCAAGGAATTGTCATTATGGAGTAATGAAGGGCTAAAAACTAGTCTCTGGAAGTAGATCACACTTGTGAATTTGTCTGTGGTTTGGATGCAGAGGAGCAGCCACCGCTGCAAATTTTACTTTGATCTGGAATTTAGATTTTAGGTCTTTCCCTTTTTCCTCTAGGCATAAGCAGGTTCAGAGTGGACGTTTTGGTACAACCTTGTCTCTAAATTCAGGTTAAAAATAGGATGCCAAGCCAGCCAATCACACAATATCAGAAGGAGCTTTAAGAAAGTGTTCATTCCACAGGAGGAGTCAAACAAATAGGATCTCTGGACTTTTCCTGTCTCTGCTAGCAATAAGTTCACTCTTCCAGTGAATCCAAAGAAGGTAGAAGGTAGAAGGTAGAAACCTCCTGAGGCATTATGGTCTTTTATTAAACAGGCCTCTAGTCTGTTTTTTTCAAATGTAGTTATCTCTTCTCTTCTCTTTTTTTTTTTCTCCTCCACAAAGGCTTCTTTCATCCTCCCTTTTTTCCCCATCATAATGATGCAGTATCTACAAGACAGTCTAACATGACTAATGACATTTCAATTATATAAAATAGGCAGCCTGGAAACTAACAGCTATAAAAAACAGGCATCCCAGAGCTCAGCTGGGTTTGTACTCAGGCTCTGGCTGGGTTTAGTCTTCATACTGCACTGTTGTGGATACCCAAACTACGTGAAAGTATTGTCATGCCAAAATAGATCAGTTACCATCATTGCACCTTGTTTTGCAGTGCATCAAGCTTACTTTTTAATGAACAGGAAGAGATATGTTAATGAGAGAAAGAAGGCATTGGGCTTATTTTTAGTCATGAATGTTCAAAGTCAAGGCTGGACTTAGAATGAAAAAGGAGTGAAGGCAAACCAAAAACCTGCCTTAAGGACATAGCTGGGGCTAAGATTAGGTATGGCTTTCTCTTCAAAAGTGTTTGGTGTAATAAGAGCATGTTAATGTCTCGCACAAATCGTATAACTATGACTAAAAGAGATTGCAGTGCACCCTGGCTGCAAAGTCTTTTTGTTGTATCTGACATTTATTATTGCACATATTTTTTTGTATCAATAACTTCCAGAGTCCTTGGGAGAAGTCAGTGGGAGTTGCAAGTGCAGACCACCTTTGAAAAGCATATATTTTTAATACTTTGCTTGGAAAAGTTCTTGTGCATTCCAGAGCCCTATGGAGGAAGTGTTAGGAGAATCTTATAGATTTGTTTTCCATGGAGCCCTCTGAGACAGGTGCATCTCATTTTTAGAATCTATTAATAATCAGAATGACTTTGGTGACTGAAAATGAAGTAGAAGTATGCTTTCAAACTCTTCTTCCTCAGCTCCCCTTGAAGGCTTCTTTTGGGGAAGATATATATGAAACCAGATGGGGATAACGTGAGAGGGGAAAAAACAAGTCAGTCAGCTCTGTACATATAGCTGATATACCCTACCCTCTCTAATTCCTATCTAAGTAATCAATTAGGCCTGCAGGCTAGACCACCTGTGTCTCTTGGAGGACCTTCAGATGACCCATTACTCCTTTTATTCATACTGATTTTTCTTTGCCTTGCTTTTTCCTTTTGAATATGAAAGGTTTGCTCACTCTTGTTCATTCTTTGTGGTCTTCATTTAAAAAGAAATTTACAAGGATATTCTTACAGTCTTTGAAATCCTCCTTTTCTTTTTCACTGTGAATAATAAACCTACTGAGTTTGCTTTGAACTTGAAGCATTTCCTTATCAGTTGTTTTCCTTTGGTGTAGGTTTACCCAGGTTTGTTGTTGTGGGATTGCTCAGGGGTATGAAGTTGCACCTAGAGATATATTAGTGTAAGTGTACTGAAGATTGGTGAGTTGCTCTGTAACTTGGATTCCAGAGTTATGGACAAAGAACTTTAAAAACTGTTTTTGATGAAGAGCAGCAAAGGGCGTATTTTAAGAAAAGCTAGCTGTTCCATAAGTATAATAAGGAATGAAGTGTGTTGTTCTGTAGATTTATGTCCAAGAAGTGACTACAAATGCCAGTTAAAGGCATTTACTTACAGGTAAGAACATCTATAAAAACCAAGATGTTTCCTGGACTTTCACACTTGCACCTTATGTCAGTTGGGATTGCTTAGAGGCACTCACTCTCCCTCCTCTAATTGACTGCCCACGTTGATGAAAGCTATAGGAACCTAGCTATTTCTGAGCCCTCTAATTTTCTGTTAAATTCTGCTGAAATTG
Organism: Struthio camelus; assembly: GCF_040807025.1. Classification (NCBI taxonomy): domain Eukaryota; kingdom Metazoa; phylum Chordata; class Aves; order Struthioniformes; family Struthionidae; genus Struthio; species Struthio camelus. The sequence continues at coordinate 428,070 of NC_090954.1, forward strand.
ACTGATGGGTTAGAGATAATAAACAAATGCACGCATATACAGAGAGTCTTATTTCCTAGGGAAATACTGGAAGTATGTGTGGTGTCACTGCGTGAGGCAGGACATTGGGAGAAGATAGTGATGTTTTGGCTTGAGTAAAGACAGTGTAAAATTATGTACATACTCCAGGATTTGGTGCATATTTTGTTGTAGTGAGGATGGGGGGGAGCATCTAGGGTCTGCAGCAGGGACTTCCTCTATTTAGCATGCCTGTGTGTCTGGGTGGGCTTGTTTTGACAACGTTACATTGGTGACAAGTAACTTTCTTCTCATCTCAACATAGGTTGCTAAACTGGAAAGAGAGAAGACTCAAGAAACTAAGCGGATCCGAGAAGTGGAGCAGCGCAAACAGACCGTGCAGATCACAGAGCTCAAAGCCAAACTCCACGAGGAGAAAATGAAGGAGTTGCAGGCCGTGAGGGAGAACCTCATCAAACAGCATGAGCAGGAAATGACGCGGATGGTGAAAGTGCGAGACAGTGAAATCCAGCGCCTCAAGTCAGCGCTGTGTGCACTGCGGGACGGGAGCAGTGATAAAGTAAGGACAGCGCTGACTATTGAGGCTCGTGAAGAGGCCAGAAAACAGTTTGACTCCGAGCGCCTTAAGCTGTTGCAAGAAATTACTGAACTGAAGTCTGCCAAAAAGCAGGTAGACGAGGCCCTTAATAATATGATCCAAGCTGATAAGATCAAGGCAGGTGATCTTCGGAGTGAGCATCAGTCTCACCAGGAAGCCATCTCTAAGATCAAGTGGGAGAGTGAAAGGGATATCCGCCGCCTGGTTAGTAAGAGTTCCCTGCATCAGAACAGTTCATGTGTCGTCTTATGCTGCAGTCCGTTTGCCTCTTCTGCCTCTTAGGTTTTTTGTACAAACAGAATTCAGCAATGCACCTGAATTTGCAAAAATACTAAAAACTTCTCATTATCATTTCTCAGCAGGAGATAGATTAGAGTCAGTAAGCTAGAGCAACCGCTATGAGGGCTACTAACACCTTTGAGTAAAAAAGTAATTTGTCTAGCCAATAAGGAATTGGCTTGCTGAGATGATAATACATCTGCAGTGCATTGTGTTAGAAAAAGACAACGTTTGCATCTGCATTTGCAGCTTATTAGTTTCTTTAACCTTTATAACGGTATCCTAAACACATTAAACCAGGGCAGGAGGGGAGATATCATTTGTTTTGATCTTGGCATAGCCTTCGGTAATTACTGGGGAAAAAATGAACAAAATAAGGCCCAAATCAGCAGAGGTGTAAGTAGCCATTGTTTGCTGACATCCAAGGAACTGGGCCTGCTTGCAACATTGGAAAGTTTGGCCTGGAAGCTGGAATTCAAGATTTGACAGTTAAGTAAAAGAAATGATGATTTGAACACTGTTAAAAGTGAACATTTCAGTTTGAAGTCTGTGGACTGGAAGTATATTCTTGCATTGCCAAATGATAAATAACATACATAGCACAGACTAGTAGTGGTGGGTTCTTCATAGCTGCCTTCTGAATTTTGATGCTTCCTGTTACTTTGACCCACATTTGCAATTCTGTGTAGCCATGAGGACTAACTACTTTTCTTTTTCCCTGTCTGAAATCCAGGACCAATTTTCAGGATTCTAATATAAAAAGGAAATGCAATGAAACTCAGGATAACACTGAGCCAGCAACTCAGGCTCTATATATCTATTGCATGATTTCGTCTTAAACAACTGATGAAAGGCTTATACAATGGTATTTACATGCGTAAGAGCCATGCACAAGGCCGCAGTTATTTTTATCTGACTTACACAAGTGGTTTACGCTTCCATTGCGTGGCCATCAGAGAGGAGGAAGTTATGCCAGAGTGACATTTGGCTAACAGAGACCAGAGTCTAGTCCCACTCATTTGAAAAAAGCTCTTTTGGGAGGATTTCAGTAAACCTAGAAGGCTGCAAGATCAGAAGGTGTCTTTGGCAGCTTCAGGCAAAATTTAGCATAGATAACATTTTTGTTTTGAGGAAATGATTTTCATCTTTCCCAGATAAAAATACTTTTATTTCCCAAACTGATTTGCAAATTCTGGTTCACTGACTTTTCTTGGCCTCAATGACATTAGCTGCTTTGTACCAGTCTTCATGGTTGCAAGGCTTGTGTGCACTCATCTTACACAAGTTGTAAATAAGAATTTTCCTTCTAGTCATCGCTCCTTAAAGCTGCTGTGAGATGAAATAAGAGGCGCTTCTTTATTGTCTTGGATAGTCCTGGGATATTAGGCAGAAATGAAGTAACAATAAAATGAATTGTCTTGAGTTTTCCAGTCAGCCTTAAAAAAAAATACTGAGTTTGCACAGATTTTCTGTTTGTGAGAGGCAGGTCTGCTAGCTCCACTAGCTACTGCTCTACTAGCAGGAGCTAGTCTAAACTTCTTTGGTCAGAGTTTATACTTAGTTTTCACAAGTATAAATAACTGACCAAAAGGCAATGTGAAAGCCTGAACTCTTTGTCTGATTTTCAGAACTTTGGGTCTCATTCTGCTATGTCTGTTGGGGTTACAAGAGCTAAGCAATTTAGCAAATCATACCATGTTCGGTTCCTGGGCTTCAGTCATCATAGGCTGATGAATCAGATGCTGTGATGGTGTATGGATATGGCTGCAATCTCAAAGTGCATTGTTTTATAACCGTGGTGCAGTATGGTGTAGCAGAGATAAGTGGTGAATATGAGTATTAAGTAAATCACATCCTACTAGATTGGACAAGGGTGAAATGCTGTTACCTTTACAGAGTGCAATTGTTGCCTTGGTGTTTTTCTCATTCAGATGGACGAGATCAAGGCTAAAGACAGGATTATATTTTCCCTGGAGAAAGAACTGGAGACGCAGACAGGCTATGTGCAGAAGCTGCAGCTGCAGAAGGAAGCTCTGGATGAACAGCTCTTCTTGGTGAAGGAGGCAGAGTGTAACATGAGCAGTCCCAAGAGGGAGATCCCAGGAAGGGCCGGAGATGGTTCGGAGCACTGCAGCAGCCCTGTACGCAGGTTTTACTGTCCCTTGCAAAACAGAAACATAGCTATGTTTCTCTTGCTAAATTATTTTCTTGGGCCCTGGGAAAGTGTTCCCACTTTCTTATATACTGTAGAGAAATTATGTCCACAGATTCTTCAGAGAAAAATGCCAGTGGGACAAAGCTACGTAAGGCTGTTTCCTCAGTTGCTATATTAACAAATATACAGCAATATATACAAATACATAACCAGGCCCCTTTGAAAGTATCATTCCCTTAACACAACTCTCCAGATAGCCTACATCCTCAGAAAGAAATGTGCAGAACTGGGAGGCGAAGCAAGGAGGGGCAGGGAGAAGGCTGGGGGAAATCAGGGACCTCTTAGAAGAGTCTCCTCTTTCTTTGTCTTATTCCCCCACATGTACTGGCCTTGCTGTCAGTCACAAGGCATGCAACTCCCCAGGGAGTAAATGTATATATTTCCACATTTGTTGTGATGTTACCATGAATCAGGAATACGAAGATAAATACAATTGATAATGAACGGGCTGTCCTTACTCTTCACCTAACATACTATTTTCAGAGTGGCTCAGAAAATAGAAGTGATGTATAGGAAAAGGCGATAAAAATTAGAATCTTTTAGCTTTTTATCCCCCTCCCCCCCAAAAAAAAGAGAAAATATAAACATGTTTAGTTGATTTTTACCTTTCTTAACAGTTGAAAATTTCTAATCTTAAAATATCCCCTGAACCAGATACTTTCTTCCAAAAAATAATATGTTTTTCCCAAAACACTCAATACTGTAAAAATCCAGAAATATCATTTGTTGATGATGACAACTTCAGATGACTAGTGTGTGGTTTGGAGAATTCTTTTTTTCATTTTTTTCCCAACCATGTATTTTGAAAAGAAACAGTAACTGTGTTATATTGTTACCAATAAACAGGACTTGCGCAGAAACCAGAAGAGGATAGCAGAATTGAATGCCACCATCCGGAAGCTGGAAGACAGGAACACGCTGCTCGTTGATGAACGAAATGAACTGGTGTGTGAGCTTTGCACTGTCAGAGAGAGAAGGTTGGAAGCCTTCGGGAAAGGCAAAAGGAGAAGGCTCCATGGGTGATACAGCCAATGATGAATATGCCTTTTCCACCCATCACGCTAGCAGCTCAGGCGGCTGAGGATGGGTTTTTCTCTAGAATTAGTCTTTTGTGGCAGCTTTGCAGCTGCCTGACTGTGCTCTTGGGTCGCTTTATCTCTGTGTCTCAGTTTTCCCATAGGTAACACCCTCTTTCAGAAACAGATGTGTAGAGTTATGCTTTGAGATTTATTGGTGAAGAAAGTTTATAGAAGCACCAAGCGTTACTATGATTGTTTTGCCAGTTCCATTTGCCACTTTCTTTGCCATTTTACTGGGACAGTGGTCAACAGGGAAGGTAAAAAACTTCTAACAAAGGAGGAAAAAATATCTTTTTTTTTTTTAAATTACTTACAATTATTAATTGTTGTCATCAATCCAGTTGAAGCGCGTCCGAGAAGCTGAAAAACAATGTAAACCTCTCCTGGAAAAGAACAAGTGCCTCACAAAGAGAAATGATGAGCTGATGCAGTCTTTGCAGCGCATGGAAGATAAACTCAAAGCAATCACTAAAGAAAATATAGAAATGGTTGGTATTGAAGAGCAAAGTGAGGATGACTGCATGATGTACATCTGTTTTGGTGGGCATGTCTGCACAGTGTATGCATATAAATACATAGAGAAAGTATGTGTACTATTGATAAGATAAGGCCTGTATATAGTAAGATTTAAGTACTGTAATGCTGTGTATTATGCATACCCATGCAAGATATTTAAGTGAATGCATAACCACAGTCTTTAATACTGTCCCAAAAATTAGATTTATGAGTCTCAGTTATAAAAAATTGTTGTGTCACTGGGTCACGTCCTACTGTGCAGTTTTGCATCTGGAACTCAGAAAGGAAGCTGTTAAGAGCTATGTTTTTAGCCAGCCTCATGTTCATCCTTGAATATATATGTTCTTGGTATGCCTGAAGCACATACAATCTTCCCATAAAACACAAGCATGGTAGATAGCTATTGGAAAGCGAGAAAGGTAGCATGGTGGCTGGGGTCATAAATTTCTCATAACAGTGCTGTGTGAAATGGGGTTAGAGCAGTTCTGTCTGCAGATGCCTCAAATGGAATTGTTCTGAGTCCCTGCATATGCACAAATGTTGCCTTGGCATTAATTTAAAAAAAAAAAAAAAAAGAAAAAAAAAGGAGATGGAAGTCCTGGGTTGCCCAATATAAGCTGGCAGGTGCTGAGAAGACTTCGCCTGCTAGGTGCGTGTGTTACATTTCTGGCTCCCGAGAGCCACTGTCCTCATCTTGAGCGGGCTGGCTGTTTTGCAGCATGGATGCAGCTCTCCCCCTGATTAGATTGAGATTCACTTTGTTGTTAAATGGAAGAAAGGCTTTAGTATTACAAGGTTAATCAACTTTAATACTCTGCAGCTCACACATGCCCAGAAGACAGATAAACTTATCACAGATGTTACAAATCAGAATTCTTCTTGCACAGCTGGGAATACAAATCACAACCCACTGGGCTCTCCCCCAGCAAATAGGAGGAACTTCAAAGTCTCTGTGCATTAGAAACGAGCAGGCAGAACCACCAGTGCATGTGTGCACACGCAGCAAGTTCTAACTTAACTCCCTGATGTTTGCCCTTTGCTGTAGAGATGCCCAGATGATGGCTGTTAACAAGCTGTGGGTGGCTATACTAACTCCTGTGGGCCGTAGCCATGTCCTCTTCCTCTGCCTGGGATGGGATGCATGTCATTCACATGCCTAAAACGTGTGCCTTTCCTCACTTCGTAGCAGGCCGTAGGATGGGTATGAGCAAGTGCATGGGGTCACAGGCGTGGATACTGCCTGCGTACCCTGTTATGTGACTGGGCACGTGGGCGTACGAGCATATGCCCCACACAAGGTGGATGTCCAGATACATTGTGAAGGAAGAGCTGTTCTATGTGACCTTTAAGGGCTGCTGTAGAGGTTGTGGCAATCCACACAATAAATACATTTAAAAAGCTTTGTCATTCTGCATGAAGAGCTAGGCCTGCTACGCAGTGAGGAAAAGCACATGTTGCCTTGCTGTGCTGCTTTTTTATTAGGAAATGCTAGTAGGTATTAATAAAGGTATAAAATTTTTGTAGCTGAAGCATATTTAAAGGGCTACGCAGCTTAAAAGAAAGATAATGCCTGATTTCTAATTGAAAGGTTGTTCCTTTTTTTTAGTAATTGCTGGATCTTATTTTATCTATTTCTTTCTCCTTCTTATCACAGAGAGAAAAAATGACATCACATCCTCCTCTAAAGAAATTAAAATCTCTCAATGACCTGGATCAGGCTAATGAGGAACAAGAAACTGAATTTTTAAAGCTTCAGGTTATAGAACAACAGAACATAATTGACGAGTTAACAAGGGTATGTCCAGAGCACCAGGAATTAGGACCAATTCCTGTGTACAGTTCACCTCTGTTAGTATTTCTTATTATAAACAGAGGTCTGAGGGTTACTATCTTACCTCACTTTTAACCCCTACAAATTTTTAGATGTAGAAGTGTATGGATGCTGTTTATATGATTTCATAAATGTGTTCAACTAATAATTGAATTTCTGATGGCGCAGCAGCCCTGCAATCCTGAGGTGTAACTCTTGTTGTGTGTAAATTAAGCTGTCTCTAAACTCCCTGGGTCAGCTCTAAAAATGAACACAGATTAAGAACCATGGAGCTCAGGAAGATACCTAGATATTCAGAAGGCATGGCTGTGCCGAGCTGTTTTACCATTATAACTAAACTACCATTGGAAAATCCCTTTGTAAGGAGGGATGTAGGACACAGTGCAATATCCTTCATGTACTGGAACAGAGCTTGCTGCTGGGTAATGGATCGCTAGTATTTCAGTCATAGCATTTAATACTAACAATCCCTTTTTCGGCTAACTTTGCAGTATGGTATTGAGGGGAAGGAGAAGGAGACTCCGAAACAGGTTGTTGCCTTTTCTAAGACATCACTTCTAGGACTGCTGAAACCATCACTAATATCATTTAAAGACTTGGAGACAAGAGGCAGCATCACCTCTGCATGGAAGGCAAGCTGTGCGCCTCAGATAAAAACGCCCAAACCAGTTCCCTGTAACAGATCTCCCAGTGATTTTAACAGGAAATTGATCAGCTCGTGGTGTTTGACAGCTTGTCAGGGCAACTATACAACAACTGGGATTTCTTTTCAGATATCCTTTCTTCCCTTCTTCAAATGGTTTTCGACTGATGCAGATACCATGTGAATGACTCCTCCCTTCCACCTGGAGTCAGCTTTCTGTTTGAACATACAAAGAGTCAGTGGAAGCCCAGTGACTTACTTCATCTCTAGATTTGCCTTTCCACAGCTGCATGGAAAAGAAGAGGAACACGAATTTTGACTTCAGTAACTTTTAATCTTGTTTTGCAGGATAGGGAAAAACTCATTCGTCGCAGAAAGCATAAAAGGAGTTCAAAGCCAATTAAGGTAAGAGAAAAAAGTTTTCAGCTTGTAAAAGTGCCAGTAGGCTTTGTAGGAAAATGCACTTTAACAATCTAATTACAGAGATCGTTTTGTATTATAACAAGCTTATTTAGTGATGGGGTTTATAAACGTGTTAGTTTCTTCAGGAAAACTTTTTAGGTGCTCTTTGAGATTCAGTTAAGGGTGCATAACTATTTTATTTTCAGCAAAATGGGGCTTTTTCCCCCCTCTCTAAGAAAGTTATAATCTATATTCAATCTGTTTTCTATAAATACTGGTCTTGAGGCCTAATTACACTGAGATGTATTTGCATTCCTAGAGACTTTCTTATCCATCTTCTGCTGTCTGATTTTCATAGCCCATCTGGGTCAATCCTGCAATTCACACTGAAGCATAGTTCTTATGTTATCTTTTTTCTGCAAGTGGCTCTAGTCCAGTCCCTGGTATAACTTAGAAAAATTTTAAAGCTGAGTGGTCAACAGTGATTCAAATAGCTCTTTTATCAGCTGGATTTAGGGAATGAGTTTGCAACAGCCAGATCTCGTCTCTAGAGAGTGGAGAGACTGGGCAGGAAACAGAGCTTGGTTGCTCTTTGTCCTCTGAGGACATCCCTTGGTAGGTCAGCCATGTTCCGTAAAGTAATGCAATGCTTTCCTAAACACAGAAAAGTTAGGACCAGTAAGTCCTAGGTGTATTCTCACATCTATATGGGTTTGAAGCAATATACAGCAAACAGAACTGAGAGCCAAGGACTAAAGAGTATTTCCATCGTTTAACTTTATTTCTAAGCCAGAAATTGTACCAGGTGGAAAAATATGGCTATTGTCTTCACTTGGAAAAATAATGACCAAAAAAAGATAATATATCCAAAAGTTTCTTGGCATCTTTGGTGTATGTTTTTGCATGATTCAAATTCCAGGTTTAGAAGGTTGTAATCTGACAGCATTGGAAGTTAACAATGTTGCTGTAGTCAGTGGTGTTCTGCTGATTAATTTTTCTAAGCTTGAGGATCTGGCTCAGTCTAAAACTGGGAAAATGTAATGGGAGTAGGAGCATGCTAAGGAAAAGTTGCTGCCCTTGCTTGAAGGCAGAAGAACAGGTTGTTAACCCCAAAGAAGACGTCTGTCAGCATGTAGACTGATCTTCAAAGGTAACCCTAAAGGACTAGAGATGTCTAAGGTGCAGAATAGAGACCCTCATTCTTCTCTCATGGACACTGCTGATATCGCTGAAAATCTCAGCGCTTCTCTACCTGATGCTTCTGTTACTTGGAGTAAGTCAATAAAAGCTATGCTAACACAAAACTAGTATGAAGAAGTGGAGACTTGTATTTTGCACGTCTTCTCGGTACTGTAGTAACTGCCACATGTTGAAAGAGACTGCTCACACTACAGTTTGGTTGCCTATCTGACACCTCACTGTCTCCAATCTAAATAATTGAATTAACCCATCAGATGAAAACTGTGAGTCATGTCCTATGAAAACAGAGCTGCTTGACCTGCAGGTTTGGGTTTCAGGGTACAGGTTTGAGCACTTGGCATATGAATAGTTATGCAGACGAACTGATCAATGAACATTTAAGATGCACTGCCTACAGCATTACTCATGTTCTCCCTCAGCACCAGATCTAGTCTGGGTTTGGTTGGAGATGGTATTTGCAGGGGCAGATCATACCTCTTCTTCCATGTCTGTCTGTCTGGTTTTTTTTTCCTTTGTTTTTTTTAGTATGTAGCAATGCGATTTTGAAGCTGACTAACCTTTTCCCCCTTCAGAAACCATACTATCTGTTTCCGAGGAGATTCAGAAATCACGTGTTTTTCCTTCTTTAGAGACATGTGGTAGATACAGTTTTTGGGTATGATGATGATTCCATGGACTCTGAAACATCCTCCATGGCCTCATATAGAACAGACAGAACACCAGCAACCCCAGATGATGATTTGGATGAGGTACGATATGAGTTCTTCCACACACAGATCCAGTTTTTCAAGAAACTTTGACTTCCAGATTAAGTGGCCAGGCTCTCAAAGACACTCAGGTTTTACTGGAGCATACTGAGTGATGCTTTTCTCTAAGTTTGGCCTCAGTTTTGATTACTGATACGCTAAAATGCCAGCTGGGAGGTTCTTTCAAAATCTAGTCCCTAGAGTCTACAGCTGTGATTTTGTTGCAATTTGAGAGGATTTTTTTTCCTCTCTCCCCTCAAGAAAATCAAACTATCACACTTCTTTTAGCTTGAAGACATATAAGCACGCTATAAATTTTACATTCTTACTACTTCATATTACAGCAATCTCATTTAAAAAGCTGTTTTGAATCAAGACCTGTAAATCAGCTACTGTTTTTAACCAATCACGTTTGCATTCCTTAGCAATGCTCTGGTGTCTGATGCTTAGACATGTCCTTTCTGTTCCCTCAGAGCTTAGCAGCGGAAGAATCAGAGCTGCGGTTTCGACAGCTGACAAAGGAGTACCAGGCCCTGCAGAGAGCTTATGCACTACTGCAGGAGCAGACAGGAGGCATTATAGACGCTGAAAGAGAAGCCAAGGTCAGTATTTGTTCGAGGAGGGGGAAAGCATTTCATTGCTACCAGTGTATGCAGACACCTAAAAGTGACATAAAAGGAAATGGAGTTAAATATCCATAAAACAGAGGGACATCTATTTCACTGATTTGCTGAGTGCATTTAAAGAGACTGATGATTAAGGATGGACAGAATCACTCAACTTACAAGGTGTTGTCCTCCAGCTGAACCTGAAAACTCTGCATTTAAGCAAGCATGCCAAAGCGTGCAATTCTACCACTTGCCACAGATTCACAAGGGATTTCCTGTCTTTTGCTCAGGGATACAGGGGTTTGTAAATGTAAATGGAAGACTGGGCTTTCACAAAGACACATTGTACCATGTTTAGACATACTCACCTGAGTGTTTCTGACAGAGCTGTGAAAATTAAATTCAAATTTGGACATGATGCAGATTACAGTAAACCTTCCAAGGCTAAAAATGTTGTCCCCTTAATCATAGAATTGTTCAGGCTGGAGGAGACCTTAGATGTCTCTAGCCCAACCTCCTGCTCAAAGCAGGGTCAGCTCTGAGCTCACAGGTTGCTCAGCGCTTTGTCCAGTCAGTTCCTGAAAACCTCCAAGGCAGATAGGAGTGCTTCTTTCCTTACCCTGTGCCTGTCTCATCTGCTCAGCACACTCCCTTCAATTAAGGGTCTGCCCCTTGCTAGGTTCTTTAAGCAGAGCCTGTTCTGCTGGATACCTGAGCTTGGTTTTTCTACTCAAATGCGGCACATAGTAATAATAAACTTGATGGGGGGGGGGGGAGGGGGTGTGCATGCGTGTGTGTGTTCATGCTGATTTTTCATACTGTCCCCTTGTGTCATCTTTATGCCAGTCTGTGAAATATCACTGACCCAGAGTCTTCATATTGGTTACTCACTCAGTGGAAATGTTTGCCAGACTCTTTGCTGTGTTTGGTTTCCTTTAACAGTTGTATTTCTCCTTTTGTTACTGTTTAATGCTGTGCCTGACTTCAACAGGCTCAGGAGCAGCTCCAAGCTGAAGTCCAGAGATACAAAGCCAAAATAGAAGATCTGGAGAAAACTTTGGCACAGAAGGGGCAGGTAAGCACTTCTTGTATATATTCTTTTGCTATATTGAGTTTTACTTGCTCTACTCACAATATCCCTGGCACAGTTTCAGTACAGACTTTCACAGGACGCAGTGTAGCTGTTGACTAAATAGGTAGGTCTAAAGAATTTAGAAGCCTTTCTACAACTCGGCTGATTAATAAATTTTCTTTCCTGTAATCCATACTTTGTTGCTCTAGGATTTTAAAGCCTGTATATTGCGGCTTCATTTGTCAGTAAACATGCCAGACCTCGTGGAGTTTGATTATTCTGTAACAGTACTGCTTCATCCAACAGGACTCGCACTGGGTGGAAGACAAGCAGCTTTTCATTAAGAGGAATCAAGAGCTTTTAGACAAGGTACATTCAAAACTTTTGGGTTTTCACTCTGAAGGCTAGTCTGGATCATGCAATACACTGTTTGATATGGGATCTGGCGCTTACAGATGTTGTATTAGGGCAGAACCACATAGATGGATATGAATAGGATAACATATGGATAGACAAGTCCTTTCTAGCTCTGCCTCAGGCAATGCCGATGCTAGCAGTTCCTAGGCTGATTCACCTAGCTCTGCCAATAAACTCCCATCCTGACAGGTGGAAGCTCTGCTGCAGCATTCTATCTTTGAGGTGCAGACAGTTGCCTTCATGCAACGTTATGCTAAAGTCTCTGCTGTTGCTACCCTGGCAGGACATTTTGAATTCTACTTCTGGGTGTGAAATAGCAGTAGGTAAATTACAGGTAAACCCTGTAATACCAGAACCGTTTCAGACTCCCCGTCTATGTACGTTCTATATATTTTTAAGGGTTTATGTCATCTCTAGCTCCAGTGGTATTTGTCTCCTCAGTTGGTGCATTCGGGAACATTACCTCTCTATATATAGATGTGTGTGTATATGTGTATATATGTGTGTGCATTTTGAACATGGAAAATAGGACTAGGAAGGACCTCAGCCTTGCTGGCATATCGCCAGCAGTGGCCATGCATACTACTGCCATCAGCAATAGAGGCCATAACACCCGGTATCCTTCCTTCTTTCACCTCCCCAAACAAGGTGTCTTAGCCTGTGTTTCTCCTCTTCCCTAAACACCCCTTGTAAGCCTCCAGCGCTGTGCCATGCTCCCCCACCTAAACTGCAGCTCCAGCTCTATTCCCTCACCCATGGGTGGCTCATCTGACCTCAGTCTTACCGTGCTCCCTACCTCCCCTTGTCTGGGCCATACTCAGAAAACTTGATTGCAAAATACAGGTCCTGGCACTGGCTGGAGACTTGCAGAAAACAGCAGGCAGAGGAGCTAGTGGGGTTGTTGTCCACAGCAAGCAAGGTAGCCAATTGGCTGATGGGTGTTCTTCACCTCTATCTGCTCATCAACAGAACTACTTGTGTGGATATGCTTGCTGTGTAGTTCACGTGAGTGCTCGCCCAGAGCTGGATGGCTGCTCAGGTAGATGCCTCCAAAGAGACAACAATAGAAACAGCTGTCCCTGCAGAGCAACTGCAGTTCATGTGCTGCACACTGGGAATCTCTAATCTAGCCCAAGCCCTTTTCCAGGGCAGCACCAGCTGTTTCTGCATCTGAGTAAACATCCCGATAGATGTTTATTCAACCTGTTTACAGGGTCCTCCAACAATAGTGTTTCCACAACCCCTCCCCAGACAGACTATTCCAGTGCTTTACAGTGAGAGCAGTGTCTAGTAGCTAACATAGAGTAATCTTATAGTTAACTTGACACTTTTGTAAAGTGCTAACCCTCACTGGGATTGGATTCCTTTAGGAAAACCTCCAGCCAAAGCATTTTATGATATTTAGCAAGTTGATGAGCAGAAGTCTACATGTGAACTAAAGACTCATTGAGGTAACACAGCAAGTATTGAATCATATCTAGAGTTTGGATTTTGCGTTGCCTGTGCTCCCTGAACTGCTATTCACCAAATATTCAATGTTTCTTATAACAGTCACACAGATCTTGAATTTACATATTTCTATTAGATAGAGAAACTGGAAGCAGAAAACAACCGTTTGCAACAGGAGCTGCAGGATGCCCGAGACCAGAATGAGCTGCTGGAGTTCCGCAACCTTGAGCTGGAGGTGACAGATGAGCTCCTTACAGTAGAGTTGGGAGCAGATTAAAATAGTGCACTTGTATGGGACACCAACTTTAATGAAGTGTTTACATCAGCGTCTTAGTGATATAACAGATGAACAAGTCAGGCCTGGTATATCTAGTTAGAGATGGGCTGTGGAAGTGTGTCAGCTCTAATATCCTGGAAATAGTAAGCTCTGTACTTGACTGGTTCACCTCTCATCGAGCCACGCGCCCAGTTTGCATAGATCAGCTTAGCCGATTAACTTCAGTGTGGCTCTGCTAGTATACCACAGCTATGGGTATGGTTTTTCTAACGTTTTGAAGCAATCTGTTGTCATCACGCTCTGTTTTTATTGCAGGCCTGGAGTAAAGATGTCCAGTGTTGGCCAGAATCTATTGAAATTAACAGAAATTAATTAAATTAACCAAATAAGCAAGGCTTATACCCTGTCTTCATGTACCTTGCTCAGGGCTGGATGTTGGTTCACAGCTCAGATCTCCTCTCAGAGTAGGCACCCAGGACTTTTTTTTTTTCGTCCCATGGACTTGAGCAGGTCTTGGAAGAGAAAGAATCTAATAGATCTTACATCTAATAGCTGAAGAGTAGAGCATTCCCCTAGGATGTCAGAGACCCAGGTACAGTTCCCTCCCAAGGTCTGCAAAGCCCCATTCCCCGCCCCTTAAAGTTCTTACTATTAATCTATATACTATACTTGTTCTTTTCAGCAAGGGGTGGTGAGAAGCAAGTTCAAGCTTCACTGACTGAGTGCTGGTGTAAGGAGAAGGACCTCTCTCTAGCCCTGTGGTTGAAGGACTTGCCTAGAACTGTTTGACTGAAGTTTAATTTAGCAGTTATACATGAAATTATGTAAACAATTGTAAGAGGAAATTTAAGTACCATATCTACTGGGGTGAAGGAGTTGCACCTTTCTCCTCTCTGACTCAATAAATCTTGAATTCTTTTCTCTGTGGGGACTTAGCTATGGGAGAAGAGGGGGACTGTCCTACCCAAACCAAAATACATTGGGTGATTAGAGCGCTCTCCGACGCAGGAGAGACACATGCAGAAGTCAGCTCCTTTGGGCTGCAGTAACTGAACCCAGGTCTCTGACACCCCGGAAGAGAGCTCTAACCACCAAAGGGCAGGCATGGCACCTGCTGGGGGAATCTCTGCTGACCCTGGGTGCTCTGCTGGCACCCTTTCAGGACTACAAAAGTCTCTACCTCAGTTTCCTGCCACTAAAGCGAGGACAGGAGATGTTTTATATAGGTGAATGCAGTCTTACTCCTATAGTCTTTAACATTATTATTGCCAACATTAGTATGTGTCAAAACCAACAGTGCCTGCCTGTGTTTCTTTAATACTTGGCCTGGAAATGTCCTAATTTGTTTCTACAGGTTTTAGGTGCTACCACAATACAAACAAATAACAACAGCCACAGAGACTGTGGGCAGATGTCCAGCCTATCTGCCTGCTTCCAAGCACTCACTTTTACAGGCATTAGACATGTTTCCCGTTCAGGAGCTTCCTCGTGATCTGAACACAAATTAACAAAGTTACCTCAGGTGACTGTGGAGATTCCTGAAGCCTAGGTTTGATTCTGTATGTGGCGAGAGGAGGAGTATATCAAACTTGGATTTTTCTCTCTTTAGACTGTTTATCTTTAGTTATGGATTCTTGTTATGAGTCCCAACCAACAAAACCTTCTATCTAATCTGTTCTCTAGTATAAACTGTTCTATTTTTCAGTTGTACTTTTCAGTTGCTGTCTTATGTTCTTGCCATTCAGAGTGGCACACAGAGCCTTTCCTAGCCCTCATGAGTCAGAGTTGTGACAGATTTGTCCCTTATTTGCAAACCTTTCCCACAATTTTAGCTGACAGCTGTGTTTCTGTTTGGTTTGGAACTGAACTTATAGATTCACTTAAATGTTTGTAAAACAAAAATACATTTAAAAGTGAAATTTATTCTTCACTTCTGTGCTCGCCTGAATACCTGAAAGGGATGAGAAGTAACAGCTTTCAAAAATTTTTTTTTTTATTCTTGCCATTGGTCCTTTAAAGCTGGGCAAATATTTGTAGGTTATATCCAGTGAAGGTGTATAAAAATAGCAAATCTAACCAACTTTATTTATTTTTTGAATTTATTACTTTCCACAGATGTTAGAACATATGACTTACCAGGATGAGCAAATGTGTAAGTCTGAGTATCCTAGTAGTCTTAAGTCAAATACCTGCTTCTAAAGGTATTTGCAACAAAATATAGCTGTTCAACACTTCATTAGGGAAATCATTTTAAATGACATGTAAGTCTTAAGCACATGACAAGCTTCCCACAGACAATTTGCAAATAGACATTATCCATCAAATAAGTAGACTACTGCAAAATAATTCACTTAGTTTTAGCATCCTATCCCACTTGATACACTGGAGAATCTATTTGATTTGTCCAATTGTAGTTGATGATGATGTAATTGTTTCTTCTTTTTTTTTTTTTAATAAGAGCTTATGTTTGCAAACCATGATAAAAAAAAAAAAACTGTAGCTATGGCATTTAATGAGCTCTTTACATATCTCATTCGTTCTAACATGTTCTCTGGTGTCTTTTCAAATTACTTTAAGGAAAGAGAGAGACGGTCCCCACCATTTAACCTTCAAATTCACCCATTCTCGGATGGTGTGAGTGCTCTACAGATCTACTGCATGAAGGAGGGGGTTAAGGTAGGTTAGTTTTGTAACACAGCACTTCTTCACAGAGCAGTAATGGATGCTGCCCACGTAACCCATTACATCCATCTCTGCTTGTAACACCACTAAATTTTAAGCATTTAAACTCAGTCTAAGGTGACTGATGACTGATGCAATTGAATTGAACTCCTAGTTCTCACCATAATCGTAAACCCTGGCTCAAAGGCAGCTGAAATTCAGTGTATGACACATTTGCACGAGATAATACAAAATGTTTGGTTCAGTATTGGTCAAAGGAGGGACAAATATTGCAGCTGTGATTAAGTGTGCATGCCCTGCCTTTATTTTATTCTCTCTTTGCAGGATGTCAGCATCCCAGACCTCATAAAGCAGTTGGACATCCTGGGTGATAATGGGGTAAGCAAAAGTGAGAGACGTTTTCCCTATACAAGTTTTATTGCGTACAGTTAGCATAAGTGAAAACTATAACGCTCATGCCTATTTTCTAAGGTATTTGTTGAAAATATGTAATACTAGAATCATTCATTTAAAGAGTGTTTATCTCCAAAAGTTAAGCGTTTGTGAGATTTCAGTAACCAGGGAACTAGTAATAAAGTTCCAGCTTTAACTTCTGTTCTAACAGACTGGGAAAGACTCATGTCTGAGCCAACCACTTTTTTTCTAAGCGGGCATTGCTACCTGCTACCCACTTTAGTCATCCATGTAAAAGAAAATATCCTGTATGTCTGGCCAACATTAAAACGTTTTAAGAAAACTTACAAGAAATAAAAGACAGTGATCGTTTCCTCACTTAATGATGATATAAATTAGCGTTATTTTTAAAAAAGCTTAATGGAAATTCAGCCTTGTAAATCGAGTATAAAGACAGACAAATGTGCCTAATTTTAGTCTAAATTTCTCATAAGATGCAGTGGTATGAAAACATTTATTCAGTACACATCATGCAGAAGGGCAAAAGCAGTGCTCTTTTTACGATGTTAACACACGGAATATTTTGATGGGACTAGGACACCCTACACACACTACAGAGTTCCTCGTAAGCACTCTAGAGCTAATCTATTGTCTGGATAATTTGTATTCATTGACTTCTGCAATTTGTTGGTTTAATGCAAGAAGAATAAGGTCTGGACTTTGAAAAATACTTTCCTCTGGGAAACCACTGCTCTTAGGCTTATTTTTTCTTCCCTCTCTTTCTCCTCTCAGAATTTAAGAAACGAAGAGCAAGTGGCCATAATTCAGGCTTCCACTGTATTGTCCTTGGCAGAAAAGGTAAAATGTGTACTTTTCTCATGTGTTATCTAAGATCTCATCTAACCCTGGAAATTTTCTGCTCTGTAGTTTTCAGTATTGTCAAACTTTCTAGTATAGGAAAAATTATACCAGGAGAGTGGTTCCCCAAATAAGGCAAACTCTACTAGCAGTAGTATTTTATAATACTGCACATCAACCAGAGATTTTGCAATAGAAATACCTTAGTGTAATCACAGTCCCAAACCCCTTGGCTGAAGCAGCAAGAATATTGAATACAACTGGCCCAAGCTATGCAGTCAGAACAGCTGCAAATGCAAAAAGAATGCCAAATGAGACTTGCAATCGTAAACTGATTGAGAAATCACCAGGCATTTAAGCGATAATTAGCAAATGCCTGGAATTTCTAGTCCTGAGATTTCCAAAGCTTCCGAAGGCATCCGTATGCAAAATTTCCACTGAAAATGTGTGTCTAAATTCCTCGTTTTTGGAAGTTAAAAAGAAAAAGGGGGTTGTGTTTTTTGTGGCTCAAACATAGCAGGCAACTATGTCAGCATGGTGACATCCAAGGATTCTACTTAGTCATTCCCCCTATGCTTAGGGAACCACCATCTACCCAGCTAAGCTATTTTCAGATGCTACAGCCTCACAGGCCCTCACTCACAGGATGAAATATTGTGTGCTTTATCATCTTCCAATGATAAAGAAGGGCCCAGAGCTAGCAATAGGTAACTACAAATAGACTGATAAGATGCTGGAGATGTCTGTTTGCCACTGTCTGCACGCCTAGAAAACACAGCAGGTTACAGCTCTCATTGTCTGTCCTCCAGTGGATCCAGCAGATTGAGGGAGCTGAAGCTGCTCTGCACCAGAAGATGATGGAACTGGAAAGTGATATGGTAGGGGAAATTTTTCTGAATACACATTTTAGAAGCAAGCCACTGCGTGTGTTGCATTTACCTGGCGTGCCAAAAGTTCACTAAAAAAAGGTCTCTTGGCAAATTAAGTAAGCAGGCTTCATCTGAGTATTGATGAATCCATAAAATTGTTACTAGTCTGTTTCATATGCAACAGCATAATCACAGAGAAATAGAAATAGTTATTGTCTGAAAACTTTATCTCTTTCCATGAGGACGATCATTTATTATTAACCACAGAGGGCTCAATGGTCGCTCAGTGACTTTCAGACATGAAAAAGACTACACTCTTTGCCTCATAAGATTCACAGTCTAAACATTAGTTGTAGTATCACATTTTATTTGATACCAATAAGTGGGAAACTAATGAATTCTCACTCTGTTTTCTTCCATTACATTTTAAGCCTTGTTGTAAAGGCAAGACATTCACAGCTGAACTGAACTGCAGTAAAGTTAGTACCTTATCCTATTCTTATTGTAGTTAATGGAAATAACATAGAAGATGAACAAGCCTAATTATAAGAGTGGGTAACTGTAGTGGTTTACATTCTGTTCCTATGGTATGTCTATACTCAAGTCAATTCTACTTAGATAAGCTGAGAATGTAAAGCACAGTGGGTTTACATCCCAAATGATGTGGATGTGAATATGCCTTGTTCCGGTTTAGATTATTCTGCTTTCACACTTCTGAAATAAGAGAAACCCCCAAATGAATTGCTTATGCTTCCAAAGGAGATATATTAGAAAACCACACAGAAACACCTACATTACAGTACTGAAATGCCAAACAATATCACTGAAGTCAACAGAGAGATGGTGGATTTAGTTCCATGTAGATCAGATCCTACTGAAGCAAACACAGCTATTTTCCCTTCCTACTTTTCTAGCTGAGTCAGCTAATAACTCTGCAGAGTGTCAGTTGAAGACCAGTTTCCTAGTCCTGCCCAAGTCGGACATCTGTAGTTGATCAAATAACACTTCCCACAGTGTTTTGAGTAACTAATTAATTTTTTTTGTCCAAATGATCCTTCATTGTAGGAGCAATTTTGCAAAATAAAAGGTTATTTGGAGGAAGAATTAGACTACAGGAAGCAAGCTCTTGACCAAGCATACATGGTATGTACAAAGGAAATGCTACAGCACATACTGGCCAGTACTGTGACATGACACAGATTCCTGTAGGATCAGGAAAAGAGAGGTTTCTGTATTTCCTGAGTAATTTTTTTCAATTATGTCTTATTTTTTCCCATTCTGCTAACCTGCTACCATGCAGTCTGCACAGCCTCAACATGACACCTAGCCTTTTCACACCATAAAAAGGCAGGGTCCCCTGAAGTCAGAAACTCTTTTGTCAGTTAGAAGCAGATGTTGTTCATTAAGGTCAGCTTGTCCAACTGGAGTCAGTGCAACCAGTTGGAGCACAGATCTGGAATCTTAGATGGCCCATTTAGCACATGTTGTAGCAAGAGGACAATGTGCCACAAATAGCAAGAGCTTCTGTTATAAGACACTGGCATATCAAAGAGGACTGCACATCGGTCTGATAAGTGCATGTGCAAGTTCAGCATGTTTAATTTGTCAGTTAATAAGAGTACTCATTGATTAGCAGGATTAAGAGCATTGTAGTCTGACATGCTGACCTTCAATCTTTCTTCTCTTGGTTTTTAAGAGTGGGTCAAAATTTTAGAATTGGCAAAATATTCATCTTTTTCTAATTGCAATTATAAAATAGGTATGAAAACTTCATCCAGCTCCTGATCATCTCTGTAACTGCTTTAAAAAAAGTCAATGAGGGATTTCAGTGAAAATTAATATTGAAATATCATAAAAATAAAAGCCCAAATATTTTTTTGTGAAAATATTGAACCATTTTTCATGAGTTCTGCTTCTCACATTTTTGCACGCTTGAGCATAGGGACCATCTCTCGTGCAGGTGCCTGAATGTGCCACTAAACCCCCTCCCCCCCCCATCCCCGCAATGTTTTATAGAATGTTCTCTCTAATTGACTTTTGACTTTTTGCATTGACCAGAGGATCCAGGAGCTTGAAGCCACCTTGTACAATGCTTTGCAGCAAGAAACAGTGATAAAGTTTGGGGAACTGCTCACTGAAAAACAGCAGGAAGAGCTGAGGACAGCAGTAGAAAAACTAAGACGTCAGATGCTGAGGAAAAGCAGAGAATACGATTGCCAGATTCTTCAGGAGAGGATGGAGCTGCTCCAGCAGGCTCATCAGGTAAGACACAGGAACCAAACACATGTGGCTCTATTCAGTTTTGTTGTATAAAAACATAAGCTGAGGTCAAACTTAGGCAAGCTTCAGGTTCGTGAGTGAGCCTGGCATCTGGTTTCTTGAGTTATCTTATACGTTGTGTCTTTACTGTGCGCACAACTACACGCAATAGTATGGTGAATTGTTTTGGTGTATTTTGACTCTTAAAATTCCAAACCAAATAAATTTCGTCCAGAATTCTATCTGCGTGAATCCAGCTTTGTAATACAAATGGTCATCCCCTAGTTATTGGTACAGGAGGAACTGTACGAAGGCCTCTGGCTCATGTTACATAGGCGAGCTGTCTGGTTTTCCAGATGAGCTGCTCTGTCCCTCATAAAGTGGGCATTTGTTGTTTTATCACTGAGATATACTACTACATTTCACATTCAAAGACCAGTGTTTGCTGCTGTGCAAGCTGTGAAGTCCCAAAGCAAAATGGCAAACAATCGCAATATGCTCATTAACGTGATAGCTGTAAAATGAAACAAAATCTACTCCCCTGTGCTTTATGGGAATAAGAGAAAGAGCATGCACAGTGGTTAGGGTTTCTGATTCAGACGTGAAGATGTAGTTTTCAGAGTCTTGCCTGATTCTGAGTTGGAGATTTGAAACTGGTCCACCTTATTTCAGGTAAGTGCCCTTTTTTGCCAGGCCTTTGTGGAGTGAAGAACTTTATGATTTCAGCAATGACCGTTGCCTTGATTAATGCTGCCAAAGGAGTTCTGACTTCTTTGAAAAACTCTTACCCCACCTCTGTTGCAGATAGGGTTGGGAAAGGATGAGAGGCAACGAAGGGAAAAGGTAGTGTTTGAAGGCTGCCATCTGCTAGTTCTCTGATCTCCAGACAGTTAGGAAGATGATCACAGGAATGCCATCTACCCTCCAGATACCAGGTGCTCCAGGTGTCTCCTGGTTTGCCCCTCTGGCTTTCTGCTGTGTGCTGGCCTACAAACTTATTCCCTGACTAAAGAGAGGAAAGACAGAGATTCATAGCCTTATTTTTCATAGTTAGTAATTCTATCTCCGACTCTGTGGGATCTTTTTTCCCAAAATGCCATAAATTTAATTCATGTTACGTCATTTTTAATAGTACCTGGCTCTGTTTAAAATACACCTTGGCAACAAATTACATCTTTCTAGCTCACCACAGAATCAATATTTTCATAGTACCATATACATTTATCTTTTCAGATCTAGTATATAATACTTTAATTCTCTTTCAACACATCAAACTGTAAAAAATCATAATGAATCATGACATAATTCTAAAGAGTGCAACTGTGATGTAATAGTATTTACCTCCAGACTTTATGCTTTCCATCTCTTTACCT
This sequence comes from Struthio camelus, assembly GCF_040807025.1. Lineage (NCBI taxonomy): Eukaryota > Metazoa > Chordata > Aves > Struthioniformes > Struthionidae > Struthio > Struthio camelus. Next base: position 449,854 of record NC_090954.1, read on the forward strand.
TATGATTAATATCAAAGCAGAAACGTGGAACAGATCCTGTATTGTTATAAGTAAGAACAGTTCTGACTTCAGTTTAATTTCTAGCATTTGAGGATGCAATCAAATATATGCAACAGCATATTTGCGCAGTGGTACATGAGATAAAGTTGAGGCTAGGGAGGGCTAGTGGATGGACTAGTGGTAGTGTACAAGATGATCTCTGCCAAATGAATGGATCTGTTCATGTCTAGGCTTTTAGTACTTGGTACACTGAGTTCAGCAGAGCAAGTCTATTAAGAACTTGGTCTAGATGTTTTCTTTTCTAATTTCCAGAGGATCCGAGATTTAGAAGATAAAACTGACATCCAAAAGAGACAAATCAAGGACCTGGAGGAAAAGGTTAGTTCTACTATGTTTCTGAAGCAAACTGATCGGTTTTCCTGAGAGTCGTGACCTAATTTTTTTCAACTACTTACCTTCTTTGTTTAGCTGAATCAGTTGGACCCTGTTAGTGTCTTTCTACTGTGCTTTCTTTTCAATTTGTGACTTCCGTTATATCCAGACTTTAATCTTAGAGTCCTCTCCACAACAATCTATGTTTCATTTTAGGGAATAAATAATTACATGATTAACACTTTTAATTACAATGGATGATATTGGACTAAATGATGAAGCCTTTATTTGGTTGTTACATGCTGTCTTGGTAGACAATACTTCCATTAAAGCCAAGGCGAGGCTAGCAAGCAGGAAGGACAGAATGAAACTGAGTGAAGATTTGAAGGCTGCCCTTACTTGGCAGGACTAAGGAACTCAGGTTGTGATGCTGTCCTCTTTATTGAAGCTTGCAATTTTGCATTGACTATGCATTTGGAGTACAGTACAAAATTTTGTCTATAAATGGAAGTATCCAAGAACTATATACATATATTCTTATATATATTATGTATGTATGCGTATATATATTTTTGTACTTTTGCAGAGCTGGGCTATATTTTTTTTGTGAGTAAGGCCTGCTCTATCATATAAAGTTTTTATAATTTTAGGTAGGTTAGGTAGCACTGCTGGAAAAAAAAAATCACAGCATGGATCCAAAATAAAACCTTAGCATCCTTTCTAGAAATACCAGACTTCCACTGCTGGTATAAGATATATCTCCAGGGAGCACTTTGCCAATATAGTTATATGCGTAGATATCTACATATATATATAATATGAAATACTGGCTATGTTAATACAATGACAGTAATGCCAATGAGTCCTTTGAGTTAGTATATATGTTCCTACAGTGCAACATGTGGGCTTAATCTAAAACTTGATACACATCTTCCTTTCCGCTTTTCTGCCAAAATTCTAGTGATGCTAGGACTTAAGTGTCTTTCTCTCTAATACATATAACTTGGAAATACATGAGATCATAATGCGTGATGAAAATCAGAAACAAATTAAAACTAGTGCCATAATAACAAATATGAGACCTTTTTTGGTCAATTTTCAAAAGAGCTTTCAACTGACAAAAATTCACATCCCAGAAGAAGATGCATTCATGATTGAAATGAAGCCTCCAAAAATTGATTATTCAGTATTTAATGGTTAGAGTTTGACATTATGCATTATTCCCAGGCTATTGCCAGCATGGTTTGAAGGCAGTGTTTTTGAACCCACCTAAAAACTGACCCGTGCTATGTTTGACATCCAGCTTTGTGATTTTGAGCCACCAATCGTGGGTCACAATGACAAATATACCTCAGGCTTTCAAAATGGTGCTGATTGAAATTAATCACCAAAATTAATGTACAAATGGGATCTGTTTGTTTTCTAAGCCTGGGAGATGGTTTGGCACTTACGGAAGCAGCTAGGGAAATAGAGTGTTCTCTGAATACATAATTATTTTAATTGTCCTGCAGAGTACAAAAAGAACTAATCCTGACACTTACAACACCATGACATCTTGTTTTTACACTGTCTTCTTTTTCTTCTGCAGTTTCTATTTCTATTCTTGTTCTTCTCTCTTGCCTTTATTCTTTGGCCTTGATGTCAATGTGCCTCTTGGAAAGGTAAGACTACTTTGTTTATTTCCTCGAGGCTAGTGCTTCTTGCACAGACCTGAGGATCAGATCCTTGTGTGTTATGTTATGTATATCTGGAGAATTCAGCTGATCAGTGTCATTTTGCAGTAGTTCACAATGGAGGGAGGTCACTGCTGAGCTCACACAGGACTTACAACCAGACCAATGCTGTCCAGCATACCTATCAGTGAATTGACAAAGTTTTCTGATGATCCTAAGCTGTTCAGAACTGTAAAAATAAAAGCTAACTAGAATTTCCCAGTATCAAGCAGTCAAGAGAATTGCAGATGAAATTCAGTATTGATGTTTGCAAAGTGATACAACTGGGAAAAAGTTTCAAATCTCAACTTTGTACACCTCACAATGGGCTCTGAACTGACCGCTACCACTCAGATCAGGAGGTTATAATAGATAAAGCTATAAAAACAGCAGGGTAGTGCCCAGAACTAGGAAAGGTACAAAGAAGGGCAAGGAAAGGTGATGAGCTGCTGAGGGAGAGAGGGAGAGGGAGAGGGAGAGGGAGACTTCTTGGGCTCAGAAAGAGGAACATTATTAAAGGGAGGTGTGAGAGAGAGAGAGAAAATTCATCAGTGGAATAGAATGGCTGAACAGATTGCTATTGTTCACTATCTCCTCCAGTACAAGCGATTATCATGTAATAACTTTGAAACAACAAAAAGTGGTAGTTAATGATGTAGTATATGAAGAAATCTTGGCTACAGCATGCTTAGTGGCTGGAAGTTCAGACTTTTAGAAAGCAATGGGAAGGTGGGGAAATAAATCGGGCAACTATGATGTGCTTTGCCTTATGTTTTTCCCTCCATGCCTGGCCACTTTCAGAGCCAGGACGCTCAGCTAAGTGGATCTTTTATCTGATCCACTATAAATGAGGTAGACCATGTTCTTGAGTCTAAATACAACATTATTCAGGCAGAGCAGAATTTTCTGATTAGGGTACAGACCCATAGCATTAAATTTCTCACCATAACTCTTGGTTCTGGTTTGGGCTATGTCAATAAATAAGCTTCTCTGCCCTGCACTTGGGACAAGCTGAGAACAAAGCTCTGTGTGTGAAGATGTTTTACCATGCCCTTCCACCATTTTTATTAGCTTAGCACTTGTTTCCAGACGCAATTCAAGATATTGGTCATAACTAAGTGTCATTGGTCCTTTTTTTTTTTTTTAATTAAAAAAAGAAAAAAGGAAAAGCCCCCTACTTTGTGCTTCGTTTCAGCTAGATTGAGGCTTTTTTTCCTACAGTTTTGTGTTGATGGAGAGACAGCTTTTAATTAGCTATGGCAACTGGAATCCACTGCTTCCCAGGCTGGACAGACCTATAAATGAATGTTTTCATGGGCTTAGCCAGCAGTATATGCAGGGGTTGGGCTGAACAGGGAATGAGCCAAAGGAAAGAAGGGGTGGTGGGGTTGACAGATCAGTGATCATGGCTCTTGTAAACAATTGCCAATCTCATAATAGAGTTGCCACTATTTAAAACATACCACCTTGATCTAATGAATGTTATTTTAAAGAGGTTGAGTCATGACTGCACACTGAGTAATAAAGTTTCTGAAGTAGGATTTCTGGGAATGATGACACAGCACAGCAGTTGGGAGTTATTTTGAGTAGCCATAACTAGTGAAAATTTGATTTTTACAGTTTTCTGCTCACTCATAGTGGAAAAAAGATTGGAAGGTTTTCTGAAACAGACAAATTAGGTATAGGCTAATTTTCAAAGTACAATGTATGATCTGATAGTGACATTTCCTAGAACCTGTCTCTGTTAGTTCTTCCCGTTTGCTTATAGTGTTGTCCTTTTTCTGATGGTGCAGTTTCAGAATTTTTAGGAGCTCATACACCCTAGTTTTGCCAGTGCTAATATTGGCTATGGTGGAAGAAATAATAAGAAACCCAAAAATCTTGACCTCAGTTCTTTGAAAAGGTACCTTGTAAGAAATCCCTTGCTCAGTTTAGGTCCCTTGATTAAAATGCATTCATGACATTAAACTACTGAACAATCTTTCCTAATCCCATCTCTTTTAAGATAGAGCCCAGCAGAGTCCTTGCAGGTAGAGCATGCAAGTTGGGAGTGTGCAAATTACAATTTTCATCAACGCTAGAATTCATCAGGAAATGCTGCCTTTCTGATGTTTTGTTGTTTTTTTAGTTTTGAAAAAAATATTTTTTCAAAAGTTAAAAAAGACCAAAAAAAACCCAAACCTCAGCGTATGGCAGATGCAAATGCCAAAAAGATCCAAAAATATAGATAAAAATAATTTGTGTTAATAAATATGATATTTTCATTAGAAAGTGAAAAGATAGTTTGCATGAAAACTTTCATCCACCTGTAATTGGACCTAAAACAGGGAAAACCCTAGTTCCAGGGCAAAATGGTCTGTGTATACTTCATGAGACTGTATGCATGTTTTTGGTATGCCAATGAGGAAGAGAAAGGAAGGGAAGCTAGAAGTTACAGACATAACATAGATGAATCACTTGGGCTGGTTTTTCAGGAATTGCAGGGATATACTAGTATCTTTTGAAATAAGTACTTCTGAAAATAGAGAAATCTCTACCATTTTGAGATAAGAATTCCAGTACTGCTGCTTAATTCTGTCTTGGAGCCTGTGAAAATATCTAAAGTGCCATAAAGCTGCCCTAAGTGTCTGCATGCGAAGAAAAAGTCTTCAACGGGTATTTGTGTGCATCAGTTCCACAGTGATTTTCAGATTGGTGTCTTAACAGCTTTGTAATTATTTTAGCAATGTATTCAAAGGCAGACTGAATCCCGTCTTGCAGAGGAGCCATCCTTTATCTCTGTTCAAAAGCAAGAGGGGGGAAAAGCAGACATATGCAAGGAGAAAAATCAAGAACATTAAAAAAAAAATACAACACAACCTCCACATTTGCTGATTTCATTTATGCCTTTTTAGCCTATTTCGAAGGCAGGTATTGTCTGGTCAGAGAAAGCTGATGAGGGGTTTATGTCAGATCTCTACGTTCCTCCTATACATCAAGCAGATGATTATTATTTGCATGCAGTGATTTTTCCACCTGCAAGTAGCTGCTGGGTCACATCTCTAGCACAAGCTTTCTGCTCATTTGATGCATTGGGTTGACTCCTTGTTTGTGCATTCATTCAGCAGGACTAATAGTCAAAGGAAACTAAATCATTTTTCTGCCCCCCTCTAGGACTGGCTGGACTATAATAGCCCCAGTGGAAACAGAGCAACACTGAGGCTGATTTCATTGCTGAGGTCATTAGCACTATGCCACTGAGACATGACTTCACTCATCCCTCTCCACACACACCTCCTTCACCAAATTTTCTGCTTGTTTTAAACAATACCTGAGATTTGCGTGTGTAAATCCCTTTGGTGCAACTTCACTGAGACCAGGAAAGCTGCTCTGCCTACAGCACCAGCATGAGAAGAATGTCACTCACTGGATTTACTGTTGCTCTGCAGAGGTTGGCCCAGGAAGGTCTAGTTCACAAGACCCTTGCCTCTCTACTCCCACAGAGAGGAAGAGAAGCGTCAGAGAGAAGTGAAGTGTAGTTTACAGGCCTGGAGAGCCTGCAGATGTGTTCTGCCATTTCTAGCATCACCCAGCAGATGAATGAAGCTCCTTTCATCATTTAAGGGCTCATTCTTTTGCTGTTTTCACACTCTGCTTGCATATTTTGCTATGAACGTCAGATAGGGAACAAGAAGACGGATTCCTATAAGCTGAAAGGCAGAGGAAATAGCCAGGCCAGTAGTGCAGATGTAGTGATGTAGAGAACGGGAAGTCGACTATGAGAATGGAAAAACCTTAAAGGGGAGTATGAACTCAGTGCTTTTCACAGCAACGCAGGTCCTCTGGAACTCACTTGCTCTGTTAACGTAGCTGCAGCAGACACAGCATCACAGCAAGCCTCCTATCTGCAGAATGTTTTACCAAGGCACATCACTCTACAAGTGCAAAGCACCAAATCTTGTAACCTGTCTATCAGTTCCTCAAAAGCAATACGATAATACAGGCAGTCGTTAGCTGTTCTTCCTCTGTCTGGTCCCAGTCTTCACTCACTCAGTTTTGCTTCATGAGAACCTTACCTCGCAAGACCTGAGGGGAAGGCTCAAGACAGAAGCAGGTTCGGAATGGCAATTGGCAAGATTGAGAGAAATTTTAGGAAAGTCATATTTTTCTGAGGCTGGAACACACAGAATCAGAGAGAGTAACTAACCAACGTTGTTTTATGTTTCCCAATCACTTTAAAATCCACCTGCATACCTATGTGACTTTGACATTTGAAGTAACACAGCAAGGGTGAGCATGGCAGGGGGAGTGTGCCATCAACATTTCTGCTTCTTAGAACTACTGACAGTGCATAGGATCGGGGGGAATGTTAAAAAATTGCTTTAATTCCTCTGGACACCAGTTTACTTTGCTAGCCTTATCATGAGAGACTTCAAATAGTTCCCTTGATATAAACAAGAACACCACAGTGCATGCTTGAAATGCACCTAGGGAACCATTTGATGACAAAAAGTGTTTATTTTTGTTCATCCCTTGCTGCAGTTCATGCTTTCTCAACCTTTTATTTAGCTGAGGACAAGCCATGATGCAATCACAGATGATGCTTTCTGGCTTCTTTCTCTCACAGGTTTGGTACAGCACTCACTGCTGTATTTTTCAGATAAGGAAGGACAAGCATTTGAAACACAGAAAGAGTGGGTGAATGAAACCATGTGCAAAAAAATTTAGCATCCATACCAGAACTCTCTATTTATATGTGATTTTCCTCTCCGAGGGTTTTTTTCTGTACTTGTGTGTATCCATGTTCATGTAAACACTTATTTATGATCACACAGGGAAATCTGATTTGTATGGATTTTGCACTCAGTAAAATTTATCATGTAGACTTGAGCAGTGAGAGAGCAGAGAAAAGATATACCTTTTTTTTTTTTTTTCCGGGTTTCAAACCCAAAAACCTAAAATTCTTTTCTGTATGCAGGAAGGGCTTCCTCCGAAGGGAACCAGTCTGCGCTTGCCTCATTGTTGGCGTTGATGAAAGTTCTGGGGTTGAAACTGCGAGCACGTCACCTGCTGTCGTGTCTCCTGTCACGGCTGAATTTTAGGCAGCTTCTTGAAACTGACAGTTTTCCATGGGCCAGGGTATAAATATTCATCTGAAAATACCTGTGGAAATTTTTATGGACCAGAGGGATATATCTTGCAGTGTTCAAATGGAGAGGCCTGGCTCGTGCTTAAATTCATAACTAAGTCCTTGCCAAAATACCCAGAATTTTCACAAATGCCTTTCACACAGACAAACAGGAACAGTCTGTCCAGTTAGCTGATATTTATAAGAACAGATCTCTTCAGTTGTCTCATTAATAGACTCCATCCTCTCAGATAGATAGGCAGGTAGAGGAACTTACCAATTATCTGATATAGATGTTGTTGTTCTTTTTATTTTTAGAGTGCCAGACCACACAGATAAGTCCTTAGAAAGGCAAATGCTTCCAACTCCCCCCCGATGAAGAGAACGTTGTTTACACTTATTTAAAAAAACCACAAATGAACAACCTGTAGCCAAGACTGCAACCACCTTATATTTTAAAGCCATCACTCAAGATTTGTTACTTGACAGTTCCTATCTAAAGCTATGATATATGCTGCATTTAATGAAATTCTACATGTCAAAATTAAAAAATGGGGAAGAAAAATAAATGGTGAACGTACATCACTTAGGAAAAACTTAAAGGGAATCAGCGAGGAACCACTTTCAGCTGATCAAGTCAAAGTGTGTCTTGGGCATGGAACCAAAGTTACCACAGAAAATCTATCCCTGCCATGCAGGGCGGTCATTTTAAATGTCACGCTGTCCTCCCATGGACGGATCAAAATAGCAGGACAGAGCAGGAGAAACACTTTACAAACTGTGAGGAGGTACCGACAGTAAAACATTCAGTTTCAATAGTCTGGCTTTCTTGCTACAGGGACGCTTCCTCTCTTTTGGCCTTACGCTCAGGAACAATGACAGCTGCAATGTGGGGGGAAAAAAGGAAAAAAAAAAAAAAAATCTGGTTTATGGCACGATGGCAGGACCGGGCACCATGTTTTGCATTTGAGATCATACCGGAGCACCACTCCACGCGGCAAAGGAAGGGAAGAAGCAGGTGTCTGGCTTAAGGAGGATTTCTGACAGAGCTGTAGCCTTATCTCTCTTCACACTCCCTCCGTGAAGACCAGCCCGTCCATTGTCAGATACTTTTCATACTCTTTAAAAACTGCTGCAGAGATAGCAACGACCATACTTGGTTTCACCATTTGAATAATATACTGTGGATCACTGGACTGGGCCTACAGAGTGGCTTCTGGGAAGGAAAAAAACGTGTTGGAGGGCAAGAGAAAAAATACCTAACCTCAGTGCCCGTATGATCTGATCCACAAAGCATCAGCTTCCAAATATTTTGTCTCAACCTGGATGCTACTGAACAGAGGAACCCTTACAAGCATTTTGGTTTGGCTTGTCAAACTGATTTTGTTAGCTGGCTTACTAACCAATGACACATAAACCAAAAATGGGGGAAAACTGTGCGAAATTCATCCTCGTTAGAAGTGTGAATATGTACCACTACTCTGTTTAGATTTTTCCACCATTAAGAGTAACTAGAAGGAGTTTGCATTTCCAAGCATTGCTCACCTCTCTGGCCTGGGACTCGGTCTGATGCAAGGAAGCAGAGCACCATCACAGCTGCAGCCTTATTAGAATCAGTAAGAAACAAACCTTGAGGATTGTCAACACCTGCAACAAATATTGAGAAAAGAAGTTCCTACATCTGCTGGGAGCAAACCAGCTGCATTCAGCTTCCCTTATCAATGTGCTGTATGAGCTAGGCAAGATACTGTACTCAACTGTGTCTCTGTTTTCATTTCCCTGCAAATGGAGTCTTGTCTGTTTAAACTTCAGGTTCCTGTAGCAAGGTTCATTGTTGAGCTGTGTCTTGCACAATGGAGGTCTTAATTTTATCTGGGATTAAAATGGAATTTGTTAGAAAAGAGAAAACTAAGGGCCAGAATACAGCCTGCGCATTACTTAAACCTTCAGAACAGGGCTCACGTGTACCAGCAGCTTATGCACACAGACCTTCATATCAGAAGCTTTAAGAGCGCTTTACAGACATAGTCTCTTTTGTTTGCTTTTTTATTTTTACAGATGAAGCAACTGAGACACAAAGCAGCGAAGTAACTTGCCACAATGGCTCAGCAGGTCAAAGGCAGTTCCTGGACCATAGCAGGGATGAAGTTCATCTAGTATAGAGGGTGCCTGTCCCTCACAGATATTTTTTGGTCAGAATATCTTTTAATCGTTAGTGTCCAGTCACCCAAGTGGATTGCAATGCTGGGCTCCGTTTCGCCACAGAGACCCCCGACATCCTCATTTCTTGCATGCCAGGAGGTTGTGCTGAGCCTTGCATCGAAGTTTAGAAGCTATTAGCAAATGATTTTTTTCTCTCCTTAAAATTAATTTAAATTACAAAATGACTGCAACTTCTAGAAGCAGTCTGTTTTAGCCGAGGGGTTTATGCCTTCTGCACCAGCTGTAGGTTATGTTAAATGAATTCAGGTCCATTGCATGCTCTTTGTTCAAATTCTGTCTCCCCACTCTGTGCACAAGGCTGGGCCAGACCTACCACAGGTGCTCTGCGAGGGTGCTGCTAGCAGTTCAGCCCTGAAGCTTTGGAGTCAGGCCCTTTGAGAGTCTCCCCACACACCTGTGACGTGTTCAGATCACTAAGCAGCTTATGCATAAAAGAAATACCTGTTTCAGGCAATCATAGAGAAGGTTCATGGCATAGATAAAAATGTCTAATTTCATGACACACCTGACTAGTTTTGTGGCTGGCTTCATCAGTTAGGCCCTCTGAACCGTGCTGTGCACATCTTCCTCTCGTTTCTCTTTTTTGCCCTGTTTCCCCTTCTTTATTCTTATATATACATAGTCCTACCTATGCATGCAGGTGCTCCGTTTCCAAAGGCTCCAGAGCTGGCAGACAATTCACAGCTTACCTTGGTGTGACTTGTAAAGGGTCTGCAGACTTTTAAAGATTGCTGGATTTCCTCTGGAGGTCTGAACGACAGCTGCTTTACTCTCCTTGCAGCATAACACAAGCCATGCCTAAAACACACTTGCTGATGTGATTAATACAAACTTTCTACTGTCAGCTAGATCAAAATGAGTTCGATGTTTGTGGGTGTATATATATATATACACATATATACATATATATATATCCCTATTGTATATAGTAAATCACTGCTATAGCATATGAAAGTGTACTTCCAATCTAGGCATGAGGAACTGAACCTAGAATTGCTTAGCTGCCCCAACTGGTACACTCCTCATTAGTTTAGTTTTACATCTTATGGGCAACTAGATTTTGGTTCTGGTTTTTGGAGTTCTGTTTTTAGCTGTTCCCTGTCTGGAAGCTGTTTATCCAGGGCTTTCTGTTGTTCCTGACATTCAGTGACGCAAAGTATTGAGACTCCTCCCTCAAATTAGTCACTGCAGCCAACCTCCCCTCCTCGAAACCAACCAGCAAAAAAGATCAATTTATCCTAGCTTTTGAGGACTGCAGCGTAGCCCTGGGTTCCTCCACTCCCTCTGCCCTAGCCTGCAGCAGGAGCACCGCGCTCCAGGCTGCTGACACCATCAAAGCAGTAGATGAGGCACATACATGTGGCAAGTTGGCTTGAACAAAATTTGACTTGCCATTTTTTTCTCCACTGATCGAGTCAGGAGACTTTACCAGTGGGTCAGACCTTCTAATTTAAGCACTTCAGATGAAGGTCTAGTTAGGGGAGATGAATTCAGGCAATAGGGTTAGCAAAAGGAAAAAAAAGGCCTTCTGGCAGTATTATAAGGCTGGCTCACAGCCCCATCTGCTCTTATTGACATGCCATGGGGACGCAGCACTTAGGTTTTTCTTTTTTTTTTTTGTACGTGTGCTGCATTTCCAGCGCCCTGCCCTAACCTCAGTGGGGAAGATCCTCTGAACCCCCAGAGCGGGCCGTTCGGCGGCATCTCCTGAGGACGGACGAGGCCAGGCTTTCCTGCTTGCTGGGGCAGCTTCAAATACAGCCACACACTTGCTGGTGACTCAAAGGCTTCCTCCCCCCTCCCGTCTTTCCTCACATCAGCACCTGTGTGTTTTTTATTTATATATACATATATATATGTATATGTGTGTGTGTGTGTGTGTGTAAATATACATGCATACATGCATATTTTTTTGTTGTTGTTGTTGTTCCCAAATTTTTTGGTGTGTATTCCAAAAAAGAATTGTAAAGATTTGGCAGAATGACCCTTTGATAAACACTGGACATGTATCTGTACTATATGTATTAACGTGTAGAAGAGAATCCTTATTGTATGTAAAGTTTTATGAATGGTTATTTTTTAATTTATGTATTTAATATAGGATTCAATGACCTCTGGTGTTTTAGTTTGTATAAAAAAATAAAACAGCAACCTTTTTAAAAAAACCAAAAATCTCACTTTACATTCACGGAGATACTCAGCGTCTGTCTGGAATCTGTTTATGGGTGCCATCTTGAGGCTGAGCAACTCAGACCGTTAAGGCACATCTTCCTTGTTCGCTCTCTCCCTCTGACATGCTTTCATGGAGGGGAAGACTGGAGAGGCTGGGCCATAATATAACATATTCTGGGTCATAATTCTGTAAAAAAAAGTTTTTGCATCAGTCTGTCCTTCAGTGGGCATCCTGAGGTAATTAGTTGGTAAGGGAAAGGCAGTTCAATTTTCCCAGCATGGGCCCAAATCTGAATTTATTGGCTTTTTGATAGGCCTGCCCAGCAAATACAAGCAAAGAAAACAAACCAAAAAAAATCCCTTCTTCTTTTCCCAGGTGTTGGGGGAGGGTTTGTGTTTATTGGGGGGGGGCCCTTATTAAGCTGTAGACTCTTGCTCCAATTTTTGAAAAAAAGGGCCTCATAATCTCTTTACTCACTGTGCTCAGTCACCCAACGCTCTCTAGCGCTGGTGCTTGCCTCTAGGCCCCTCTGCCTGCGTGGACGAGGGCCAGCTCCATTAACGCTGCTGAGACGCTGCACAAGCACAGCCTGATAGCCTGCACACAAACCTCATGTGTTCAACAGCAGGGCCTGCTATATGAATAAAGCAGGTAAAAGCCATAGTGCAACTATCCCCTCCAGCACTTGAGCCCAGCACACTTCACTGCCAGGAGCCGCGGGCTGGGCAGGTGAGGAGCCCGGGGTCCCGGTGCTCTGTCTCCTCGGGGAGCCCCAGCGTCCCTCTCCCGAGGGTCTCGGGTGCCCTCGCCTGAGCCCCCCGCTGGAGCCCTCCAGCTCACCCGAACCTGGGAAGCCGCGACACTTCACGGTTTTTGCTGCCTCTGGATTCATGCCGCCTCGGGAGAGCCAGGAGGCAGCTTGCTTAGGGCAGCGGAGCAGCCTGCTGCGCTTGTGGCAACTGCATGGTTGCGCCTGCTGGTGGCACATCTGCAAGGCAGCATTGCTCTATTAGATGTGTTTTTAATCCAAAAAATAAAACATTTTGTTTTGACATATAATTTCTGTCTGCAGTGTCTTCAGAAACATTCGTACAAGCAATCATTCATCAGAATTATGCCTGTTTTAAGTGGATGTTTTCTTCTGGTAATGTCATTTCTCCCCCCTTAATGGATGAACATACATCTTGCACTCAGAGTTGAACACTCCCAACTCAGGTGTTTCTATTCTACTATGAATATCTCTTGCAAAAATGTCTATTTTTGCAACACCTCAGCCGTTAAAATCAAAAGAAAGAAATTGATGAGGAAATAAATGCAAGGTGGCACAAATAGAGCTGAAAAGCAAGTTTCCATAAAATTTAAGCAAACTATTTTAGAAGAATGTTTCATAGTAACTAATCAAATTCAAAAAATACACTACCTAAACCAGTAATAGCAGTGATGAAAAACAGAAATGTCTGGGGTTTTTGCCAGACTTCACCATCCTTAGGTACCGATAATATTTTCCATTGTAATTCCCAAGCGCGAAACGTATTTTCTTTGCAGGTAATGCTCCTTGAAAGCCTTTAGACACTTTCCTCCTAGGCAAATCTATGCAAGATCTCCAGGTTAAAATGAACTTTAGAGCTGGTCATATTGATCAGAGTGTGACTTGTATATTAGAGAACAAAGTTATTGTTGGGGACTGTATCACAAGCAGAGGAGAAGAAGAGCTACCCAACTGGCTAAACAGAGCTCTTGAGAATACGAACTAGGTCTGTCAGGCAAAAAAGAGAATGAGTCTGAAATTCATGCTTTTTTTTCTTGCTTCGCGGAGTATTACTCAAAAGTACCAAATACGCCAGGAAAACAAAAAAAACCTTCTGCTTAAAATATATATTGAATCATTTTCTACCGTTATCTACCAAATTAATGCAAACTTACCTTCTTTGGGAGATATAAGAACAACAGACCAGAACACTAAATTGACCTCCATTACTTTTAACCCTTAGACCCTTGAGATCTCCCAGAGTGCCCATTTGGGAAATATGGCTTATGATTTTTCATGAGTATTTACCACCAGAGGAAATTGAGCAACTGTGGTTGCTGAACTCTTTTATGAGCATTTGAAGCATTACCTTATATCTTTGCATCTATCCAAGCATTCAGGAGAAGCAGGAAATGTCTCCTCCACCCTTTCCAAGGGATGCTGGGGCAAAGTCCTTTTGCCTTCTTTGGAACAAAGCTTTGCTATAATTAAGCCCTGATCTGCAAAGTCAGACAAGACAACTCAGAAAGAGAAAAAAGCCTTTCCCAGACAGTTTTATTCTCCAGCTTTCACAGCAGGAACATGGAGAATAAGAGAAGCGGTCAAAGCTCAAGCTAGAGGAAGTGCTGTGAACTCAGCAGCTACGGCAGTCCACACCAGGGCCCCATCTAGCACCAGTCATCTCCTACCTCTTTCCTACTTCTACAGCATCCCTGGTCCAAACCATCAGCTTTTTGCTGTTTCCTTCTGAGCTGCAGGGACTTTGACTCACTGCTTAAGCCTTTTTCCACCTGACTAGAGGTTTCCGTTGTAAGAAATGCAAGGTCTCACAGCAGGTCTGCAGGTGGCCACACAGCAGTACTGGCACCTCGCTGCTCTCCGGAAGAAGCCTAAAGCCACACAAGGTATCAAAGGACAGCTTACTCCTTCCACGGATTTGGCTATTTAAATAAAACATCTGTCAGACAGGAGACCCTCACTAGCCAGGATGTTCTTGCTAAGACAACTGTTCTCTGAAACACTGCCTTTTGCCAGAGCTGATGCCCCAGCACCTGCTCAGAAGAGCTAAACTGCGGCAGTGAAGACATCCTGCAGCCAGCTGGGGTGCCGCCTTGCCAGCGCGCGCTGTGGGAGCCGGACGTCGTCGAGGGAAGTTTGCTGATACCACCCTCACGCTGGTGGGGTTTCACACCTCCCCTTGCTCCGGAGAGCAGACAGGGCTCGTCCCACTTCGGCTGAGGTTTTTGCTTTGCTGAGAAGAATCTTGCTGCTCTGAACTGGGGCAGAGCAAACAACAGTGCTGCTATTGCGTTTGTTGTCAGAGAGACAAAATATTATTCAGCTCTTCTTGGGAAGCCAGTAATCCCAGCAGCGAAAGAGAACGCAACCTTGGAAGCTGTGCACCCTACAAAAAAGACCTTATGGAAGGAACTTGCCAAGGAAAGTCTTAGAGGGGAAATGGAAAGCACATTTTGAAAGTACAAAGTGTTGGTCATGTATTTACACCCATCCCATCTCTTTACACTCAAATCCCCAACAAATCTAAGCTACAAAAGAACGTTTTCTTGCAACAGACTAGCCCGATACATTAATGTCTTGTTTATTTTAAATAACAATATCTTCCCTATGATCCACTGCAACTTATGTCTTTAAAGTGTTGTTAAGACATTAAAACATATTAAATGGGTCCAAGACACAAAAACTGTTATCGAGATTTATATCTCTACTAGTGTAGAGGTCAAAAATTTGTATCCAGCCCCCTTACATAAATATCTTCAAATAATGAATGAAGCAAAGAACTTGAGCCAGACGTTCTCCTTTTCTTTGGTTATAACTACCTGAAGGGCATTCAGTATTAAAATGCACTGATTTGGAATTAAATCACAGGGAATTACGCATATAAATCCATTGCAGGACTTGTGGAACAAGCTCGGCTTGCTTTGCATAGCAAAACCAGTGTCGTGAGGGCACAGAACAGGGCTGTTAGCATCTGTGTATTGTGCAGTATGAATAGATATATCGAGGTAGATAAACACTACTGAGAGAGAGGGACTTCTTTTGGCTAAAGGACAAAGCTGGCAGAAGACAGCGTGGATGTGAACCAGCTTGGTCTGTTAGAAGTCAGAGGCCGTTTCGCAGCTGGCCGCCTGCTGCCCCCTCTCCAGCCGGAGCAGCGCGATCCCGGCGGTCTCCCGGCGGGGGCATCGGGAGCCGCAGGACGAGCGGCGGAAACGCCTGCTGTTGTCCGGCTCCCGCGCCGCGCGTCGCTCGTCTGCACCCAGGAGGCGATCGATCGCTGAACCGGCCGCGATGGCTTCAGGAGGGGCCGGGCCTTGCTCTGCCCCGTCGCACGGGCACGCGGGGCGACACGCTGCCTGCTGCAGAGAGCCGCTTCGCTTCCCTGGACCTTCTCACCTAAAGTACTAGCAGTGTGCGAACTGCATGAAAAGCGCCAGTTCTGGCTTCTTGCTGTAGCTGCCACAGAAACTTGGCCAAACGCTGCCCCCCGCGAAGGCGCCGTCCGCAGCCTCCCGGCCCCGTGCTGCGAGCGCCGCGTGCAGCTCCGGCGTCTGCAGCGCCAGGACACGTCCTTGCTCTCAGACGCGCCGCAGAAAGGCTCTTGCTGGGCAGCTGCCCGCCTACCGGCCTAGGAGTTTCATTTACTCTTTTAAAACTAGGCAATAAAATCAGAACTGCAATTCGGGCAGACTGCAGCTTATTGGGCCGGGTGCTGCCGGGAGGCCGGGGCTGAGCTCCCGCTGGCGTCGGTCAGGGCGGCGCTGAAGAGGGGGCGACGCACCGCGGCGCAGCCGGCCGCCCGCGCCCGCCGGCGCCTCCGCGGCCCCGAGACCGGCCCCGCCGGAGCCACCGCCCAGCGCCCA
Source organism: Struthio camelus (assembly GCF_040807025.1). Taxonomy (NCBI): domain Eukaryota; kingdom Metazoa; phylum Chordata; class Aves; order Struthioniformes; family Struthionidae; genus Struthio; species Struthio camelus. The sequence goes on from NC_090954.1 coordinate 466,070, forward strand.
CCCCGCGGCTCCGCGGCAGCAGCCGCCAAGCCAGGCCTGCGGCGCCGCCAGCCGAAACCGCCCCCGGCCCGCGAGCCCGGTGCGAGCCCGGCCCGCCCGCCGGCAAGCGTCGCCCCGCGCCTGCGGCCCGCCGCCCCGGCCCGCGCGCCCTGCAGACGAGCCCCGCGGCCCGTCCGCGCCTGCGCCCTCCGAGAACAACAGCCAAAACGGTTCCTGATATTCCACAGCAAAATTAACTCTAATTGCATTGGACAGAAAATGAACCACGTCCAACATGGGGAAATTCTCACAAGTGGAATTAATTCGTGCTTTGTTAGGAAAACCATAAATAGTACAACATTCAGTTTGTGTTTAAAATAGTCTATCGTCTAGAGGAATCAAGAAATCGAAATCGTACTGCTTCCACGAATGCAGGTCTCGCCCCGCCTGATAACATACAGGCGTCGCTGTATGACCGCCGTCAGCCTGTACCGCGTCTCCTCTCGCTACCGGCGGCAGAGTAATTTTTCCGCGGGTGGGTGTCTTTGCTGCCAGAAAGTCCATGAGCTCCTTCACGAATAAGGCTGCGATTACTTGTGAAATGCACAGATGCAGAGCCACACAGATATCAATTCATTCGAAAATCCCCAAGTGCTTTAGGTGCTTTTTTAGGTGAAGGCTGGGCTTATAATTCACTGCGTATTAAAACACATTCTCTTCAGTATTTGAGGAAGGCAAATATGTAAGAACATAGTATATTCAAAGCATCATGAACTAGGATAAGTAGTAAATATTGAAATATCTATTTTACAGCATTTGCCTGGCTGGGTGAAATGGGTTTTTTGAGTAGCTAATCTGCTGAAGGGAAAGGCACAAGACTGGGACCTCTAAGGGCAGGATGCCCAAGGCAAGAAAGCGTGCCACTGACTACCCGGGTGAAGGTCCTGCACCCTGTAGCGACCTCTGAAGCGTCCTGACGAGCTGGGTTAAAGCTCTTTGCTGGGGCCCTCGGTGAGGGGACTTGCTCCACGGACGCCCACGAGTCATATTTGGTCTGTGAATAAAGAGCGTCCAGAGCTCTCTAAACCAGTCACGCAAACACGCGTGCTTATTAGATCGACCTGCAGGGGCTTGGGGAGAACGAACAGTCAGAAAACAAGGTGGCTTGCAGAAGGAATCTGAATGGTTAAAAAAAACATCGCATAGCTTCATCTGGTTTCTTTTAGACCCATAAAGCAGAGTTGCTGAGTTATTGCATTCTTGTTTGATGTCTTACACGAAATCATATTATTAAGTCCAGAGACACAGCTGACTTTTCTCCGCTCCCTGGTTAGCATTTCCCCGTTGCTGCAGCAACGGCCACCAACCGTCTGGCCAACCTCTGAGACCTGGCGTGCTCGTAGCGGCGATGCGCCCCGCTGCTTGGAGAGCACCACGGCTGCTCCGGCACCGACTCCGCGGGCGCCAGGAACCGCGGGAGCCCCCGCAGGGCTCAGCCGGGAGAAAGGACAAGAATGTGGACAAGACAGTGAGCAGAGTAAGGGAAATCCGCAGCATAACCGCGGGTAAGACGTAACGGTGCCAGCACAGACCCCCTCCCAAAAGGCCTACATGGCAACACAAATGTTTCCCAGAATGAGACTATTACCTGGTGATCAACCTCTCTGCAGGTCCGTCCGAAGCTGGATGAGTGCTTTGTTAGCGCTGGTGTCCCTCAGTGTGCAGAACAAGTCAGTAGAAGACTATTTCCACCGCCTTTAAGCCAGGAGCAACTGCTTAAATGAGTGTTGCCGCTCCTGATTCACAGAGGCGCAGCAGAGGTGAAGGTCCGGCCAAGGCAGGCTGAAAACCGACGCTAAAGCACTGCTGCTTGAGCCCTAGGCTGGCGGGCTGCAGGGTCCGGCCGCCACCGCCAGCTGGGCGCTGCCCGTGTCGGGCGCTGCAGTTTCTGAGTGCGAGAAATCTGTGACTTTACTCATCTAGCCCAATAATGGAACAGGAAAAGTGTACTCACCTCATACATCCAGTTCAAAACATGACCATGAGAGCCAAGGAAATCTTGAGCAGATCTGGAAAAAAAAAAAAGTCACAATAACTTTTTAGTGAAAATTTTAGCAGAAATGTGAAGACTGACTACAAAAAAAATCTATGAAAGGCAAAACTTGCCAATGTTCAACTTTGACAATTGTAAAATGTTGACTGAAATGTTGGAAATCTGACGTTAGTTTGGCAGCTGTGAAGGAAAATCACTAAAAATTGTCCTGTAATTGGTTTCCTAACAATTTTTTAAATATATAGCTCAATATTTATCATAAAGAAATGCAACATAATGAGCAATAAAAGTAGTTAAAGTAAAGCCTTCTCTGCTCAGGAGAAACAAAACCTCGATGAAGGTTAGCAGTCCAACCAAGGAATGGGACAAACCATCTCTCATGGCAGTGGCACGCAGCACTCCCCTTGCTCTCTGATTTTTCCCACTTTTTCAGGGCATTAGCACGTGGCCTGCCATATGGCAGATACGTGGCTCAGCCCACACTAGAGAGGTGAGTTCGTGAGCAGCTTCCCTCCTGCAGTCGGCCACGCAGCGATGATCTAACCGCCCCAGAATGCCTTTGAACCGTGAACGTGTGGCCTGGTGCCCATCCACAAAAGGCAGAGAAGTCTTCTCGTTTGGAGGACGCATAATCCTTTGCATGAGCTCAGTTCTGAAATACTTCAGCTCACTATCCAGCAACTACACCCAAGTGCAAAACTCCGGCTAAAGCCTTCTAGCACTAGTTTTTGGAGGGGAAGATGGTTCTGTCTGTTGCCCAAGATCCAGCATCAGTCTGAGCCTCTTTGACAATGCTTGTGTGCATAAATTTGCAACTTGACTTTCTAGGACTTTCAAACTAGTCACTTTTCACCTGTGCCAGCTTCTCCTAAAGAATTAGTCTAGAAATAAACATCCAGAGTACCCAAGGCTAGTGACCTAAGAAGAAACACACTCTTCTAGATAGTTATGGAAAGCTATCAAAAGAAAAGAAATTTCCTCCTAGCATAATGCAATTCTGTTTCAGGAATATGAGTCAGCAGTTGCAAGATTTTGAGACTTAACATGAAAATTTTCTGAAGACTGTTTTTCAGACACACACACACACACACACACACACACACACACACAACCCCCAATCCCCCACCTCCCCACACTATATAATATATTTAGCCCTAACTTTGTGTGCAGTCACAGTCTTATGAGTATCAATAAGGTGTATAATGTTTAAAATACTTAAGCATTTTGCTAAATGCACATCTTAATGAGACCTTTTGAAGACCATACAAGTAATCTTTACAGGAAATCCTTATGAGACTTCTGTATATTTTAAATAAATCTTTAAGGTAATACGTTAGAGCTATTCTTCATGTTTAGCCTTTGCCACACATTACAGAGTATCCTGTGGTTGCTCACCCTGGCTGCAACCCGTTGTCTTACGCCTCCCGTGCATCAGACGTTCCCCTTGAAATAAGACAATAGCCCCTCAGGCTACGATTGAACCTGGTCCAAGTCATGGCAGGATCATCATGGCCTGAATCACTCCTCGAGGATGCAGCTGGCAGGCAGAAATTCTTGGTGTGTTTATTCACTGTGGTCTTGATTCAGGCATCGTTATAACTGCAAAACGTCTCTGGCTGGGCTACGCATCTGCTCATTAGTGGCTGCTGCTTCCCAGATGCTTTAAAGGCTCAGGTCTTGAGCAGACTATTTCCTTTACAAACAAACTGCAAAATAAATTCAGACGTGATCATATAATAGTGACTCGTTTACTTTTTATTTCTTTATACGAACCCTCATTTGGTTTTGTGCTTTCAGAGATTTAAACGGGGAAGCTTCTGGATGTCTTTTGTTTGTGCATTCCTTGTCTGTCTTCAACCATCCCAGAAATTCAGTAATGTTAACCTGACACAAAACATATTTTATGAAACAAGATTATTGTTCTGCTTTGCATGGTCCAAGGAAAACATAATGAGCTTCGCTTCCTGCAGACGGATAGAGGGGGTCTGAGAGCAGCCTCTTCCCCCTCGGTGGGGAACCCACTGACCTTCCAAAGCCCTAGCCGGCAATAAACAACATTTTTCAACAGTAGTTGCCGAGTTAGGGATCTGAACTCCTGTCCAGGCACAAATGAAGTACAACTGGATGGTTTTTAGGATTAATGAAGAGCATACACTGAAAAAGCAAAAGGGAAATTGGCAGCATTTAGCACACAAGAAAATCAAGCTGTTTTCATTAGGTACCTAAACAAGATGTTTATGAATGAAACCTGAGCAAATCCTACATGAGCTTTCTGACAGGTAATACTGACCGCAATCATCTCTTCATATGAAAAAGAAAACAACCTTCAATAGTTAGATAGTTTGGATTCCTTTGTATGAGAAACAGGGAGCTTTAAAGTGGCCAGCCCTCAAAAACGCCTCTTCAAGCCCTAGGTAAACCAGCCAGTACAGGTGCAGTTGTTTAACTGATACGGGCTGTGAAGAGTTCATGCGTCCTTGTGCGGCTAGAAAGGCAAGTCTCTACTCTTACCTTCTCAAGAGAGCGCACTGAAACTTCCAGGGCTCACCGTGGCATCCTTTGGGTGTTAATGAGTTAGCCTAGGTACTGAATGAAGGAGCCAAATATTTTAATGAGTGACAGTTACCTAGCCTAAGCCTGTAGGAACACACCCATGGATACCGCACGTATGTGCATTTGAGCATCCGCGCGTGTATGTGTTTGACACGCACACGCGCGCGCGCGCACACACACGCACACACACGCACCCCTCACTTCCATATGAAATAGTGGAATGATAAAAAGAAAACACAGCTAAGCAGAAGGACCACGCTGAAAAAGTAATGTCTTGAATTCTCTCAAAGCTTTCACACATTTAAATTCCTGGAGCTTTTAACTCTGAAGCAATAAATTTGAAACTAAAATAACTTTTCAGTTTGAAATTTATAAACCTGGCAATTACAGGTCTGAAATTCTTAAGATTGTATGTTTTATGAGATGCAAGAAAACAATAGTAGTTAAGGCACTGGCACATCTGGGATGTAGACTGATTTCAAACTCAAACAGTCAAAGTTTATCATGAACTGAGAGACAACATAAATATGCTTTCACAGGGAAATGACTAATATGCTGCCTTTTAAAATGCTCCAATCCAAAATGCCTCACGGTGTGTTGAAGGTTCACATCCATCTGAAATTCACACCTTGCCCATGCTCCACTAAAGGCTCATATCCAAACACTGCAGTTTGGATACTAGGTTATATCCTTTCCAGCAAGCGTGCCCATCTCTTTGTCTGTTCATCTGTGTCTCTCTCTTTCCTTTTTATTTTTTCAAACGTAGTAATTCACAGAGTGATGACGCTCAGCACAATGGTATTTTTGTGGTGCGTGATCCACCGTTGAACAGGAACAAGCCTGTGGTGCAATCAGTCACTTTAATATTCATTCTTTCCCTGCACGCTGCAGTTGGTGTTATACTCACAAGCCAATGGTTTAGAAGTAAAAGCAGCTGAGACGACATAACCGAGCAAGAATCTTGGAAAAGCCCCTTCAGACAGAAAAAAGGAGTGTATGGACATGCAATATGAAGAGAAAACATTAATGTTGTTTTCGTGTCTGTGCAGCATAGAGATGCTGTAAGGCCAGAGGACACCGCACCCCTCTAAGCTGCTCTTCCAAGACTGTTGGAGCTTCCTGCTGTCTGGCACTTTACGCTGGCGTTTATACCCGGGCAGCGGGTGGAAGGGAGCGTCTTCCTCCCCTGCGAACACTTCGCGCTTCCTTCTGCAGTGGGAAACAACACAGAACCAGGCCCTGAGACAGAACAATATCCCGAAATGAACAGGTAATACCTGTGGCTGCCGCTTCTAGCCTTTGATATTGGCTGCTAAATTTAGCCCTAGATGTGCTAACATTCAGGAGCAATTTGATACTGAAGTGCCTCTTGCCATCACAGAGAAAGAAATGAACAACTACACGAAGTAGAAAATGCAAAAAATAAAGCGTTTTTGACGAATAATATATTACCTCCTTTCTTACCCCCCCTAGAGCAAAAGCTACTAAGAGCTTTGATGTTTGATCCTGGAAGCGTAACCCTGCATGCATGTCCTGCTTGGTTCGGGGTTTGCTGCATAGACCTTGTCCAGCCCAGCGGGCCGGATCCACAGCAGCTGTGGACACCGCAGTCCAGCTGGGAAGCTTTCCCGGTCAGGTAAGACGATCCTGTTTCCCCGGCAAACAGGAATCCCCTGGCTGGTCTGAATTTGGCACAACCTGTTCTCCCCCTGATCTTAGGGTACATCATGGGCTTGATATTGAACTTGATGAATGTGGCAGGATTTTGTCTGGGCTAAGTCCACAGTTTTCAGAGGACTTCTTCCAGATGTATTTCAGTGCAGCTGGATTTGGATTCTGGACTTCTGGCAGAGTCTTGGGTTCCATGTGAGTAGCTGAAAGTGAGTTTAGGGAACAACTCCTTCCAAGCCCACTTGCAGAGAAGGGCAGGATGTGTTCTGGTGATGGATTTTTTTTTGGTACTGCAGAAGTCTTTTTCTACTGTTCCTCAAAAGGGATATTCCATAAGCTGTGTTCACTTTTCTCTAGGACATACTCAGCAAGCAGCATAGATGGTCATTGTCTATTCATATCTACTGTTAACATCTCTGTTGAAGATGCAGCCCACTATAATGGCTACAGGATAATTTGGCACTAATTCCAAGGGGAAATGACGTGGAACAGCGAATACAGACTGAACACAAATACTAGTATAACAAGATATGACAGAGGTGGGGCTTGCTGGGGCTGGATCTGCTGAAAGGCTCGTCTTTACTGCTTTACTTTCTTTATCCTCAGTAAAACTTGCCCCCTTCTTTGCCCAGCAATGCAGGGTATAACTCTCAAGGCGTTTCCTGAAATCCCCTGAGCTCATTCATTTCTTGCCTGTCTCTTCCCACTGCATCTCAGAGCCTCAGTTGCAGGGCTTGACTGAGGGAGTGTTTGCCAAAACCATGGAAAAACAGTAAACGTTTTAGGTCCTTTATAATACATGGCAAGCCAGATTCTGACTTCATCTGCACCAGTTTTTCAGAAACGTATCTCCACTGAGCTGCGTTCCAGTTTACTCCAGATTTACCCCAGCCATGTTAAAATAAGAATGTGATAAAACCAACCCTCCTAGCTGAGTGGAATGCAGCAAGATGAAACCATTGTTATTACATTGGCTACTGCTGACAGCAAACAGCAGTCAGCAGTGGAAATGGAAGTAAAATTCTGACCGTTACGTTTCAGAACTCCCACGACCTTCTCAAGTTAGTCCCTAAGCGAAACACCAGTATCCCCTTTCGTCTTGGCCCTGCCGCAAGGAAAACAGACTTCGGGCTGATGCGGGTCCTGTTAGGAGCCCATTTTGCAAGGGCAGCGGGAGAAGAGCGGCGCCACGATCTGGTCAGACCAGACCTGGCGCTTGTCCTTCGCTCGCTGTGTCAGACTGCAGGAACGGCTGCCCCTGCAAGGCAGACAGCATGTCTATTCGACAAGCCAGATCCCTGGCAAAGCGCCTGCCAAGACAGACAGCTATCTCAGGCACTTCCATCACGCCATGCCTAGAGGCCTCAGTGCCCTGCTGCCGCCACCACCCCTCTGCAGGACGAGGCCCCAAGACCGTAATCCCATCATGCCCTTGCCTTTGCGCTGCCTGCGCAGCACGAACATGCAATGCCCCGGAGTGGGAAACCAAACCACAAAACAGTAAATGACTCTCTCATAAAAATTCAAAACCCACTTAAAGTCCCTAGTATTTATCTTTCCCAGACCCCTTCTGTGGTTCCTAACAAAGCGTCATGTGAACAGGGCCAGAGAATAAGGGTCTCGATTGCACCGCCAGGCTGGGCACGGCGAGGGGACAAGCAGAGCGCTCGCTCTCCGTGCCCAACGCTTGTCCTGCTCCGAGCAGCTCCCCTTCCCGGTCAGCATGACGAAGGAGGTCCAGCGCAGCAATGGCGTCTGCCATGCGCCTTACCCGACCGGCGCACTGACTGTCCACAGGCTCCACCCCGGGGCCAGGGGCCGAGGCTGGAGAGCAATGGGCAATCAGGAGCCCCATGCAGGGGGAGAAGACACCTGCAGGGTTTGTCCACGGTGCTGTCACAGGCTCTAAACTGCGCCTGGGGCGCTCGCCGGTCTCCTGACACTCTGCAACTGTCACATGGAATGTGCTAATTACATTAGTGCAAATCATTTTCATAATGTATTTTGGCCATTACCTACCTGGTTAGGATTAAATAAGTATATTAAAGCTGAAAGCAACTGTAGCTTAAAATGAATCCTCAGAGCTGTCTGCTTACCTGAAAATACATGCCTTGGAAAACTTCTAGAGGACTTCCAACTGATCAGAGGGTGACATGACTGAGGTCTAAGGATCGAACAAAAGGATCTTTGCATTTGGCCTCTTTTTCTGTTCTCTCTGATGCATAAAACTTCCAAAGACACTGCTTCAGTTTACAGTAACATGCACAAAAAGGTACTGTTTTGTTGGAATACCTCTCTCCTGCGGTGTCTGCCTTCAGCAAATGGAGATTTCAGCCAGGACTCGGGTTCATTCTCTGGCCAACAAGCATAAACATCTCTCTCATGATTGCTTCTCCCACTCTGCTTTCAGACAGATGGAAGACAAAACCTGAGCTGTTAGTATGAGACTCCCTTGTGTGGTCTGGAAAGAGAGAGAAATGCTTTCAAACTTTCTTCCTGACTAGCAGCGCTCTGACCTTTACAACACCTTCCTTGCTCAGTACCCGTCATGGTGGTACACTAAGTCCTCTTCAGATGCTCCACTGTGATGGGACCTGAATCCCTTGCCTTTCATGTGTCAGGCACTTTGCACCACTGAGATAAAAAGAGGTAGGAAATATGGAAGCTTTTGATCACGTAACTTGGGAAGGCAGATGCCAGAAGAGAGGTGTTTTGTTTGTTGCTGTATGCTGCGTGCACCGGCAAGCAGCTGTCATGGGAAAACAGCCTCTGGGACTGGCAGGGGCGTCCCAGAAGGGCTGCGTGGGATCAAAGCTCCTCGCAGCCGACCTGCCACGGAGCTCGGACAAAGCTTGGAGCAGGTCAAAACGGTGGGATTTCCCACAGCAGGTTTCAGGCACGCTTGGCCGCACTGTGCAGCTGACTTCTGTCCTCCGTACTTCTGCAGAGCCGCTTTCTCCCCCTCCCAAATCTCCTTGCTGTGAGATGAACATCTGCAAGCGACTGCCAAAGAGAGAAATGGAATTTCCTGCCTCTCCGAAAACAGCAACTGTGATCTGTGCATAAAAATGCTCATCCATGTGTTGCATCGCAAGCAGTTTGAGCGCTTGTGCCTCCCATATGGGGCGGCTGGGCTTGCAGCCCATCATCCTGTCTGAGGAGATACAGACAAGTGACTCAAGCAAATTCACCCGTGAGTCAGCAGCAGCGCTGAAAACCCAGGAACAAAACTGATGTCTAGCTGAGTTGACAGGAGTTTTGCCTTAGACTTTAGCTGAATCTGCATTTAGCTTCTAAGAGCCTGACTGCCTGTTCTGTGCTTCCGTTCTGTCAGGCGACCTTGCCATGTCCCACACATTAATACAAAAGTGGCATTCCCCGATCTGCTGCCTGCACAACGCTCCTTTGCAAGCCATGCCGTGTGCAAGAGTCCCATTCTCTCCTGCTACAAGGATTTACCAAATAACACAAATTCCTTCCATTACACAAAAGGGAAAAACCTGTCAGCATCCAGGGAATCAGTCATCGGGGAACTGGTTCCTCTCTGCTGATCGTGCTGAAACAAGCTGCCTGGCAAGACTGCCTTCTGCATGTGCTCCACACACTGCTGGCCAGTCACTTGCGTTTCCAAGTAAAGTTCATCCAAGTAAGTTCATGACTCACCAGGGAGTGAAGCAGTGCTAGAGCTATCCATTGCTCCTCCAGGATAGGAAGGCTTTGCTCAGTTACTGCTAGTGACTCACCTTGGGCTAACGCTGAGCCAGGGTGCAGGACTGACTCCGTGGTGGGCAGACTGCCAGCAGTCTTGCTCTTTGAAATACACGCCGCTGCCACACAGCATGCAGCACGTTCATCTCTCTTGGCATAATACGGACCATGATGCCAAGTTAGGAGAGTCTGCCTTTGCACATTATCAGATAACAACCAGCACAGTCATTTCTCATCCGAGTTAACAAGCAGTCCTGCTCACTGCAAGCACAGATTCTAGTTCCTGCAAGACATTACTCACTCCAGTTTGCAGAATATGGTTTTCCTCCAAAATGCTGGCAATTGTACTCAGTTGCTGGATTGACAGCCAAGCAGACTGGGGTCCTGCAGTACTTACACAGCTAAGACACTTGCTGAAGTCAACAGTACCAGAGGCTATAGTGCCATGACGGAAAACGTGCACAAACGACAGCCCTGCCTACTTCACTAGCCTGGCCAAAATACATTTCAGCACTTGCTTCCTCAGATTCACAAAAACCATGTACATAGATATGCCCAGTATCTTTAAATCCACTATAATTCTATTCTCTTGATATCTAATTAGTGATTATGGGCATGTAACCACTGATTATCTCCAGATACACTACCATTTTTTGCTATAGAGCATCAGCGTACTCTCCTGAAGCTACAAACAAGGCTATGGGAGGGGAGGCTGAAGAAAAGCCTGCTTTAGGCCTGGAAGGATTTATTAGATCAAGTGCAACACCATGAGAACAGAAAAATTTCAGCCTAGTCCCCAAATTTCTGTCTAGGAACAAAAGCAGCAACAGGAAGAAGGAGCTGATGATCCGTAGGTTGCACTGGGAAGGGAGTGAATCACAGCAGGCAGACTGCTGTTAAAAGCAAGTCAGCGTTGGCTGTCACGTGGAAGGCAAAAGGAAGAGCCCTCAAGTGAGAACGGCCGAGCTGGACCGCACAGATCGGGGGCAGGTCCTCGGAGGTGGCATCCCGGAGGCAGGGAACAAGCAGTACAGGCGGAAAGAGACTGACTTAGGGGAGCGGGACGGAGCCCTGAGGAGCTAGGCTGACTGCTCTTGCTGAACTGAGTTCTCCATAAGTCTGGTGGAATTTTTACAGTTTTGAACTGATCCAGAATGTGATTTTCTTCTTACATAAATTCACCTAATCCAGGCACTAAGGGCCCACTCCACACCAAGCCAGACAGCTGTTGCAGTGGCTACAATCTCACCCCTCCTGACTGTGATCATGAAAATGCCTACTGACCTGCTACCTACGGAAGATGTCTACAGTTTTACTTGCCAGTTCTGGAGGTCTGGAGTTCCATTTCTGGACTGGTCTTGAACTATCTCCATCTTGACACAAGGTGACCAGCTGGAGCTCACCTGGTATGTAGAACCTGCTGGACTGCCAGGTGTTTCTCCTCACTGGTTCTGGCAGGTCCAGATAACTATGTGGACTCTACCCATTTTGAAATATTTCAGATTTTGAACTGACCCTGGACTGATCTGTACTTCTGAATCTCTTAAAATCATTACTTCAGTTGCCTTGTGAGAGCTATACCTCTGGCACCCTTTGTCTCCTGCAACCTCATAATTCAGTGACTCAGTTAGTTGGCATCTGATTGTGATGCCTGCAGCATCATGAGAGTCCTTCTGCATTAAGGAAGGGGTAGTCCTTCCATAAGGGACAAGGAGAGGGAGAGGTCTCCTGTTCCACAATTATCATTTGTTAACATTTCAACCATCAGCTCATTTCAGGAAAAAAACATATGTTGAAATGTTGGAATTTCCCCCAGATTTTGCTCAACACTAAACAAATCTGAGAATAAAAAGCATCAATCTATTTCAGAAATATTCTTGGAATAGCCTAGCACAGACTTTTATAAATGCATTCCAACTAGCATTCTCTGTGAAGCCCGTTAGCATGGAAGGCTCCAAAAGCACATTACAATCAATCCGCATGTGTTGCTAGAAGTTACACCCTCTAACAATGCAACAGCGTTTTGCAATAGAAATGAACATGCTATGAGCACACCTTCCCTTGTGGCTTTGACATGAAGTACTGAACAGGCTTTTGACAGGGTAAAATTGATGTTCTTTATAGCTCTGCAGGGGTTTGGCTTTGGTAAGGAATTTCACTAAAGCCACCACAGTACTGTATAGCAGCCTGTCAGATGGCACCTGTGCCTATGGTGAAATCTTTCCCCCATACCGGCTATAAAGGAGACAGAGGAGAACAGAGTCAAGTCCGGCTCTTTCACTATTTCTTCTGTCCTTAGCCTGACTTTTCCTGAAGCACACGAAATGCAGTGCTGGAGGCTGTCCTGACATTGCCACAAGAATGAATCAGCAAAACAATTCTGTTTATCTGGACACTCTCCTAAAACAGGAAATCCTAGTAAATACAGCCTGCAGAGGAAGAGAAGGCACTTGTAACTTTGCATGAGAAAAGATAACTTCAGCTAATCTCATCATTGTTACTGATCATGCGTGTAATAAAGGAATTCAATTTTATCAAACTTTTTTTGGAAAATTCCCTGTAGGAAGCAGATGGGAATGAAGGGAGCAGAGTTATCCTGCCACCACCACTGCCCAGCTGCTTCTCGTTGCTTCTCTGGCTGAACCTACAGACCACGGCAGCTCACGAGCTATGAAACCAGATGTGCATCTATCATGCTAACGAAGTTACACCATCATTATGTCCCTTTCATGGACAGTTACAAAAATCTGCTGCCTCCAGGCCCACAGGAAAACCGGTGTAAAACCATTTTATATTGATTGGACATCAAGGGAGGAAATGTCCTCACTCAGGACGTGACTCTCGTGCTTGAGCTTGTGGGAGTTGGTGAAGGGGAGGGGGGTCAAATCTCAGCTAAGGCCAACAGCTGATTTCTTTCAAATAACATGATGTGCTTTGAGCCTAACGAGTGCTGTGTGTGATAACAGCTATGGAGACAGAGACGCTCCCTTCCTACCCCTCGTGTCTTCCTGAGTAACTCCAGAAAGAAAAACAAGAATAAAAAGCTGGACAGTGAATATTGTGGATTTCTGGCCTGCCAAAGCCCTTCTGTTTCTCTGGGGTGAGAGGGTGAGACCAGCTGATGGGCAATGCTGGAAATTTCTAGAAGGGATCCAGTTCCTGCAAAGCCAGCTGGGCTCCTCCGAGCTGCCTGGACCTCGGCTGCTGCTTGGTGGACAGGGAACACGCCCCAGCACACGAACACACGAACGTTAGCTGGTGACGGCACGTCGGCGTGACCGGCTGCTTTGGAAGACTCCTCCGAACGAGGCCCCTAGAAATACCGAGCGACAGCCACAGCCCCCTGCACCCTGTCCTGCGAAAACGGGCCCGGCGGTGGCGGCGGCGGCCCCGGGGTGGCCGAGACCTTTGTGCCGGCATCCCCGCGGCACGGCAGGATGGCTGCCGGGAGCTGCACACCTCCCGGTCACCTGCTGCCTCCCTCCGCGTTTCGGCTGGAGCTTCGGAAAACCAGACCCAGCGCCCCGACCCGCAACGGAGCAGAAACCTTCACATCCAACCGCGCGGCCGAGCCAAGGCGCGCCTCGGCCGGCAGCAGGACAGGCGTCCCGGGGTCTGCTTGCACCCTGAGTGGGCTCCAGCTCCACGGAAGAGCCGTGCAGCCGAGAGCCTTCGGCGGAGAGCAGCCCCGCGGCAGGGCGCTCCGCACCGGGGCGCGGGTGGACCTCGGCCACCAGGGCTGGCCACACAAGCGATGCCCGCGCGCCCGCAGCTGCCCGTGTGCCCACGCGGGCCGAGGCCTCGCTATGCTCATGAGACACGGGAAACAAGGTGAGATCTGAACTTCCTGATGTGGTGAGCAGCTTCCAGCGGCACAAGTAATATTTATGCGGACAGGAACCCACCGCTTGGGACATTGCTCCTTCTTTTTTTAAATCATATTCTGTTTTTATTATAGGCAAAATCAGTTGGGTAGAGCACCTGGGAGTCACCAGCACAAACATTTGCCAACAGCAGGTGCACAGTTTACCCTGTTAAGCAACAAGCTGAAAATGAGTTGGCAAAAACACGAGAAAACACCCAACGGAGAACCATGTGTCTTGGCAGCGGTCAGCAAGATGACCTAGCGTGACTTCTCCGTCAATACCTTCTCTGTTCGGATGGTTCACTGGGCAGTCCTGATTCCCCTGCAGGCATCTGAAGGATGACTCTCCCAGCAAGCAGGCAGCCCCCCCGAAAAGTGCTCGTGAAAGTTTCACTGGGCACCATGCTCTCACCGGCTCCTCGGTGGATGGGTTGGTCGTCACTGTGACCCCGCGATCCCCCCGCGAAGCCACTAACGGGACAACAGAGGAAACCAGCAAGGGTCTGAGCGCACAGGATTAGCACGTGCCCACCCCGGACAGGGCGATTATGTCCCATCTCATTAACTAATCCCTTTGCAGAAAGGGATTTGGCTAAAGAGTGCTGCCCGGAAGGCTGCTCCGCTCCCCCCATTCATAACTAGTATGGTTCGCCCACTGACATGACTAGTTTCCATTTCTGAGTGCTGCTTAATGAAAACACCGCTCTTAGTCAACTAGAAAGACATGCTCTAATTAGCAGTAAATTAGAAGCTTGCCACGCCAAAACATCATTTCCCACAAAAATAAATGCTGTTTCCTAGAGGTGGAATACTAGCCTATTACTGTTCTTTGAAGACATGAGCACCAATGCCCATCTGGCTGGCTCAGCTCAGACTCCTGAACCATGAGGGACAGATACTCTTGTTTGGTGGTCAAGAAATCAATGCAATTATTGACCCAAGGAAATGCTCTGCAGGGCTGATGTGTTGGTTCTGATAGGATCTACTGCAGCACCAAAATAACTGAGTTCACACGCCTGCCAGCTCCAGACTCCCAGGCTCAGACAAGCAAGACGCCCTTCCAGTGGAAACCCCTCCCCGATCTCTATCTCTCCAGCTACTTTGCACAGACAAGCGTGAGGAGACCAGGTTTGCCAGCAGCTTTTGGAGATGCACTGCTCATGACTTTGCATAAAAAGCACTTTTGTCAACTAGCATATAACATGCAATTTAAAGAAGAGAAAATGTGCTTAAGTACAGGACATGGGCATTTAACCATTGTATAATTAAAAGTTTCAAACGTCTGGTCTGAGACACAGATACACAGAAATATGAATAACACATTTTGCTGGGCCCAAAAGAAAGGCTATTGCAGTGAACACATACTGAATCCCAACTTTAATTTTCATGGTATTTGTAACAAAAATAATCTTAAAAGTGAATGGCAATTTGATCTAAAAACAAGTGCAGTAGAAGGCAGAGAAATAAAATGGAGAACAGTCTCTTACACATACAGTGAAGACTTTCCATTAAAGGTCAAATTTTAATGGCTTCATTTCTTAGAACAGCCTCCATACTCCTTTACCAGTGCTGATAACTTCTGTGCGACCATGTATGCAGCAAGATACTAGAAAAGATAAACATAAGAATCAAGATTTAAATAAATATTGTTATTAAAGACTGTACAATGCTGGAACTTTTGCAGAACGAGACGAAAGCCAGGCCCTGTTCCAAGGAAACTGCACAGCCATGTGGAGAGGTCCCAGCCAAAATAAAGGGTTCATTCTGCCTTCAGGGTGGTCAGTGCACAAAGCCGTCTGGCAGTCCGTGGCTGACAAGCACGCTTTTCATCCTGAGAGGGGGTCACTCCTCAAGTGCTGTTACTTGGCAAATACCTGGCAGGGGGCCGCGCTCACTGCCTGAAGCATCCTCACCACCGGCCTCCAAAGGAGATACCAGCAGATGTGTCAAACCTCCCCTTTCCTAGAGGCAGAAGCTGGCTGAGATGGTTCTCAACTTCTGCTCAACAGAGCCGACCTGCAGCAGGGAGTGGATAAATTCGTTCACATCAGGGACGTCCTTGCTAGAGTAAAGACAATCAGAGAGGGAGGAGGCTAATAGTGCGGCAGGGACAGCGCTCCCTTTACATCCCTTATCTGCTCTCCTCCTCAACATTGTGCCAGACAGCATGGCAAAAGGACCCCCTCGCTGTTTTATAAGGACAAATCCGACCTGCCCAATAAAAAACAGAATGACACCAAAGAATATAAATCTGAACTAGAAACTAACTGCTCTTGAACTTGTCTTTCCTGTCCAGCATTGTATAGGCAGCGTACAGACATCCAGAGCCATGGCCCAGCCTCTTGTCTTCTCACATCTAGACAGTCACCATGTCTCACTCACTAGTCTTCGTTATTATAATGATATTCATGCCCAAATTCAGAAGTTCCTTCAATCGCAGCTGTCACAGAAATGTTAAGGTCTTATCAAAAGAATTATTTATTCAGGCTTGCTGAAAATTTGTTCAGGGAACCGAGGCTTCCAGCAGTAGCAACACTCTTGTTAACACAGTAATAGTAACACGCTGCCATCTGAACTTGCAGACGGAGTACGTCAAACCTCATAGGTTCCTATGAACCTGGTAAGTACGACTGCCCCTGCTATTTTGGATATACAACAAGATGCGATGGACACATCTTTGGATATGTAAGCCAGCAGACACAACTCCTGGTTTACCGTCACGAGCGTTACTCCCGATGCACGGTCCCCGTTCTAGTTAATCATGTGTCATATGGACCCCTTTAATGAGTGCCGTCCGGATCATCCCAGCTGGACGTTGCCCAGGAGAGCTGGCGGGCAGCCGTTTCGCATGCATCTGTTTGGACAGGACTCGTGGTCTCCCTGGGAAGCCTCCGGGTACAGAGGGAGCGGGCTTGCTGAGGGAGCACTGCAGTGACAGAGGTCACGGTGCAGCAAACTTGTTCTGCTTATTTGAAGCAATACTGCCTTCCCGAACTACCAGGCACTGCTGCAGACACCAGCAGTCGACGGAGAGTCCATAAGAAAATAGCCAAAAATTCGGGGTCCTGTAGATTGTTCTGCTTATGTGGAGAAAAAGGGGACCGAGTCATCTAGAGCAGTACCAGCCCAGTTGCAAAAGCAGACCGCCTCCGTGAGCGCAAAGGGAAGGAAACCATCCCCAAGCGCTTCCTGCCTCTGCCCGCCAGCGCCCCGCGCGCTCGGCGGCCTCGCTGCCCCGCCACGGCCCAGGCCGCCTGCGAGCTTGTCCGCAAGCGAGACCTCCGGTCCGCTTCACGGGGCAGTCGTCACGGAAAGGGCGGGAACAGGTGTCATTGACAACATCTGGTGATGCAGACGCTGGTGTGAGAGACCACCTGGGCCCTGGCGCGACAGCGGGTCCCTGTAGAGACACCGGCGCTTGGGAAAATAATTGTGAACGAAAACGCTGTGGCAGGGCCGGCCGGCGGGGCGCAGGCTGGGCCCGGGCTGCCCCGGCCTTCAGGCCGCCGCGCTCCCGGAGCGAGGCGCCGCGGGAGCCGGTGCAAGGGGCTGCCTGTGCGGGGCCAGCTGTGTGCGGCCAGCTGTGCGGGTCTGGTTGTGCGGGGCCGGCTGTGCGGGGCCGGTTGTGCGGGGCCGGTTGTGCGGGACCAGCTGTGCGGGGCTGGCTGCGTGGGGCCAGCTGTGTGTGCCCAGCTGTGCAGGACGGGCTGTGCATGCCCGCCTGTGCGGGGCCGGCTGTGGGGCCGGCTGTGTGTGGCTGGCTGTGCGGGGCCGGTTGTGGGGCCGGCTGTGGGGCCGGCTGTGTGTGGCTGGCTGTGCGGGGCCGGTTGTGGGGCCGGCTGTCCCGGGGGCAGGCTGCGGTGCGCCCCGCCCGGCTCCGCCCCCGTCCCGAGCCCCCCGCCCGGCTCCGCCCCCGTCCCGCCCGGCTCCGCCCCCGTCCCGAGCCCCCCGCCCGGCTCCGCCCCCGTCCCGCCCGGCTCCGCCCCCGTCCCGCTCGGCTCCGCCCCCGTCCCGAGCCCTCCGCAACGGCCGGCTCCGCCCCCGTCCCGCCCGGCTCCGCCCCCGTCCCGAGCCCCCCGCAACGGCCGGCTCCGCCCCCGTCCCGAGCCCCCTGCCCCCGCCCCGCCCGCCCCCGTCCGGCTCCGCCCCCCGCCCCGCCCCGCCGCCCCAAGCACCACGCCCCGCCCCGCCCGCCTGGGCCGGCTCCGCCCCCCGCCCCGCCCCGGCCGGCGCCCCCGGCCCCCTGGCTGGCGCCGCCCCGCGGCCCCGGCCCGTCCCGTCGCGGCCCGTCGCGGCCCCCGGCGCGGGCGGCGGGAGCGGGCGCGGGCGGCGGGATGGCGGCGGGCGGGCGGCGCGGCGGCGAGGAGCTGCCCGTGTACCTGGCGCGGCCGGGGACGGCGGCGGCGCCCCGGCAGAAGCGCGGCGGGCTCTTCTGCAGCGTCGAGGGCGCCTTCGAGAGCAAGACGCTGGACTTCGGGGCGCTGCGCGTGGGGCAGCGCCGCGCCCCGCCGCCCGGCCCCGGCCCCCAGCCCGGCCCCGACCCCGGCCCCGGCCCCCAGCCCGCCGCCCAGCCCCGCGACGACGCCGCCGCCGCCGAGGAGCCGCTCCAGAGCCGGGGCCCCGGCGACCGCCAGGTACCGCCGGGCCGGGCCGGGCGCGAGGGGCCGAGCGCGAGCGCGAGGGGCTGAGCGTGAGGGGCTGAGCGTGAGCGTGAGGGGCTGAGCGTGAGCGTGAGGGGGTGAGCGTGAGGGGGTGAGCGTGAGGGGGTGAGCGTGAGGGGGTGAGCGTGAGGGGGTGAGCGTGAGCGTGAGGGGGTGAGCGTGAGCGTGAGGGGCTGAGCGTGAGGGGCTGAGCGTGAGGGGCTGAGTGCGAGCGCGAGGGGCCGAGCGTGAGGGGCTGAGTGCGAGTGTGAGTGTGAGCGTGAGGGGCTGAGCGTGAGGGGCCGAGTGCGAGCGTGAGGGGCCGAGCGTGAGGGGCCGAGCGTGAGGGGCCGAGCGTGAGGGGCTGAGTGCGAGTGTGAGTGCGAGCGTGAGGGGCTGAGCGCGAGGGGCTGAGCGCGAGGGGCTGAGCGCGAGGGGCTGAGCGCGAGGGGCTGAGCGTGAGCGTGAGGGGCCGAGCGTGAGGGGCCGAGCGTGAGGGGCCGAGCGTGAGGGGCCGAGTGCGAGTGTGAGTGCGAGCGCGAGGGGCCGAGCGCGAGGGGCCGAGCGCGAGGGGCCGAGCGCGAGCGCGAGGGGCCGAGCGCGAGCGTGAGGGGCTGAGTGTGAGCGCGAGCGTGAGGGGCTGAGCGTGAGGGGCTGAGTGTGAGTGCGAGCGTGAGGGGCTGAGTGCGAGCGTGAGGGGCTGAGTGCGAGCGTGAGGGGCTGAGTGCAAGTGCGAGCGGCCAAGTGCGAGCGTGAGGGGCCGAGTGTGAGTGCGAGCGCGAGGGGGTGAGGGGCCAGGTGCGAGGGGGTGAGTGTGAGTGAGGGAGCGAGCGTGAGGGGCAAATATGAGTGGGGATGAAGGTGGGGTGGGGTGAGTGTGAGTGGGGGTGTGTGAGGGTGAGTGTGAGCTGGGGTGAGGGGCGTGTGGGACAGCACAGGGGCAAGTGTGCGTGTGCGAGTGCGCGACCGCGCGCCTGAGTGGGCTTGGGAACGCTGGGTGGCGTGCGCGGGGGTGCGGGTGTGCGTGCGGGCGCGGGAGGGGAGTGTGCGGGTGCTGGGGCGAGCAGGGGTGGCTGTGGGTGCGTGCGTGCATTATGGGCCAGGTGTCCTGGTGCCGTTCCGCTCCCCGTGGGACGGGGTCCGCCTCTGCTGCGGGCTGGGGTGGCAGGCAGTGCGGTGGGGTCCGCGGTGGGGAGCGCGGTGGGGAGCACGGCTGGGTCCACGGGGTCCGTGGTGGGGAGCGCGGCTGGGTCCACGGGGTCCATGGCGGGGCCCGCGGTGAGGAGCGCGGCGGGGTCCATGGGGCCCACGGTGTCTCTGTGCCCTGTCCCGCCGTCCCAAGCAGAGCGGGCTGGGGCGCTCCTGCCCTCCCGCATGAGGGACCCCTGGGCGAGCTCTCCCCATCCAGCCGCTGCGCTCTGGCTGCAGGGGGGCTCGGGCTCAGGGCAATGCTCTTGGCCAGGAGTTAAGATTTGGCAGTGGACAAATGTTGTTGCGTCTCGGAGGTTTGTTCCCGTTTGGGCCTCGCTTGCAAAGACAGATGAGGAGCGTGTAATTGCCACCCGTCGTTGTGATAAATAATAACTTGCAGTGGAAGTCTATTGCTCAGAACTGCAGACTGTGCAGACTGCAGCTGGAGTTCAGGCTGTGGGTTTTTTCATGCTAGCTCTGGTTAACCAGGAGGAGGATCTACAGTGTCCTCCTGTGTTTCTTTAATGGAAGGAAAGAAGGGGAAAGAAGGCCTTCCTGTCATCTTGTAGTACACAGAGCTCCTGCCTGCAAAATGGGATGTCAGCAATTCTTGGAACTAGAAGCAGAGTATCTGTTCTGCGTTACCAAGAATGGTAAAGGTGCGTGTCAGAATAGCTGACTCTTTTTTGCTACAGTTGGCCCTTTTATACTTTTATGAAAGGACGTCTTGTTTCCCCTATGCTTTTCTCCCTCTAAAAAGGGGTTTTGGAGTTGCTACTCCAAAACAGACTGGTTCTGATCCTGCTTTGGCACAAATCAGAAGTACTATAGCCGAAGCTGGTGATTCACATGGATCTGGAAGTGGCATCACCGAAGGCAGCATCAGGCACAAAGTTTCTAAAGTTATACTAAACTCAGAACTATTAAAAAGATATTCTGTCCTGCTCAGCAGTGTAGATTCGTCTGTCAGCAGTTGAGATTGCTTGCGTTTTTGGTTCTGATCCCGTTTATGCCAGCGTGACTTTGGCAGGAAGTGCATTAAGTTAACAGTACTGAGTAAGTCCTTCAGTTTGCGTTTTGGTGGGCTTACTGCTTGTTTGCAGATGAGGCAAGTGAGGCCATTCGCTGGCCTGTTGGTCAGTGAGTTTATTTGGGGCTGAACTTTTTAGTAGTCTTACAGGCGTTGGTTTCAAGGGCGAATGGGGCAAACAAATAAAGCACATTTTTAAAAACGGAAGCAAAAATCGCTTAAGGTAAATAGCTAGTCTGCAGTTTAGCCTGAAGAAGGTATGTAGTTGTCTAAGGGTTCTGCATATGCCCCAGTTCATGTCCAGATTACTAACCTTGATGAACTGAAGACATTTATGTTCTGGAGGACTAACCTCACAAGTTAGAGCCTGATGGGGGCAGAAGCAGTGCAGTGCAGAGGCCCTAATGACTTGGGCTGTCCTAATTTGTATGAAACCCATCAGGCTTTCTTCAAGGTCTCCTATTCTCTGTAGGAACTTCCAGCTGGACAACTCTTACTCCTTCAGTCTCTGCTTTTTGGTTCCTTGTTGGCACAATATTTGGTTCCTGTTCTTGAGCCTTGCACCTTTTGCAGGCCATTTTAGAGAGTTGGGAACAAAATTAACATTATTCCTATGAATACCAGCCTTGGCCATATGGTTTGAATTGCAGCTGCAGAACTGACCACTGCATTATCAATATTTGCTCCTGCTTGTTGGAGAAGAAACAGAAACTGAGACAGTCTGTCTGCAGACTTTGCTCTGGGCTCTTCTTTATTAGCAGTACCAAAAATTCAAAACAGTCTCGTTCCTTGTTAAGGTCTTGTCTAGACCCTTGTCTTCAGGGTTTTGTAGCTGAGGTTTTCCTTCAACAACTCCTCTCTTCCCAGTGATTCCGACTCTGAGATTTCTTCCTCTCAGGCCTTCCATCTGACAGGCATTGGCAACCATCCCCTTTTTATCTGCAGTTCTTGTCTAAGAAGGCGAGAAGCTTCATGTATGAATGTTCTGTGCCTGCACGATTAGGACAAATCATATGACTTAGTGCTACAACTTTGATGTTGAGAAGGGTCCCAGAGTACAACAGGCCTGACAGGAAATGCCAATCTGGCATACTGAGCCGCGCTGCGGCAGGTTAGTGTGAGTGTCTACCACCACAAAGAGTTTGCTGTGTTGAGCCCTTTGCAGACTCGGAGTGCACAAGGGCTCCTTTGTCAAGACAGATTGAACTTCTCTGAATAATTTTACAGATTAAGAAACAGACAGAGAGAGAGGTTAAGTGATCTACCCTTGGCCACGCAACTATTTATTGGGAAAGCTGAGAGTAAAAGACTTGTCAGTTCTTAATCCTATACACAGCAGACAGAATTGCATCCCCTAATTTTGCAGTGATCAGATTATTGGAAATACAAGACACCAACACACATTTTTTTGTAATAGCATTAATTAAAATTAAAGCATCGCTATTTCTGCAGGAAGACAATTGCAATATCTAATGCCCTGTGATAACGTGTCATGCCATACAACCTGTTGTGTGTATATGTATAATACAGGCCTAGGTAGATGTTTCAATCTCGCTTTATTACAGAGTCTACTACAAGTACAAAAACGAAGCAGTGGATTCAGCCACAGTGAAACGATACTGTTATTCTGCTACAAGTGTGTGTTTAAGAGCAGTTAGGTGTCTTGCCTTTCCTTCATCGATGTGAGTTTGAGCTTTACCAGTTGATTTGGGGATAAGAAAGGTAACTGGTCGCTCAGGCTAGAGAGTCAGAGGTGACTTAGATATGCTCTTGGCTGTGGAAGCTGGTGTGTACCTATGAGGAAAAATGAGCTTTCTAGATTCATCCCAGCTACCTGGTTCCAGTGCAGGACTACTCCAAGGAAGAGAAGTGCTTTTTCTCTGGTAAAACCAGGAGGCCACTTTGCTTGGTACAAGGATCTACCTCAAGGGTTACCATTGCAGAGCACTTGAGATTTGGATGAACACTGTTAGGGGCATGATTCTGCTAACTAAAGTATTCGTAAAGACCTTGTTTGGCGAGCACAGTTCAGTTCAGTGCAGGTTTCTATAAATAGTAGCCTACGTGGACTACACCCTTCTGAATTTTTCTAAGGTTTTTCTTAAGCACTGCCATACTTTTTGTCTAACCAGAGTGGATTATGTCACTTATTTTACTATACTGAAGTGAAAGAGTGTTTCTCTGCATCTCCTATGCAACACCCTCTGAACCCCTGTGGTAAGGACTAAGAATTTATAAATAGATAGCACA
Organism: Struthio camelus; assembly: GCF_040807025.1. Taxonomy (NCBI): domain Eukaryota; kingdom Metazoa; phylum Chordata; class Aves; order Struthioniformes; family Struthionidae; genus Struthio; species Struthio camelus. The sequence continues at coordinate 489,010 of NC_090954.1, forward strand.
ACACTTCACTGCTTGCCTTCAGCTGGGCACCTGTGGAGGCAAGGTGGTTTTAAGAAGAGAAAAAGTGAGCTTTATAAGGTAAAGGGACTCCTCAGTGCTCTCTGTCTAGTGAAGATGATGAAACAGAATGGTATAGTAGCCTCTTCCATGTACCTTCTTGCTGCTCAGCCATATAGATTCCTTGGTTTCTCATCCCTTTGTTCAACAAAACAGACCAGAAACACTTGGCCTGTTAAACTTATCCTCAGACTTTTTGTCCCATCCTGCTGCATGGTTCTGTAGTGAAGTCGTCATTTCCAAGGCAACTGGCTGTAGTCCCACAAACATGGGATTACAACTTCACCACAGGCTGAGGCAACTCTGTCAGCGAGGCTGCATGGGAGAAGGCTCCCACCCTCCAGCAGAAGCCAGTGGTGTTGGGCGAACGCCCACTAAGCTAAAAAGGGCCTGGGGTCCCTCCCCTTCAGAAAACCCGTTGATGCCAGTCATTTGCTTTTCCCTGGAGATAGCCAGCATCGCATGGGCCCCTCCAACATCCAACTCTGGGATACCATACAGATCTAGTGTATGATAAATCCCAGAATGACTTATAAGGCTGGGTTAGAGAAGGAAGCTTGAACTAACTCTGTTCACTCTTTTTTTTTTTTCCCCTCTTTCTGACACTCATGAAATTTTTTACAACTTCAGTCTTCAGCTTTTGTATTTCCATTGCCAGTGGTTTATAGCAGAAACAGCAAGCCAACAGCAGTCTTTTCCTTACCAGCGAACTTGGCATGATCTAACAATTGCAGTTGTGCACTGCCTTTCAGCACAGTTTAATATCTTGCATCTATACAAGGAATCATAAAGCACTTTGATAGTGTTAAATCATAACCTCAGTATAACCCCACACAGAGAGAGCTGAGGAAGGGGATTTGCTTTGGTTTTGCATTTTTTTTTAACGGAAGGATTTTGAGTTATGTTACTTCCGGGATTACTACAGACAATGGGAGCAAACCCAGGCCACTGGGCTAGTTTGTGCGATACAGATGCAACAGTGAAACCTATGTTATAATTCATGGAGTATCATGCTAAATACACTGATTTTTGTTGAAAAGATCCTGCACGTTTTTGTTTTTTTAGATAAATCTAATATCTGATGCACAACAGTAAGTAGTCAACATTTTGGCTGTTCATGCTAGGATGTAGATACTTGCCAGCAGTTATGCAAAACTATGAAGTGTGATAAACCATCTGCCATGTGTAAAAAGACGCAGATATTGGACTTCCTGGGAGTTGCTCATTTAGGGTTAGTTTTCTGAAGAATTTGGGGTCTCAGCTGGAGTTCCTCCTTGCTGCAGAAAGCTTTAGTTTTACTAAAAAACGCATCCTAATACTGAAATAGCTGGATTTATCACTGAAATCCTTTAAGTGATTTATCCTTGTGGAGATGGTCCTTGTCTTCCTTCTGTCCACATCCTTAGCTGTAGGTCCTCAGCCCTGTGCAAACCAGCTGACCCAGAAGGTGTGGAGATGCAGTCTGAGCAGGGAACTGATCAGGACACATGGGCACCTGGAGCATCTAACCAGAGCATCCACAGGGCACTGGGGCAGCACACTGAACTCACACAGCTGAGGCTTTGGAAGAACACTGACTGTTGTACTGGGTGGTGTATTCCTGAAAACGTCAGACTGTTCATGGAAGAACTGAGGTCTTTATAGAACTTTTATTAAGGAAAGAAACATAGTTTTGTAGTCAAGTGTAAAAAAGATGGATTGGTTGATCGCTCAGTCCTACATTGATTCAGCCTGTTCTCAGCCTTCTTGAAGCAAATAATTTTCAGCTGGAACAAGAGGAAAGGTAACCCTGTCAAAAAAGTTGTATCTGGCTTACCCTTCCCTACTGTATGTATTGTTGCTGACAGGAGGGAGAGAGTAGAGACATGCAGCCTGAGGTTGGAAGAGGCAAAGATTGCTCTGCTCAGCAGCTGTATGGACTTAGGTCAGCTGAAACTGATCGTGAAATATTTGACACCACGATCTCAGAGGGTGAGGACAGTGGAAAAAATAGCTCATTCCTGTAGGTAAAAGAGGCGACCCTTGTTTTAAAACTGCATATTGTTTTTGAGGTTGATGGAAAGCACAGTAAGACACGCGTGTGTAATATTGCCTGATGCTGCATCAGGAAAAGTCTGTTTTCATGAGTAGCTTCCAGAATAGTTGGAATTGTTTCTCTCTTGACCAGAGACCTGCAGTGGACTAGTGTGGTACTTAGGTGGGAGATGCAACAAGAACACCTACAATAGGATGTGTCTTCAGTGATTCGGTAGCTCTGCTCGCTCTTCTGAAGTGGCTCTGGATGATGAAGCCCAGCATGATACAAGGAGCCTGCTGGCTTTAGGGTGAGATGCAAAACGCAGGCCTAATTCCCAAGCATTTGTGCTCATGATAGATCCTAAGACCTTTCCTGCATAAAAATGACTCACGGTCTGTTTCACTGGCCTGGACAGATGAGCAGGGCACAGGCAGAGCTGGGCTGGGCTCTTCCGGTACCTGCTGGGGTGTTCCCCGTGGTGCTGTGGCTGCAGTCCCAGCACCATCCCCACCTGCCCTGCTGCTCTCCATAGGGCAGCCCCTGGCCGGGACTGCCCTGGGCTGGCCCCGTGGTGCGAGTGTGGCCTGGCTGCACGCCTGGGCCAGCGTCTTCTCCTCCTTTGCCAGGGCTCAGAGCTGGTTGCTGCAGGCAGTCACTGACCGAGCGCCCGGCTGTAACAGCCGCGACGGTCTGGGCCTGGCTGTGTGTGCGCTGGATGAGACCTCCTCCTGCAGGTGTCGTGGAGATCAGTTAAAACATGCAGAATATGGCTTAGTTAAAACTCTAAGAATGCAGCGTGGGGTGGTGGCCCCGAACAGGCCAGGAGAAGGGTTGAAGGGGGCCTACCACGTCCTACTCCTGCCCTCCTCCTCTTCTCACAGAAGTAGCAGCAAGCATGATATTTAAAGCAGGATGTTTATTACTGTAAAAGCAGAAACAGAACTGCAAGCTAGGTTTTCCCAGAAAAAAACATCAGCAGTTTGAATTAAGAAGGAGCAGGCAGGAAATAGAAATGGAAAAGTTCCATGAAACCCAAAGCAGGAAAATACCAGATGCAAGTACAAAGAGATAACCAGGAAGCTATCTGGTCTCCGTTTGCTGGAGCTTGCTGCGTGCATCAGATGAGATGCAGCTAGTGGGCTGGAGTGCACCCCAGGCAGGAGGGTGTTGACCAGCCATCTGGAAATCTACAATGTTTCTTCAAGAGCCAGCTCCCACCCTATTTAAGATTCCTGATATGTGAGATGAGGTCATTCTTCAGAAGAGCAGATGCATGCAGAGTTGGCCTCTCTTCACTGAATCAGCTAGCCAGGCTCTTAGTGAGACCACTCTACTGGTCCGTTCCCCTGGCTGCCCCAATGCTGCTCTGCAGGAGATGCCCTGAACCTGAGCCAAAGGCCAGATTCACCCTCTGCTGAACCTGCTTGGGAGCTTGTGGGACCAGCATTGGGAACTGGGCGGGAGGGAAGAGAGGGGACGTTAGCTGCACCCTCTGCTTTATAGCACACTGTGTTTACCTGCGTTCTGGTCTGTCTATCCCTTCCACCTTTGCGGTCAGCCCTGTGACTGACACCTAGTGGATAGAACAGCCAGAGCCCTTCAAGAACAAGGTGGTGTGGGTATGAAATAAAGCACGCTTAGTCACTGTGCCCATGTGGCTGAAGGTCTTCAAAAAGTCCTTTCAGAAGGGTGGCTTCCTACAGCCTCTTCTGGGATTCCTAGTCTGGGTCTTTGAATCAGAAGCTGGAAGAAACATAGAGCTTCTTAATGCAGCAACCCCATCACTTCAACAACGCCAGGCTTTTGTCTTGCTGGGAGCAGGGGAAAGAGATGGAAGAGGGCAAAGGGAGAGCCACCAGTAGGAGAGGGCTGGACGTATTCTGATGTGACAGGTCTGTGTCCCCTCTGTCATTTTTGCATTTGCTGAAACAAGGCAGTTTGCAGAAAGCTGCACAGCACATTCCCCTGTGTGAGGGGTAGTTCTTATGTCTCGGTGGCTTTCTGTTCCAGTGGTGGCCGTTTGCAGCCAAATTTGCTGCTGGAATCTGGGGCAGGTGGGTGGTTACTTAAATAGGCATCAGGACGTTCCAACAATACATGGTCAGCATCATCATGGAGTGGTCACTGGGGAGCATCCTGGCAGGCAACATCTAATTGATCAAAATATTTTGGGAGTCAAATTGTAGATCCAGTCACATGGATATTTTTTCTTGTTCTTGCAAATTCATGTGAATTTCCTTGAAATGCCCATTTTAGGAAAGAGGGAAAATGGTGAAAAAATTCTGAAATGTAGCTAAACATTTTGAGATTTTTTCAAAGCAAACCCTACTGCTTTTTCATTTTGAAGAGTCTTTATTGTGTTAGAAATTCCTTTAAGCATGTTTTATGAATACAAGTGAAAGTGTTAAATGCAAACTTTAGTACGTTTTGAAACGTTCTGGTTTGGCCACAGCAAAATAGTTTACTCTATCCAAAGTAATATTTTCCTTTTCCTTTTTTTATCTAAGATGTCAATGTCTCCAACAAGACAGAACAATCCCAACTCTGCTTATCCACAAGGTGGGAGGACATTTGTCTCTGGCAAACATTAAGCGTCTCACTGGCAGTGTGGATTGGGCTTTTGGGGACTTTCGTTTCCTAACATGTTATCTTGCCAGCAGAGAGGGAGCTTTCAAGACACAAATATTCCAAAAGGTTAAGAGGAAATCGTAGGCTGTAGCTTGGATTTTTTTTTAATTTCACTTAGTAGTGACTGCTGTTCTCTTCTTGTGCAAGGCCAGTTCCGAAATGATTCCCTCCTTATCTGCCTCATGTCAGTCTTCCCTATGGCGAAGTGTGCAAGAGTTTCAGTGGCCTCTTTCAGTCTTTCTTGCCTTTGCAGGAAGATTATGCTCACAGTCCTGCATGCCCACTAGGTGAGGCTGCTGGCCAGCCTCCATCCCCCTCCACACTGGAAGGGTGGATCAGTTCAGTCCAGAAGAAAGTCGTTCTCCCTTTTGTGAAGGGAGTTGACTTTGAAATGGTCTAATCCTCTTTGTAACCTATCAGCTTGGGCACAAACACTGAGGCATGAACTTAAAAATGAACTAGGAAGTTAATGATGCAGTTTCATATGAAAATGTGTGGGCCTTAAAGGGAGGGCATATGAGTTGTCTAGTGGGAAGCTGTATGCATCTGCATTAGAAACAGCTCTCTCCTGAAGCATTATTAATGATCTGGAAGGGAGATACACAGCATGTTAATGCCATTTTCAGATAACAGTGATATTATGACTGTCAGCTTTGGGGAGCGATGATACTGAAGAGGTCTTGAGGACTCAGAGATACGAGCTGGAAGTGACAAAATGAGATTCAACCTGGAAAAGTGCAAGCAAAGAGAACTGGGAAAAATAATCCAAAATGCGGATACAGAATTCTTAGCAAACACTAACTCCGTAACAGCTCTGGTGAGAGGGAGAGTTGAGTATCTGAGCATTCACCCATCCGTGTTGTGGAGAGAAGGGTGTGAGCTGAGGTTCCAGGAAGGGAGAGGCATTGTCCTGAGTCCAATATGTGCAGGATGAATCTTCACTTCAGTTCCAAAGAAACAGTGGTGAATGGGCCAGTTATGTAAGGAGATCAGCAAAGGTGATTAAAAGGTCAGAGTATTGATCTGATCAATACAGCTATTGATGGGAGTTAGTGGGGCAAACTTTTTACTGGTGTCAACCATACCAGTGGCCAGCTGGATCAAGACGGAGTGAATTCTGCTCAGGAGATGTCATAGCCACGTGAGGCGGAAACAAGAAGATCTGTTTGGGAGTTGCAAGAACATGGGAGGAGGAGAATAAAGGAGAAATGCAGCATGTGGAAACATGCTCTGAGAGCCTGCTGTCATTCTCAGGCATACTGGAGTTCTTAAGCACAGGAATTATCAAAATAAAGTCAGTGGTGTTATTGGAGAATGAAATCTTAAGTGCGTTGCCCAGGACGCCTCAACTCCTTATAGAGTGGAATTAAAACGTACCAGAGGTACGCAGTGCTTCTGGTTGGTTTTGGAATCAAAAAACACAGCAATGGGATCGGCTAGTTTCTAATCTGACTGAATGTATCTTTAACTGTTAAGACTAAAGAAAATAGCCTATAGACAGAAGTCACTAGTTCATATCCCCGGGTACTTGAGATGCCGCTATTTATATCCAGGATCCACAGAACAGCTTTACTATTGCCTCTCCAAACCTGAACTCCTCCCTCTCCTGCACTGCTTGCCATCTACCCTTTCTTTCCCTTCCTGCCTCTGCTGAGTCAGTGTGCCTTGTCGTTACAAATGGCATCAAAGCAAGGAGGTTTGATGATGAGAACAAGCAGCGCGAGACCCAGAGAAGTCATTTAACTCATGGCCTAGGCAGGGTGTGTGGCCTGCCCCAGAGGTGGTCTGGGTGGGTGCACAGCTTGCCACTGGACGGTCAGCCGCAGTACCCAGGACAGCCACCACAGAAGCCAGCCAGGGCTGCATTTCTGTTGTTACCTCTGCCAAGAGGAGGATGAGGGAATACGTTAAACTTCTTCCGCCAGGGAACAGTTGCTATGGTTGGATGGAGAAAATGGGAGGAAGAAACAAAAAACAAACATGCCGGCTGCCTTCCTGGAGACAGGGCTGAGAAGATGGAAAATATAACTGGAGCAATTGGCTTGTTTGGCTGGCCTGGCTAATGGCTGCAAGTCACGGCCAGCAGCATCTTTCTCATCTCTGCTGGGAATAGCTGAGTTTCATTTTACAGCAAGCGGATTTGGATCCAAATAACCTGTGTTTGCATTCATCTGGGAGGGAGAAAGAAATGGTGCTGAGCAGAGAGCTCAGATGCTCTCTCTGTTCATTGCTGTGCATGTAAGAGGAAACGAGATAGGTGTCTACTCATGAACTTGTGCTGGCCCTTCCGCACGGTGAGGGAATTGAGTCATTGCAGTGGAAATCCAGATGCTCTTACTGAGCCAAAGTTCCCTCTGTGGAGGGAGTTAAGTGCGAAATAGAAGTGATCTCCCTTTGGGTTTGGCTCTAGTGTTTTGCCAAAGACGAGCGTTAGTGGTGAGTGGTCTGCCTTGGCCCAGGTGCAGTATAGCAGGAGGGGAGGGGCCCAGGTCTTGCCAGGGTCACAGCAGGAAGAAGCATCCCTGGTGGGCGAGCCCTGTGGGCCGTCCCGCGTGATGTGCACCGTCGACCCCGTTACAGCAGATACTGCAGTATTCAGATACTTCACTGTCCCATCTCAGGTGCTGGTGTGCCTGCAGGCATTGCTGTGGAGACTGCAGGATGTGTCGGGTTGTATCATAAAATGCGGCAGTGAGAAGGATGGCATTGTCAGTTTGCCGTGTGTGCCTATGTCTCCAGCCCTGCTGATGTGTGCCAGGCCTCAAGAATATTGAAATTGGTTAAAAAAAAATGAGATTTACAAACGAGTAAGGCATGCTCTGCTCTCTTTGTTTTGCAGCAGCTGTGATCACTAAGAACATCCTACTTTGCTCTTGTTTCTGTGACTGCCAGACAGCCCAGGGGCTAGAGCTGTAGGGAAAGCTTTAAGGAATCGCTAGGCCTGTTGCGGACAAACATGTTCTTGTGCCTCATACTACAGAATTTAGAAAGTTTTTCTTCATAGTTGTCTTAAAATTTCATTTGTTGCACTTGGCTTTCATTTTTAAAAAGCAAATAAAAAAATCTTCCCCTAAGCCTCCATTCAGCTCCTAGTTCTCCTGGTTGCAGACTAAAACTTGAAAATTTAGCTTGAGTATCTGTAAGGATGCAGTAACCAGAAAGCAGAGAAGGGGAAGCAGAATGATGCCAGTCTTAGATTTTTTGCTAGGAAGAGATAAAGTGAGTTCACACTGCACAACAGGGCTTCATAGAACACAAGTGGAGAAAGGAAAAAACATATTGCACCTATCACATCACAGTGAAATAACTGAACCTAATGAAAATCCTGTTTCTCAACATACATGTTCAAGAAGTGAGGAAGGACCTGAATTTGGCTCAAACTTGCCAGTCATGCCAGAGTGATTTATGAGGGAGTGGGGAGAGAGGCCGAGGGGACTGAACTAGCACCATCGGATGCAGCACGTGCTCTGGTCACGTACTGGGAGAAACGCCATGCCACAGCGCCGTCCCTTCCTGTGTCACCGTCACAGCTGCGTTCACCTGCCATGCGGCAGAAGTTTGGATCTGCTCGTGATTGAGGTTTGGGTCCATTGGTGGTTTCCAACATCTGGTTTTCTCTGGGATCTCAAGTTTCTTGGTGGCGCGTGCAGGGAGCTGCAAGAGCCTGCCGGCTATAGCCAGCCACAGCCGGGGGCACCTTCGGTGCTGGAGCCACCTGTGCAGGAAGGGAGCTCTGGCTCTCCTGGCCTTTGCCAATTAGAGGAGTGGTGCCTCTTGGCTCCTAGCAGTCCCCTGGCCAGCAATATTACTGTATCTCTGCCAGGGCATGCAGCTAGGCTGCACAGCCCTGCGAGATCAGCAAGGCCTCGTATCCTTGCAGAGCTTCTTTTCTGCATGGGCTTTTTGCTGTGACAGCACTGCAGCCTGCAGCAGGGCCTTCAAGTCACAGCTGTAGACTGGGAGCTGTTTTTAAGCATTTGTTTCATGCCCTGGATCACCAGCCATTTAGCTGAGAGCCTCCTTGTTTAGTGTTGCTGGTGAATGCTCCCCACGCTCAGCATAAATCGAGCTGTATCGCCTTTCTGTGAGGAGGCTGCAGGGCCCGGGCTTCCCATGCTGGAGGGTGGAGAAGGTGTGTCATGGGACTGTGGTCCTCATGTTGGGCAGGAGGCAGCACTTGTCCCCAGCCAGGCTGGGCTGTGGGTGGCTGACTCCCCATGGAGGGCCTGAGCACCCACTGCCGCCGTTGCACTGCTTGTGCTGGGCAGCCCTTGCCTTCTGGCGTCGGGGAGAGAGAGGGTGGTGGAAGGGGCCGGCGCTGGCCCTGGGGCTGGCAGGCTCGGGCCGCTGAGGCGGGCTGGCCCAGCTCGCGGCTGACATCCTGTGGCAGAAGCATCCGTGCCTGGCGCCTGCTCACGGGCGCAGGGCATCCCTGCCGGGCAGAGAGGAGCGCGTCTCCTCGCTGCGAATTGGACGTCTCCCCGAGCACCCTCGTTTTCCCCCGCGGATCTGGCGGCGTGCTCTGCTGCTTCTTATTCTTCCCTGAATTGCTGCCTTAGTTTGGGTCCCACTTCTGCAGTCAAGTTTTAACCACTTGTCCCCCCACTCAGCCCTTTGCAGATTAAATATTTGTTGCCGCATACTCTTCTGTTCTGCAAACCCAGTGCCAGCTTTTTACTCTGTTGTGTTTCTGGCCTGTCCCCCTTTTTCCTCATGTAATTCCTGCAGTGAGCGTGAAAGCTCTCTGAGGGGCATCGTTTCCCCAGCCCTTCCCTCCCTTCCCCCTGTCCCCCAGAAAGGCTGTGTTCTTCAATGCAGGGTCGGGGGGCTGCTGGGGGGTATGAGGGGGAACAGCTTTAAACGCCATGGCCCTGGGAAGCAGCAATTTGTGAGTATTTCCGGTTATCTCTGCCCTGGGGAGAGCTGTGCCCTCTATACTGGCCCCGGGCGGCGCTCGACCCGCAGCCGGCGCGCAGAGCCCCTTCGCCGAGCTGTGCTCGGCGCGATCCCCGCGGCGGCAGGCTGCCGGGAGCCCCTGCCGCACCGGGTGAGCCGGCGGTGGCTCCGGAGGAGGAGGGGGCCGCCTGCCCCGGGGGCTGCAGCGGCTCGCCTGAGCCTCTCCCTGCGAGCGCCGGTGGGTGCTCCCTGCTCGGCTCTCGTCTTCCCGCTGGGCTGGCTCTTCCAAGGTTCGCTGGGCTGGCTCTTCCAAGGTTCGCTGGGCTGGCAGCGGCAGAAGGAAGGCTTGAGTGGGGAAGGCAGGCAGGGAGCAGAAGCCAGAGGGCTGTTGGGGGAGAGTGAGAGAGGGGCAGGGAATCGTTAGTATGCATAGTCAATAATAAAACCAAGGCATGCGTCCTGATTTGCTGTGCTCTCCTCCTTTCTGTCATGTTTTCGAAGGGAGGAGCCGGGGAGAGGCGGTTATCCGCCAGAGCTGGCACCGGTGAAACTTCTCACCCACAGGCGCTGCTGAAGTTAGCAGGATCGCTAAGCCGAGCGAGTGGCTTCAGCAGCCCAGAGACTCCTGCAGCCTGCCGCACAGCGGGGGCCAGCTACCGCAGAGGCCTCAGGGGTGTCAGCTGCCCTTCCTGCTCCTGCTCTTGGCCTTGTTCAGTAAGTGGACCCAGTCCTAGGAAAGGAAAAGCACTTGCTGAGTCAGCCTGAGTCAAGAGCAATTCATTGCTCTGCAGGATCAGGCTGTAATTGAATTAAGTGGGCTTGAAGCAGCAGTTGCTCACAGGCACATAGGAGCTTATTCCATTTGTCATGTTTGGTTTCACCCTCATTTGTTTCTGGCAAAGGGAAAAAATAACTGTGGTACTTTGTCCGCTAGAGGCCTTCCCTCCACCAGTGCCATGGGGTGCAAGAGCTGTTTTGGGGGGTGCAAGACTCTCCTGCTTTGATACAAGGGTAGGTCAGTCTTCTGCACTGTGGAGCTTTGTTCAGCTCTCAGGCACCTCGAGATCCTGTTCTGACTGGAAACCTTAGGGGACGTTTGTAAAAGCACCTCGCGTGGGAAATTACACCCCCTTGTGTGCAGTGAGAGATACAGTTAGGAGTCAAAGGCAGATTTGCTTTCAGGAAGGCTGTATTCTTAAAGGATTTAGGCCTAAGGCTATGAGCTGATTTTCCACAGGGAGTTGGGCGCCTAGGTAAATCCATGCCCAAGAGTTTAGGCCACTTTTGAAGAGAGGAATTAGGTCTTGCTGTGATTAGATGTTTTTGGAATATGAAGTCCTGTCTCCAAGTAATTCATGGAAATTCAAGGTGCTTTTTTTTTTCCCTCTCTCTCTCTCTCTCTTTTTTTTTTCTTTTAAGGATAATCTAAGTAAAGCCTGGCTGGCCTTTCCAGATAAAACATAGTTATATGGCTGTGTATGCACTGAATTGATCTGCTAGGGAGTTGTTGCTTACAGTCTGTGGGAATGAGCCCTGTCGCAGGCAGATGCCCTTGGGAAAGCTGGCACCTGGTGGTGGTCTGGACCCCTCTGTCTAGTACAGCTCTCCCGGTGTGGGCAGGGCGTGCTTTCCTGAGCTGCACCCCCACTGTGCCTCCAAACACTGGCTATCCAGAGGTGGACTTACTCTGGAGAAATGAGGATCTGGTCACCACTAAGTCTGTTGAGCGTTGAGCCTCTTGGCTGCAACTGCTGGCAAAAGCCCTTGATGAATGCTGCGTTAACATCCCCACCTACCTCTCTTCCCACCCTCTCTCCCTTTCTGGCCAGTGCAGTGTTTCAGCCACTTGAATGGGAAGAAAATTGCTGTGAATTCCTTACTGTGATCTATAACTGTAGAGTAAGATTACCTCGAGCTTTAAGAAGGGAGGGCAAAGTGAGAAGTTTGAGAAATTAGGAGGATTCCTTTGTCTCTAAATTATGATACATCCTAATATAACATAACAGTGGTTTTCAGTTTCTGGATCCTTAAAAATTTCCAGCGGAGATTGGGAATCTTGAGTAGTAGATTAAAGCAAACTGGTAGTAGACCTGTTCTTGTCTGTTGCCTCTTGGGGACAGCTTAGGGGTATTCTGCCAAACCTCTAGTTGTCAACAAACTACAGGTTGGAAATTGATGTTTTTAAAGAGACTTTTTCTCAGCATTTGTCATGGGCACGCTGGGATAGCTCTGGGCCCCTGATGCTCAAGGGCAGTCTCTTCCAAGGATTTCTTCTCTTCCAAAGCCTTCATTAAGTTCCATTAAGCATAATCTCAGACAGGCCCTGGTGCTGGTTTGCAGGGATTTTGTGGATGGCATAATCTGTAGCCTCAGAACAGTACAAAGAAAGGAATGCAGTTCTAAAATTACCCTGGCTTCTGCTAATCCTTAATAAGGCTACAAATAAATTCTGGCTTGAATAATTACCTAACTTTATGTCAGTTTGGGCAGGTGATTGAAATCAGTATTGATCGTTTTGCTCAAGAAATGTGTAATCCAGTTGGAGTGGATTAGCAGTAATGCCCAGTACTTTTAACATGATGGTTCCTTGAAAACATTAAGTTTAGTTTGTTTCCTGCTATACATCTGCTGATTTCTCCCCTCATTTCCACTACCAAAGCCCCAAAATATATTCTAGCCAGGAGAAAACTCGGTGGAGTTGCTCTGCTGTGGAAAACTTGTCACTGCCCCTACCTGCCTCATACAACATAGAGAATGCCTCCTGCTCCCTCCTGGCAGACCTCTCGTGCCTCCGACGTGCACAGCTGAGTTTCAAATTCCTCCCCCTTCATGCAAGCTCCAGAGTGTGAGTTCGAAAGGCTGCAGAGCTCTCTGTTGCCTCTGGGAGATGGTGTAAATGCTGGGAACGGTGTGAATGCGAGTATGATTGTTAGTGTCTTTCAGTAACTGGGCCACTGGGCTCTCTTCCCAGTTTCCTCCAGCTCAGGCTCTCAAGTTGAACAGCAGCAGTTGGGAGAGCTGGAGCCAACAGTACTGACAGCACAGTATCTTGATCATCAAACACTTGTGAGCACTCACCATGGGGAGCTGGACTCCCCCACGGAGGTGACCCCCATGGACCTCAGTGGGGAGGGGACAGAGTGCAGAGAAAGAGCCACAGCTCTGGGTCAGCAACCCACTTCTTCCGGGGACTCCACACACACAGACACAAGAAGAGCTTGTCTAAAGGCCTGTGTGTGATGGTTCCTAGTGTGCTGGAGTAGGAAAGGGAAGGGCTGGCTGTGTATTGCAGGTAACCAACCTCTGGAGACAGTGTCCCACCAGATGTTCCGTCTGGAGAGAGTGCACCAGGAATGATGTGTCCATCTCTGGGTTCCTTGCACCCCAAGGTGGCTCAGCCCCTGAAAGCCTGACTGCTGAGAGAGAAGAGGGAGTAGTTTTATGCGAAGAATACTTATACGGTGGGGAGGAGACTGCATGGGCAGGGATGGGCTGTGCTGGCAGGTCAGCTGAACATTATGGCATTTGAGCTCTGATTTGTTCCGTAACTGGTTATGTACACTGTACCTCAGTTGTGCCTGCCTATAAAAGAGCTACTGATCACAGAAATATAGGACTCATAGTACCTATTTTCATCCTTTGCACTGGAGGAGGGTCAGTAGCATCCTGGTCTTTACAGGATCATTTGTTTTGATGACAAATTCCTTGCAGCAGCAACTGCCTTTTGCTCTGTTCAGACCAGTGGCATTCCTTGCCATGCTTCTGTCAACCATGCTGGTTGTCTACAAACATCCAATGCCGTGTTATTCCTCCAGGTTTTTCTGAGTAGCTTATGAGCTGTAAGGATGTTGCTATCTTTAAATAACTTTCGGACGGACTTCTTGTTGAGGATGTTTTGAAGCATGTGAGCAACCCCTCTCTGACTGCACCTGGAAGAGAAAAAACATCTCTGTCCATTTTGAATGTTTTGGGCACAGAGCAGCATGGTTTACCTTGTATTTGTGTGAGTGTCACATAGCAACCAGGAGAGAAGATCCCTTTAAAAGAGCGAACTGGTTCTGAAGTCACTATGGCTGGCCAGCATCCAAGGATCTGATGCAAACTGGGCTCTTGAAACTGTCAGGTGCTCAAGTCAGCAGCATCTGTCTGCATGGTCATCGATCCTTTATTAACTAATTAACTCCTGCTTTTTTTTTTTTTTTTCCTTACTGACACCAGGCAAAATAACATAGTACCACCAAGCACGGTGATACTCTCCCACTTTTTGGAAAATGGGTGAGCAAGTTTCAGGAGGTTTGGGGATAGGGGCTGAGGGTCTGTCACATTGCAGCCCCAGCCAGCCTAATCTCACCAGAGACTGGAACCTGTCCTGGGAGCATCACAGCACTGTGGCAAGAACAGTACAGTTGGGCACCTTATGTCCTCCTGAGTCCCTCTGGGGACGCAGAGGCTCCAGCACAGCCCTGCTCCCTCCCGTCCCTTTCTGGTGCTGGCACGCACCTCGCTGCCCTCAGGATGACGCTCTGCTTGTGCCCGCCCGCCAGGGAAGGGGGGGCTCTCGGCCCTTCTCCCGCTGGCTGCTGGTGCAGGCAGGCTCGGGGCAGCGCCGCTGTAGTTGTGGGAAGGGAGGCTGGAGCAGAGCTTTGGAGGCAGCCGTCCAGCAGGGCTAGGCTGCCCATACAATTTTACAGATACTCGAGCAGGGCTGGCAGTAATAAGTAGAGTTTTGAGAAGCTGCTGATCTTTGCTTTAGGCTGATGAAGGCTTGTTGGATTCAGAATAAATATATATCTAGTAAAACATTACGAGAGCTTCAGCTGAAGCACAGACAGAATAACAAATTCTCCGCGTAATAAAAGCTTTGGGCTGGATTACTGAGCCAGTAGAAACATCAAAGCTTGTGGTAAGGGAGGGCTGCTATACCAATCTATAGACTTAAACCCTTCAACAAGCAGCGATTATGTAATTAGTGCTGGTTGCGCGACGCTCTGCTGAACCCCTGCAGCAGCGTACGGCTCCGGCAGTCGGACTGCGATCATCCCCGCTGCCCGGTGGGGTTTTGCAGCGTTCAAGGTTGGGTGCAGCGCAGGGACCCCTTTCGAAGGCTGTTTTGCTCAGGCGCCCAGCGGTAAGCAGAGTGCCCCGAGGGCCCTAGCTACTGCAGACAGACGTAGGTTCTGGGTAGGTTCTGGTTTGGAAAACGAAACAAAGGAAGGGTTGAGAGGTGACATCCAGGTCACGTGGTGTGTTTTTCTAGCAGAAGCATCAGACTGACAACGCCTGTGCCAGGTTTAGCTGTAAGATTTGGCTATTAACGCTGTTAACTGTTGTCCAGCAGCAGGATCTGTTGGAAGATAGATCTCCGGTGCTGTGCTCCAGCGGAGCGTGGCAGAGCACCAGCGCACCACGGTGGGGCACAGCACTTGGAGGGCCTGGGCTCTGCATGGTGCTCAGTGTCTAGTACCTGGTGCGTGGTGAGCAGTGCCCGGTGCCCGTGGGCGGTGCGTGATGCCTGGTACCTGATAGCTGGTACCGGTGCGCAGTGCGCAGCGCCTGGTACCCGCTGGGCCGTGACCAGTGCACCGTGTGATCAGTCCGTGTGTGGTGCCTGCTGCTCGGCACCCTGTGAGCAGTGAGTGGTACCCAGCGCGTGGTGCCTGGTACCTGGTGCGGGGTGAGCAGTGCTGGTGCGCGGGGTCCTGGCGTGCGGCGCCCCCGGTGCGCGGTGCACAGTGCATGGTGCCTAGTACCCGCTGTGCACGGTGCCTGGTGTCCCCCAGTGCTGTGGTGCTCGGTGCCCCCCGGTGCCCCCCAGTGCCCCCGGTTCTCGGTGCTCCGCGGTGCCCCCTGGTGCTCGTTGACCCCGGTGCCCCTCGGTGCCCCCCAGTGCCCCTGGTGCTCGGTGCCCCCGTTGACTCCGGTGCCCCCCGGTGCTCGGTGCCCCCGTTGACCCCGGTGCCCCCCAGTGCCCCTGGTGCTCGGTGCCCCCGTTGACTCCGGTGCCCCCCGGTGCTCGGTGCCCCCGTTGACCCCGGTGCCCCTCGGTGCCCCCCAGTGCCCCTGGTGCTCGGTGCCCCCGTTGACTCCGGTGCCCCCCGGTGCTCGGTGCCCCCGTTGACCCCGGTGCCCCCCAGTGCCCCTGGTGCTCGGTGCCCCCGTTGACTCCGGTGCCCCCCGGTGCTCGGTGCCCCCGTAGACCCCGGTGCCCCTCGGTGCCCCGGCGCGCGGCGCTCTCCGCGGGCGCCCCCTGGCGGGGCGGGGCGGGGCGGGGCGGGGCGGGGCGTGTCCGCCCGCGGGTGGCGGCGGCGGCGGCGGCGGCGGCTTTGTGCGGAGCGGGAACCGGAGCCGGAGCCGGAGCGGGCGGCGAGGCCGGGCGGCGGCGGCGGCACCATGTCGTACCAGGGCAAGAAGAACATCCCGCACATCACGGTCAGTGCCCGCCGCCGCCGCCGCCTTTGTGCGGCCGCCGGGCAGCGCGGGCCGGGAGCGGGGCGCGGCCAGGGAGGACACCCCCCCCCCCCGCGGTGGGTCCGTCCCCGGCAGCCCCCCCCCGCGGTGGGTCCATCCCCCGGCAGCCCCCCACCCCAGGCAGCCCCCCCCGCGGTGGTAGTGGGGTCCTTCCCCAGGCAGCCCCCCCCCGCAGTGGGGTCCGTCGCCTGGCCGCCCCCCCCCCCCCCCCCGCAGTGGGTCCATCCCCTGACCACCCCCCCCCCCCCGCAGTGGGGTCCATCCCCGGCCGCCCCCTGCGGGAGCAGTCCCCCCCACCCCCCCGCAGTGGGGTCCATCCCCTGACCACCCCCCCCCGCAGTGTGTCCATCCCCTGACCATCCCCCCCCGCAGTGGGGTCCATCCCCGGCCGCCCCCTGCGGGAGCAGCCCCCCCCCACCCCCCTGCAGTGGGGTCCATCCCCTGACCACCCCCCCCCGCAGTGGGGTCCATCCCCTGACCACCCCCCCCCCCCACAGTGGATCCATCCCCTGACCATCCCCCCCCCGCAGTGGGGTCCATCCCCGGCCGCCCCCTGCGGGAGCAGCCCCCCCCACCCCCCCGCAGTGGGGTCCATCCCCAGCCGCCCTCCCGGCCGCCCCCTGCGGGAGCAGCCCCCCCCTGCAGTGGGTGCATCCCTGGCCGCCCGGAGCGAGGGTGCGGGGAGAGGTGCGGTCTGGTCTGGGCGTTGGGCGCAGCCGGTGCTGCCCTACGAGCGCGCCCCCGTAGACGGTCGTGGCCCCTGCTGCAGCACAGCTACGCTGTTTGGTGCGTTGAAGCGCGCGAGCCTGCCCGCGCTCCGATCCCTATTGTTCTTGGTCTGCGACAGGAACGGGGCTGCCGGGCGGGCCGTCGCACCGGGAGCAGAGAGCAGCCACGGGCGCGTTGCAGCCCGGCAGCGGCGGCGGCGTCTCCTGCCGCGTCTGTAGGCAAATGCCATCGGCCGGCTGCGGGCCGCTCCCTGCCCGGTGCTGCGGTCCCTGGCTGGCGCGGCACCGCAGGGCGACCGCACCTGCGGCGGGGACGCGCGCCTCCGCACCACCTCCAGCGCCGGAGGGAGCCGGGAGAAGCCCAGCTCCCTTCCGTGCCCCTCTGGGCTTGTCTTTCTATAGGGTTTCCACGCGCCGGTCCGGCCTGCACCCTCCTCTGCGGGGTGCAGCTGCTCTCTCCCTCGCTGGGTTAAGGTGGCTGGGTGTGTTTTTTCTGGGAAGGTGATCAGGACTTCTATCTTGCTGATGGCTTTCCTCAG
Source organism: Struthio camelus (assembly GCF_040807025.1). Classification (NCBI taxonomy): domain Eukaryota; kingdom Metazoa; phylum Chordata; class Aves; order Struthioniformes; family Struthionidae; genus Struthio; species Struthio camelus. The sequence continues at coordinate 506,343 of NC_090954.1, forward strand.
ACTTAGCCTAGCTCTTGATTTTCTTCCAAAAATGGTTATGGTGTCTAGGACAAAAAGGAAGAACAAAGCACTCAAGCTTAATTATTCTCTTTAATGTATGGATGTGAGCAAAATGCTCCCAAAGAAGCACAAATATCATTGACCAGTATAAAGAGAAATCCTTCTGTCATCCCAGCTGATTCAGTTCCTTTAATTAGCAGCATTACCTCTTCACAATTTTTACCTTTTCTGTATCCTTAGAGCACCACAGTGATAACATTACTTCTGTAGGTGGAATTTCTCCCATTCCCTGGGTCTTTTTATACAAGGACCTTTATAATACAGCTATGTGGAGCCCGTTCCCACTCCTCTGGAATCCAGCAGGGACTTTCTGACTTCAGTGCTAACAAAATCTCGCACATTGCTTTATTTTTCCCACTGTTAAATCCTTTCGTCAGCTACTAAAGCTCAAAATGCTGTGGTTGAGCGGTGTCCTTGTAGCTGGCGCTACAGGTGGTTGTGGTCCGTGACTTCGGCGGCTCTGCGATGACGCTCCGGAACTCGCTCGCCCTGTTGTTCCGCAGCATCGTGCGTCCTGCCTTTGGTTGGGTGGAGGCGATTCCTCCGAAGTTCTGGGCAAATGACCCGTATGGCCTGCAGCCATGCCTTGAGCTCCGGAGGAGGCAATAAAGAACTGAGGTTGTGGTTTGGGTATTCTTGTCTTTTTCTAATAGTATGTCAGAAAGAAAATGTCAGCTGCAGTGTCTTCCCTAGAAGTAAGCCCCTTCAGTCCCTTTTGGCAGACTGTGGTTCCCTTGGGTATTGTTTTGGTTGTTTATTCCTCAGATTTCCATCCTAGTATCTGTTCTTGTGCATCAGGCTGCATAGCAACTTCCGTGGATGGCAGATTGTCGACTAAGCTGCACTTGTTAGAAGAGCGAATTGGGGATTGTATTGTGCCGTTAGGCTATAGGATATCTCAGAGGCCTTTTAAAGCATCAGAGCTGAGGTGTCAGGAGTATGAGGGGACACCGAGAATTACAGGAGCCTGTTTGTGCTGGGACACAAGCATAGAGGACTGAGCCACGTGAGCACAGGGAGTAGTGCCTTCATTGCCTCTGTAACCAAGCAGCAGGCAGGTTTGGCTTTTGTGAAGGATGTATTGGAAATCTGAGTATTTTTGCTTCCCGACAGCTATTGTTTGAACTGTCTAGTGTGATTCTGGAGATGCACACTCTCCTCCTACTTCTTTCCATGCACAACAGAGCTGCAGTCAGAATTCATAGTAACTGTCTGACAGAGATCTGTAGAACATCAGAATTTGCCTGATGGATCAGTTTGCAGCAATTTCTAGTCTTTTCTGGGAAAGCCATTCTAGTGGAGAATACAGGAGTATGACGGAGGGGTGCATGTGTTTGTGGAGATATACAGGTGTGGGAATCATTCCCAGCCTGAATGGGGAATACCTGATCAAAACATAGGTGTGACAGTATGACAGGCAAGCCAATGGAGGAGGACTTGGAAGGCTGGGCGTATCTGATGCCATGTGGGCAGGACACAGGGGAACGGAGGGGAGGGGAGCTGATAATCTTTTGGTTTTGTCAGATTGACTACTTAACCACCTTGAGTCCAGGAGTGTTGCTCTTCACCGTGCCTTAGGTGGTCAGAGCGCATCAGACTGGCAAATGCGGTGTTGCTTTCCAGAAGCGTGCTGATGCTTGGGTGCTCAGCTCTGGAGAAAAGTCATAGCAAACCTTACGTTTTATTGAGAGACTTATTAGCTCATTTTCTTCGGTTGTGAGATATAATCAAAATAATTTCCTCTCCTGCTGTCCGCGTTATGTTTTCCTATCCCTGCAGAAAGAGAAGCGAAGGATTGAAGTGGGGAAGTGGCTTGCCCTGGTTTCACAATATAACTGTTAACAGAGCTTTTGGTTGAATCAGAATCTCCTGGTCTTTGTGCTTTGATCACAGAAAACCTTCCCCATCCCAGATAGATTAGGGTTCCCAAATCTTTTCGTGGTGTGGGCTATGCCCATCTCTTTCAACCGCCTCATCACAGCCCACAGGTATCGTTACTGTGGTATCTCTGACGCCTATAAAGCAACAAGGTCTGCACAGGGATGGCTGGCATCTCGTATCAGGTACGAGTGGGGAGGAAAGCCTCAATCATGTGTCAATACAGACTTCGGTAAACCGGCAGCCGTTAGCGTAGTGTTCCTTACCACGCAGACCGTGGGGAGTGAGTGAGTGTAGTTAAAGACCAGCCATCTCTGTATTTCCAGCCTGGGGCCTTTCCACGCTGCGTGTAATGCATTAGCGAGAGCTCTGTATAAGGAAGAGTCATCCAGCGACTGATGAAAGAGTGCTGCAATTGTCTCTTTTACGAGGGAAAGAGCGGTGAAACCACACACCTGCTCCCGTGCAACACTAATTACACCCTTGTGCCTTGTGAACAAGGTGAGCGCTATTCTTGGCTGGACCTGGCTGCCTTCTGGAAGCGACTGCCTCCCTTTCCCCTTGCAACATTACACCGAGAAATGTTCAGACAACCCCCGATATTTTGGGATCTCAAATGATCAGATGATACTTAAGAGCGGCAGGAGCATAGCGTGGGCGTGAGGGAATGGGTGATAGTTTTGAAAGCTTCTTGTAATTCATCCCAGATGCCAATGGGAAGAGGAACACAGAAGGTTGAGTACGAAGAGCTGCCCTGGGGCAGAGGTGTTGGGACTGGTGGTGCTCACACCAGGTTTTGGCAGAGTTGTGCTTGAAGGAAGCTTCCTGGCATGGCCTTGTGGGGAAGTACCCAGTCTGCTCGCAGTGGTTAATGACACAGCCTGACACGGGCTGGCAGGGGACTGGGTGGGTGCAGAGAAGCACAGACAGCTCTGGCAAGGGAAACAGTGCGTTTATTGTAATCCGAGGCTGCTCCGGAGGAACATGCTGCAGAAGCCTGTCTATTAGTCGGACTTGTTTCCTCATAACAGTTTCATTCTCTTCCTCTCTCCTCCTCCTCCCCTTTACATCTGGATGTATCCTTGGACAATGCCAGAGCCTGTAAATGTGATGTCATTTGGATTTTATTTTGTTTTGTTCCTTGCAGTTAATAGGTAGGAGCTAATGCAGCCCTTCTCTCCTAGTGCGAACAGAGGAGAGCGTTTGGCAGCCAGGCGTGAGGAAGATCCCGAGACAGAGCCCGATCCCCTTGAACGGAGATCTCATTCATGCTCCAGCCATAGCAATTTAATTTGTACACTAACAGAGTTAGCACTGAGCAGCCCTTTGCATCTGCCACAAAATGGCCATTTGTGTTTGTGTGCAGACATGTTTTCCTAGTTCATATCGACAGTTTATTCAGTAATTGTCAGGTATGACCGTCTCCGGCTCCCTGTGCCACTTGGGCCTGTTGCCCTTTGCTTCCTCTGGTCTGAGGAGCTGGCGGGGGGGGGGGGGGGGAGAGGCAGGGCAGCATCAACAGCATTTGCTGGTGTTTCTGCACGGTAGCAAGAATGAATCCCAGGGGCCAACTGGGAAAGCAAGTCAGGTGAGGTTTACAAGGTAGGGATAAGACAAAAATCAGAGGCCCAACCATGCTGTTGGATCTGGGCAGGTAGACTTATTTTCCTGCTTTGTAGGCTTGGTGAAACCAAGGAGGAACTGCCAGGGCATAGGTTATACGGGAGATATATGGGAGAGCTTTTATGTACACTTGGCTGGGATGTAAAACAAGGGTCTCCTTCCCTGTGTTTCTAACCGTGGCCCTGATTTGCTATAACTAAGGAACGAACACCTGGTAATAGATATTGGCAGGATTGAGCCTTAGGTACCAACTCAAGCAGAAATGGAGAGGTGGCATTTCTTTGCTTCCACTTTTTCTGCCTCTTTTTGTCTCACTGGACCTGTGAAATAAACCTAGCAGGTGTCTGTGTCAGTATCTGGATCTTATGCCCCAGCTCAAGGCAGCTGTGCTTTGAGTGTGGGATGCTGCAGGAGTTTTTCTTGGGTAAAGTGCAGAAATGCAGAATCAAATAAAAGGTTCTCTTTGGATTGTATTTTGTAAAAGTTGTCCTCCTTAATGGAAAAAAAAAATTACATGACAAATACTCAGAATAAAGTTATGTAAAACTTAGCCAAAAGAATTTGGTGTTTGTCGCCTTTTTTTTTTTTTATAAGTGTCTATTTTTGTTCTGTCTCTTTTGCAAAATGCTGTTAGGAGCTGAGCACTAAACACACTGCTCTTTCTCCCCTTACCTGCATGATTCTTTTGTTTAGAAAACTCTAGATTCCTTCTGCTCCTTGCCCATGTGCAGCCTGTAGCTGAGACATTTGTCTAGCAAGCTGTCTTCAGCTCGTGGATCCACACAGCAGAAGCAGCAACCCCCCTGTGCAGAGCAGGGAGCAGATACTTCTTCTGTATCCTAGCGGTGTCTGTCCCACAGGGCTTTGCCAGTAGTTTCAGTGGGCCTTAGAAGCTTCGAGTGTTTTTTTAGGGAACTGTAGATGTGGGACTGACTGCCCTTTCCTTTTGCTCCTTACTAACAAGCGATAGCCATGAGGCTTTTATTACACTTCTTATCAATGAATCTGTCCTCCTTTCTTAGGTTCTACGAACAGATTGAACATTGGCACTGGGAATTTGGATAGTTCAGCCCAAAGGGCTGTTTATACTGTTTATTCCTGGCAAATTACTTAATACAAAAAACTGGGTCTTCCTGTGGAAGTTTGCAGTGTGTTTCAAGGTTCTGCACTCTGTTGGAGAACTTGGGAGAACAATGTCTCCATCAGGTGTGAGACTTGTGTGAGCACGGCGAGGAAAGAGCAATCACACGTTTAAACTGTTAACCTGTATTTTTATGAACAGGATTCATCCATGGTCCCAGAAGGCTTCTGGGAGAGGGATTATTCCTGATACTGTTGCATGGTAATTTCTATCTACATTTCTTGCAGTGTTGCTTAAATGCTGTTCACTTGCATCTATAGGAGCTGTGGCTCAGTTATCTTCCCCCTGTGATTTACAGTCTATAAACAACTGGCTGCAGTTACACTTTATACTTCTAGGGTTTTTTGAACTTAAAATGACATTGTTATTAGTGAGACAACATTTAGATAGATGCAAAACAAAGGAGCCCCTAAGTACCTTGTGCCAGGGAGGGAGAGAAAAAGTGGCTCGTCGACAGCATCCGTTTCCATTCAGAGATGGTTCAGGGTCCCGAGGGTCCCAAAGCCGAGGGCCCCTGGCTCCGTGTGTGTGCACATCTGAGAGATGCACGGCGCTGGCTGTGAGAGTCGGCCCTAAAACCCAAGATGCTGAGGCCAGCGTGTGCCCAGCTGTGCTCCTACCTTTATTATAAATCAGGACAACATATGCAAATGAAAGACGCTAATGATTTAGTAAGGGTCTAGCTGGGGCTAGTGTCTCTTCTCAGGGGTTGTGATCTGTTAAAAAGTCAGTGTTTGGAGCTGCACAGGGAGGTCTGCAGGCGGTAACGTGTCCCTGCTTCCAGAGCCATCCCGCGACGCGAGCTGCTCTGCCGGACCCCTGCGTCTGGCGCCTGTCGGCAGAGCAGGGGAGCTGAGCTCTGGGTCTGTTTGTGGGGGGAGGACCGTGGCTAGGACAGGAAGAGGGTGACAGCTTTAGCTGTTTGTTTTTCCTGGTAGGAAGGAGGTTAAGTTCCTGATCTGTGTTAAGCTGTGCTGAGTGGGGAAGGTAAGTCTCAGTTGCTGGGACTCAAGTCACTGGTCGTCAGCATAAGGGTGCAAAAGCCCTTGCATGCTAGGTGAGAAGAGATCGTGACTAATTCCTGAGACCTCTTTCCTGTGTACCAGGACTAAGATGCAGTCTAGGTTAAGAGCACAACCCATTACAGTCCTTCTCCACCCATTTTCTTTGTCTCAACAGTATGTGAATGAGAGTGCCATAAAAACACACATAGGTCTCAGGGCTTTGGTGGTTTTAAGCTGCAGCAACATGAGGGGATTCTCTCGCATCCTACTTTTACCTGGATCTGGGTTGCAAATTACCATCACTATGGTGATATTTTCATAATTAACCCCAGGGGCAGTGGATAAGAAGAACAAACCCAGTTCCTTGCAGAGGAATTAACTGTGCAAGAGCATTCACAGAGTGAGCCTGACAGGTGAGCCCTGCTGAAGGCTGCAGTCACTTTGGTCTGGGGTCTGGCTGTGGAAGGGAGCTTGCACCACCCGCAGATGCCCTAGGCTGCAGGTACCCGAGGGGGCTGAGAGGAAAGTAAGGGAAGCTTGAAAGCTGGTGGATTGTCAGAGGTGTCAGAAAGACTCTGTGTTCTCTGGAACAGGAAAAACAACTCATGCCACTGGAATACCCGGCAGCCACGGGTGAGGTCAGGCTGTGTGCCCCTGTGCTACCTGCCGCTGGTTTTCAGACTTGTGCAGAGGGAGGTAGAATGGCAGGGCCCCAGCCTTCAAATTCCTCTTGTCTCGGCCCCAGAAGCTTCCCGTTTAAGCCATGCTGATTGCGGGCTGATTGATGTAGGAAGTTCTCTTCACTTAATCCACCCATGTGCAGTCCCTGCCCAGCCAATGTCACTTACTGAGTGAGTGCTCTGCAGTCAGGAGGTTCTTCTCCTTTGGGATGGCTAATTCCTGGGTCACATCCCATTTCCCCAGTGAACACAGAAGTTTTATCGCCACTGTTTCATATGCTGCACTGAAGTCAATTCTGTCTTAGCCAATCTGTGCTGCAGAGTTCCCTTAGCTTCGTATGTTGTGCCTTCACTGTCTCTCTGCTGTCTGCAGTAGCATAGTAAATTAGTCCAAAGCGAACTGAGTTTATAAGCCTATGCAATATTAGAAGTCCTGTTTTAAAAAGACCTTTGAACATGTTTGTCAGAGCTGTACAAAGCCTATAAAACCCCTGCCCCAAACATGCATTAGTAAGTCATTTGTTCTCAGAGGCTCAAAATTGCTGAAAAGGTTTGGTATTTCCAAATGAAGTCTCAGATCTTACTGGTTTTGCCTTAATTTTGCTACCTAAGACAGTAGCTATTCTTATCCCCTTAGCATATGCTGGGCTGCCCACCTCCAAAAGCATGAACACAGGAAGAAAGATAAGAACAATTCTAGTCTGGTCGTTCCTCCTTTGTCTTGTCGGGGAGCAGCCGGGCTGTGCTGCTTTGGAGGAAGCTACTGGTCTTTTACATCGTTAGACAGAAGAACAGAGGAGGTGATAAGTGGTGAGACAGGAACACAGCTTGGTACCCCTTCATGTAAGTCTATGAAGTCGTAAAGCACCATTATCCAGGTGGGACCACTCTGAGTATTGTATGGGAAGGACAGATTCCAACAGCAGGTGCATCATCTTCAGGGCTGCCAGTAAGTGTCTGTTTTTAATTGGGAAATTTCCAAGAAAGGTGCTGTACTAGCAGGTAAGAAGTGCGTGAAATGCATGTATTGCCTACTACTGATACCTGCTTTATTTTTGTCCCTTCACAGAGTGATCGTCTCCTTATTAAAGGAGGGAGAATAGTCAACGATGACCAGTCGTTCTATGCTGATATTTACATGGAAGATGGTCTCATAAAGTAAGCAAGCATGAGATTTACATAGCGTATTATCTCCATCTCACGTTAACTCAGCTTCAGATTGGACGGTTATTGGCTTTTTTGTGGATGTGGTCTGTACCCAACTTGCCAACTGGTAAAACTTCATAGTTTTACCTAGCCCACTCTGATTAGAGGCTCAGCTCTCTGCAATGTGTGTGGGCACGTATATGATTGCGTGACATGTTTATACAGTAATTCTAGTGACTGAATGGCAGTTAGGCTGGGGATTTCATGACACAACATCCATTGTACAGCAAAGTTGTGTCTAATTGCACCAGGAACAAAATTTATCTTTGGCTGCTGTTTTGCCCCAGGTTAACAGTGTCAGCAGGAATGACACTACACGAGATTCCATTTGTTAGCACTAACAAGAGCAGTGCTGTGCTTCGGGTCCTCTACATCTTTGAGATTTTTGGGGAATTGCAGGCAAACCTCTGAGCCTCCTAGGCTTCTGCGTTTGTTACAGAGGTGCAGTAATAACTCCACTGTTTAAAGGCTGCAGTTCAAATGTGGCAAATACATTGCATTGGAACCAGCTCCAAGTTGGGTGAATTGAAAGAACCGTGATCGTGTATGGCAGGGGAACTTGAAAAAGCATTGCCTGTTCTGTGGTAAAAGGAAAATATTCAGCTTTCCCAAGATAGAATTTTTAAAAAGTTCAAAAGTAGAGATATAATTTTCAAGAAGAGGGATTGTATTTTTATGCGGCCGTTTTAACTCAGGGGCCAAGAGCAGTCTTAATAGACTAGTACTAGCACCGGGGCAGGGATCAGAGCCAGCTTCAGGTCTTGCTGTGGCACAGATATTTTTTGTATCCTTGGGCAAATCACTTCGCCTCATCTGCAACTTGGCGGTCACAGAATTTAATTGCCTTGGAGATGAAATACACTCATCAGTGAATTCTTGTAAGGATACAGTGAGCAGTTTGAATCCTTTGGTGATGGAATCATCTTAATAAAAAAGATGGAAAGAGCTGCTGGTTGTTGTTATGAGGACATTACAGCAAGCAGTTCTGTGAACATTTGGTATTCTAAGGAAAAAAAACCTGTAGGTTGGCTAAGGTTGAATGAAATGTGGAAATATAGTATACTCCTCATTTACCTCCCTAGTATGCGAAGGAAATCAGAAATTCCCCCTAAAACCAATTTGTCTTTTATCTTGATTTATCAAGGAAGACTGAGGAAGGCTTGATGAAAATAGGATTTCTGAAAGAAGAGATTTGAAGGCTGAGCACTACATATGGGCAGATAAAGGGATTGAGGTGTGGGGGATTTTTGAGTGAAAGAAGTCCTGAGATTCAGGTGACCTGGCCAGCAGGAGAACTGGATATGTCCAGGGAGGAGAATGTCATGTGGTAGAACATCACAAACTCTAGAGGACTATAAATTAGGGTATTTTAAGTTATGAGTACATATATAATGAAACATTTCAGGTTTGCTGTTCTCCGAAGATATTTATAGGTACTTAGGATTTTAGCTGCCTTCACTACAGCATGGCCCTGCTGATAGCAAAGAGGTCCTTCAGGTGCATGAAGGACAGAACATGAAAGGGAAGGTCCTGGAGCAGGAAATTGTCTTTCTGTGCTCTTCTGGAAGAGAGTGAGCACAGTGCTTCCAGGTTGTGCAGTGAGCCCCTAAATGTGGCAGCCAGCTGTGTCCATGCACTTTGTGAACTTCTTGTCAGCTCCCCAGAAGGAGGCTTTCCTTTGCCCTCGGGACTTAGTGCTGTGGATGGAATTACAAAACCCTGACAGGCCCTGGGCTGGCCTAGCAGCTGGGCGTTATGCTGGGAAATCATCTTTCTCTGTACATAAGCCTCAGACTTGAGCCTTACTTAAGGTGGGCAGGAGGCCGGGGGAAGGGGAGATATGAGGGATGCGGTTTACTGGAAGCAGGGCTGATGTGAGGGATTTAATGAACATCCACCCTGGGCAAACAGGTAGAACTGTTACACTGGTAAAACTTCTGGGGATTTCTGACTCTTGAGTCAATGGGGCATGAAGTGTCCTAGGAAGTTTCTTATAATACGCTGCAGAAATTTGCATGCCCATCAGATCACACACCCCAGCTACCCCAACCCAACGCCTGCCCCAGACAGCAGGTGCCATCACAGCCACCACTAAAGCAGTTTGACAGATGGTAGCCTGCCCCAGACTATGCAAATTGTAGTTTTAAGCAGGCAGGAGGATCCTGCGTTTTGCTGCACAGTGGCTTCACTGTGTTGGTACCTGCAAGCCAAGGTATGGGAATGGGAAGGAGTAGGGCATGGGCCGGGTAGGGGGAGTTGGCCTTGGGTGCTCCCTAGCTGAACTGTTGCTTGATCATGTTGTGGCTGGTTTTCCTTTGCGTGTAGCTTACCTTCTTGATGTGATCTCATCAGGCAAATTGGAGACAATCTGATTGTCCCTGGAGGGGTCAAAACCATAGAAGCCAATGGGAAGATGGTGATCCCTGGAGGAATTGATGTCCACACTCACCTGCAGATGCCGTACAAGGGGATGACAGCTGTGGACGATTTCTTCCAAGGGACAAAAGCAGCCCTGGCTGGTGGAACTACTATGATCAGTGAGTGCAGCAGGCAGGTTGTGACAACCCCCAGCGGGCTAATGTGTTTTTGAGGGCAGTTAAAGCACTGCTGCATTCAGTACTCTAAATTTGCAGGAGATCTGTTTGATGTTGGCTTCTGCAGCTTGCAGTGGTTTTTTTCAATTATTTTAAGAAGTTGAAGAAAGAGAGTACAGTCCAAGAAGGGTGTGTTGAACTTCCTACTTGGGGCAGTGGGAACGGACAGAAAGACAAATGACAAGAAGGAGCTAGGGGAAAGTTTGGAGGAAGGAGGAAGATGCTCAACAGCTGTCTGTGGTTCTGACTCTGTGGAGGAGGCACATGTCACAGACAATTGGGAACATGAACATATCTGAGATTTGGAAAAAATAGGGGGGAGGGTTGAGAAGGGGAGCCCCTCTGGGAGCTCAGAAACTTGCAAGCAAATCCCTGAGATCTGAGCGCCATCTCAGCACTGTGACCATGCAGAGACCCAATCCAGGATGCTTACTCTCCTTGCCAGGCCATCCCGCTTTTCTCCCTGCCTTGCTGGCATCTCGGATGGAAAAGGGCTCGGAAGAAAAAAATGCAGCCAAGTGTGCCGCTCTTGCTTTTGCTACCAGCAAATTGTGGCAAGGCAGGTCTGGCTGGAGCAGAACGCTGGTATCTTTTCATCCATCTGAAGTAAAGAGGGAGGGCTCTGAAGGTGAATTTTCTTGACCAATGGATGAAACATGCCTTTGGGTTCACTAAAACATGAAAAAACTCAGTGCATCAGCCCTCTTCTGCTTGAGTATTGGGTAACAGTAAACCACGGGGTGTGATAAAGGGCACCTGGAAAGCTCTTTTGGAGGGGCTGAGGAATGAAGGTCCAAATTTTGTTGTCTTACTAGAGTGATGCCTGGGGAAGGAGACAAGGTGTGCATCAGAATAACAGTGCAAATGTGGGCCAGCTTTGCCAATGCTCGATATTGCTTTTGTTAGCCCTGATCCAAATACTTTTTGCACTGCATTTTGGAGGTGCTTCTATTTTGAGCTGGGGAAGGCATTTGCAATAAAACCCCAATCCAAATGGAACTCCTTGATCTTAAGGGTTTTTGTTGTTGTTGTTGCGCTCTTGAAATGTTGCCTAGTTGGTTCTTTTTCTGTTTGTTTTTCTTACTGTTGTTTGTTTTAAAGATCCATGAGACCGTGCTCATCTTTTCAGTGCTCTGGCCCTGCTGAGTACAAACAGGGGCTGATGTATGAGTCCAGGGTAGCAGCAAGTGCAGTTTGCCTCCATTTTACATGGTTTTACACTTCAGCTCACTGCAGACTGGAGACTGAAGAGCAGGATGAGTCTTTGGGACTCTTTAGTGATACTGAAGTGCTGGGGAAGGAGATTTGCACGGGGCTCTTTGCCCCAGCTTCAGATCCTGCGTTCTGCAGTGTTCCAGCGTCTGCAGCCACTGATGCCCCTGAGAACCTCAAGAAGGAACAATGACATAACGTATTTTTCTGTTAAATAAAAATAGGGCAGCGTGCTCAGATGACTCCAAGCAGAGGAGCAGAGCGATGCCCCAGCATCCTGCACCGCTCAGAGAAATAAATAGTTCTAACTAAAAAGGAAAGGGAATTCTAGGTTCTTCCCTGGAGAATGCCACAGATGTGCATTGGTTTATTATCCAGATTTTACTGCCTGTGCAGTGGTCACAGTTGTCTGCACTTTGCAGAGTTTCTAGGATGCAAGAGCAGTTGTTGATCCCTTCTGTAAAGGACTGGGTTTCTTGCCCTCCCCTCACTGTTTCTCCTTATTCTGTGGGCCAAAAAAAAGAAACAGTTATGTAAAATGCACTGCAGCAGGGTGTGAGGATTACATCATGGGCAATAAAAGGTGCATTAGTGTTGCAGTGTGGGAGGACAGTACGTTTTAATGGGGTGGAAGTAGGGGTGAGGAAGGACAAGGCCCTTCAGCTTTCAGCTGATTTCTCAGCAGAAGTCTGAAAAAGCCCCTGGTGCTATGCCAAAGGCTGTTAAGGAAATGCACAGAGCCTTTACTTTCCGATAATATACTTGGAAGAGTCCAAGCAAATCATGGAGGTGGCGGGGGACCTCTTCAGAGCTGCCTCGATGTTTTATTTCGCCCATGATATGTGGCAGCTCAGAAAACAAGTCTGAGACCTTGGAGGTGCCTTGTGACTTGTGGGGAGGCAGTGGGGTCTGCATCAGGGGGCAGGCTAACTGGCAGAGCTGGTGGCCACCGGGGCCGGGAGCACCCTTCCTGATGCCTCTGCTGTGCCCTCTCCAGTGGACCACGTGTTCCCAGAGCCCGAGTCCAGCCTGGCGGACGCCTACGAGAAGTGGCGGGAGTGGGCTGATGGCAAGGCCTGCTGCGACTACTCCCTGCATGTGGACATCACCCACTGGAACGACAGCGTCAAGCAGGAAATGCAGACGATGGTCAAGGAAAAAGGTTTGCTGTGTGTCGGAGCAGGGAGGTGCTGCGCCCCACCGTCACACATGGGTGTCGTCTGCCCCCACCCCTGGGCTCACCGACCTGGTGGCAGCATGGCAGGGTCCATGCAGCGCTGTGGATGGTGCACAAGGCAGGGTTGTGTCCCAGCCTGCCGGTGTCTCGCTGTCAGCTTAAGCAGAGCTGCATCTTCCTTGTCACCTGTTAACTGCAAGGATGGTCCTTGGTGGAGGGAGGGGGAGGCTGAGAGGGTTATTTCGCTGTATTTGTGAAGTATTTGCACTCCTGAGACAAAAGTCAAAATATTGTTACAAAACATAAGAATTCTTGGCATTTTATGAATGAATTTCACAAAAATTGGACGTGTGAGTACTTTGGAGAATCTCAGAGCTCAGATTATTAGTGAGCACAAGTCTTGCTCAGACCCTCAGCACAAAGGTGTAAGAGTGTAGAGAGCGGTAAGTGAAGAAAGTACAAATATCTGGGACCATGCTCATCCAGGGAAAAGCCCACTGGTCCCAAGTGTCATCTGCTCATAACCTTCCACGTCGGTGGTCCCTTCCTCACAGGGACCTGCTGTGGGCTCTCTGCTCTGTCCTTACGGGGTGCAAAGCTGAGACTGCTGCAGCCCGGTAGCAGATAGTGGTTTTGCTTTCTTTCATCCTCTTGTTTGTGAATATCTGCTGGGATCCTCCATGGAGAGTGAGTGTCCTGAAGATAAACTAACGGGGAAAGCAAACCAAAACAGACAACCTTCTGCCTGACCTCCTGCTCTTGCCAAAGGCTCCCATTCCATTAGGTTTGAGTAATTCTCACATGCCTTGGATGTATTTGGGAAGAGAGAGAGAGAGCACTGTTTGCTCACTTCTTTTTTTCCCCTCTCTGCTTGTCCCCTAGGAGTTAACTCCTTCATGGTTTATATGGCCTACAAGGATTTGTACCAGATGTCAAACACAGAGGTAAGAGCTCCATTATCACTTTGGTTGCGTTTTAGTAGAGCAGTAGCTGGAAAAACAGCAGTAATACTGAATAACCGTAATATAGAGAGGAGATTCAGTCCACATAGCTTTTGTAGGAGGCTTGCAGCCACTGCTCCTTTCATCCTTGCTCTCTTCAGGCTTGTGGCACAACCATGAGTCCAGTTTATCAGCCACATGCAGCAGTGTAACTGAACTTCCACCATGAAGATGGTGGCAAGCAGAGAGTTGGATATGAGATTACAAAGAGCATCAGTGGGTGCAGGTGGCTTTCCGAAAGCACCATGCAGCATGACCACAGATTGTGGTCTTTGTGTGGCTGAATCCTTCCTTTCCACGCTGCCCCCTCCCTGCAGGCTGCCAACGTTTTCTCTTGAAAGTTATATTGTGGAGATCTTTAAGGTCATGCAGAAGCCAGGGGAACGGGTCTGTGTAGTAATCACTTTTTCTTGTCTCCCTTGTAGTTGTATGAAATATTCAGCTGCCTGGGAGAGCTGGGTGCCATAGCTCAAGTTCATGCTGAAAATGGGGATATAATTGCACAGGTAATTACTATTCTGGTTATGCAGGGACTGAAAATCTAGCCCAAGCAGACAGATTTGATGCAATGTATTAGCAAAGGACACTAAAGCTGCCTGGGCATCTTTTGAAAGATGATCTCTTTGATGCTGCTTGACAGTGATATTAGATTTACAGAAGTTTTCTGCTGTGAAGTATCTGGTGGGAATTGTGGTAAGGCGGTTGCAAGACATTTAAGCTCAGTTCTTCCGGGCGTTCATCTGCATTTTGACATTGAAACACCAGGAGTCAATTTCTCTATGTTTTGTTTCTCTGGAACAATGGAATCAGAGCCCATTTCGTACAAACACAACACACAACCTAAAGAAATCAAAAGGTCACGTGTTTTGGAGCATATGATTCTTCTGTTATCACGGACATTATGATTTTCTTTACTATAAAGACGGTAAAAATTCAAATTATTTAAGGGTATATCAGATACAGCCAAGCATTTCAACTTTTTTAAAAACAAAAGTACAATGAAACTGAAGATCAATGAAAATATTTCTATGACATTTAAAAGAAAAAAAAAACATTGGCAATAGTTTTCTCCTTAAGTAGGCAGTTTCTTGCAGAGTTAGAAAGACAGGCTTTTACAGATGAACTCAAAACAGATACCAAACATCCTTTTTTCCCCCTAAATTCTCACAATTTTTTTCAAATTATCCAAGCTACTCCTTGCGCATCATCAGGAAAAAAAAAGCTTAATTTACATTCTTTATTTTTACCAACTTTGTAGAATTTCCTTCTCACAATAGGAGATACTTTTTTGATTCAGCTTTGGCTGAATCAGTCCAAGTTGTCACTTTTTTTAAAAAGAGCTTTAGGAAATTAATTCATTAAGCAGCATCATGTTTGAAGAACTTTTCTGCCAGAATACAGGAAATATAAAATAGCTGAGTTTAAAAGAAGCACAAGATAATTTGGGAATGTGTTTTTTATAAAGCTTTTGCAGCTTTATGAATGAAATGAGTGAGAAAAGAGATTTGAAACCTCCGTGTCCTGGAAAAGCAGCATCTTCTCCCTGCTAGAGCTTTACCTCATCTCAAAGCAATGTGTGAGAGCTGAGATAGATGCAAGGATTGCACGCTGCTTCCCATCAGGTTACAGTGGGTTTGCACAGCAGCAGCCAGTTGCTAGTGTTTCCTTGGAATTGCTCACTTTTGACTGGTTGCCCTTTGAAAACTGCTGCAGCTTTACTCTTGCTTCCTCCAAACAGCAGCGGAGTTGTGCTACTGCTGGGCACCAGCCTCTCATGCAGGGTGGCAACACCAGATTGCTGCTCCACGGTGTCAATTTTCAGCAAAATCGTGCTCATTTTGCTGAGACTCGATTCAATTGCCATCTGTAATTTGATGCCTTTGGCTGTATGTGGCCTTTTTATTTTTGGAGGGGCTGAGATGATTTCTCAGGAAACCTTTGAACGTTTTATTCCTGAAGAGGAAAGCCAGGGGCGCAAAGAGAGAGTTGGGCTGCGAAGTGTTGGCTGCCGTTGGGGCGCGAGGCGGTTCGAGAGCAGGTCCTTAGGAGCGGCCCTGTCCCAAAGGAGGCCTGACCTGGGCTCGTCCTGCATGGGAGCAGCTTTTCCATCCTCAGACTTCTCGGTGCCAGTGTTGTGTGGAGGCCGTTTGTTTTTGTGCCAGACGTGTTGTCGCCAGCAATAGCTACTCTCACCCCTATCAGGAAAAGATTAATATTTTCCATCTGGATGAGCTTCTCATATTTTCGTATTAGCTTCTGTGAGGCTCAAAGAAACTCTGTTGCAGCTTTTGGGCAATAAACAAGAGACATTTTACTTACTTCTGGATAAAAACAAAGCTCATTTATCTTCCTTTGCTAAATGCTGGATCTAGTAGACAGCTCAGTTCAGTGTAAGAAAAGCTGAAACACTGCATTAGCGATTACTCTAATGGAACAGAATAGGCCATTGAGTATGGTATGTTCACTCTAGCAGCTCTTTTTCAATACAGAGAGACAAAGACCTCTGCATTGCACGTGATCAGTTCAGAGAGTTTAAATGTATTTGAAAAGTGTTGCAGCAAGAGAAGAACTTTCTCTCTGCTATAAGCAGGCAGTCAGCTAATGGAGCTGGATTTGCAAGGGAATTGTTATGAAAAGATGCTGTGTAGAGTTCAATTGGGTAGGTGTGTTGGTCTACTGTGTTAAAGTTGGTACTGGATGAGATAAAGTCCAAATACGTCAATGTTTGTTAAGGCTGGGGAAGACATTGCTCAGTTATGGTCTGTAACTACTTATCTCTTCCTGTCTCTTTTCGTATTCTTGGGAGATGAAGGAGTGTGAATTAAGAGGTCAGTCTTTGAGCATCCTTTCAGACTACAAGAATTGACTTTTATTTGGACTTTTTAGGGTCCCACTGCCCAATCTGATGGCTGTTTCACATGAAAACAAAGAGTGATCAAAGGAACGGTCTTGGCTAGAGGTTATCTCTTATTTCAGCTGTCTACTCACAAGACACCCCAAAGCTATTAGATTTACTGGCACTTCACAGCCCTGGAAACTGCTTCCTTCTGATTGGACTGATTGAAACAGAACATTACAAACCGGTGAGGGGTTCAGAGTACTGTTAGATTAGACTGCGGACATGAAGCTTCTAGTCATCAGCTTGGTGGCTGTTCCCAGGAGGAAGAGTTGAGGATGTGTCTTCTCTGTTCCCAATTTCAGTCCCTTTGACTTTCAATGTTGTTTCTCCAGAGCAGTCAGTGTGTTTCTCCAGAGCTCAATCAACCTAGGAGAGGCAGTTGTAGGGGAAGAGATGTCGGCAGAAATAGTAGTAGTAGTGCAAGTAGTGCAAGACCTGAACAGAAATAGGACCTGAGCAGGAAGACTCCAGACCTGACACTCTGCGGGGTGAAGAGCAAGACTCGAAAATAATGTTGTCCAGCCTTTGCCTAGCATTTGCATTGCAGCAGAGAAAGTGTCAGAGGAGGCAATGCACACCAGTTGCACCCTGTGCAATCTCATCCTTCAGTACACTCTTAAAGAGTGTACTGAAGTGCTGTGCACGTATTTGTTATCATTGCTGGGGTTACACAGTCCTGGCACAGACTGATGGCTTTATTTAATGCCAGTAACATGCTCAGTACTCTACAGCACACAAGAAAAAGCACATTTAAAAAATCTTGCTTGCAGGCTTACTATTACTGTTGCTGTGCATTTGCTTCACACCTTATGGCAATGCTTGGAGAGTTCTTGGCCTGTTGTGCAACTGTCCGTAGCTTCTGCAGATCAAGGGTCAGGTAGCAGGTGGAGAGCAAACACGTACATTGCCACAAGGGCGGTGACAGCACTTGGATAGGGGTGTGAGAGCTAGAAAGATCCCTGAGTACCGAGGTCCAGGTATGCCATGAAGTCCCTCTGCATTTTTCTTTTGACCTCTGTCTAAGAGAGCTCTTTGAAATGAGGATGTCTGAGAGAAGAATACCTCTAAGGTACAGTAGAAGGGAGGTATGCAGGTCATTACTCAAACACACAGAAAAATTATCTGTGGTCCTTATTTATAACATCAAAATGTTTGGGTTATTGTTAATACAGAAACCAACTTCCCACACCTGCAACTTCTATATATTTTGATACAGGACAGGATTTAGCACTTGCTGAAACCTGATTAAGTAGCAGCGGTGGGGGCACAGAAGCATCCTTGGGGGGAGAATTTTTGAGTTTTATTAGCTTTGACTTTTTTTTTTCTTGGTAGTTTCTACTAGGACTACTTGCATTTTGGAAGAGGAGCCAGGGAGGGCCTGGGAAAGGGACAGTAAATGTATCAAGTGCTGTTAATGGAGCTGGGGAGTTTTGAACCCTTTTGCCTTCATTCTGTGCTTGTTTCAGAGAGGATCTTCTAGTCAATGTCAAAGCTCCCTCCAAACACTCCTATTTCCTCCTTCTCACTGTTTGTTTCCCTTGAACTCTGTGACCTCTCAGAAAGCATGGATTGTTCACCATGTACACTAGGTCCTCAGGTTGTAGGTGGAGGGTGGTCCTCGGGGCGGTGCTCGACACTGGAGGGATCTGCTTTTCTCTGTGGTGACTAGACTCAGAGTCTGGTAACATCCCTCTGTCCTTTCAATGTTCTAGGAACAAACCAGGATGTTGGAGATGGGAATAACCGGTCCTGAGGGCCATGTGCTGAGCAGACCCGAGGAGGTAAGACACAGAAGTCTGTTCCAGCCTTGTTGCACTGAAGCACTTTCCCCACAAGTCATAGAAGGGCTTTGTGTAATGGCGCCGAATAGGGATCTGTGTATGCATGTGCATAGAGGTAAATAGGTAAATATAAATATATATAAATACACCCCCCCCAACACACACACACACGTGTGTATGTATCCATATGTACATGTATATATCCATTTACCCATATATCCAAGGCAGTATTGTCTTGTTCATCACCAGCTCAGGAGAGAGAGAGGTGCACTTTGGTGATGAAATTTTTCAAGTTTTGCTTGAGTTTCCTATCAGAGACAAGGGCTTCCGAGTCTTCAGGAGATTAAATCATCAGTAAAAATTTCTGTACGGGCATAGCAGCATTTAGGGCTGGTTACTGGGCAATCACTTTGTATAGATGTTTCCACTGATGTAAAAGGCCTGAGAAGAATCAAATGATGAGTGTTAGTCCCTCTAAAAATTACCCATTCATGTCTTTCAGAGCACAAACAGAGATTCCAGCCTCTCAATCTAATCTCTGCTTAAGGTCTAAAGTGTGTTAAAATCAGACAGACAAAGCCATTGGTGGAAGGAGTGGGAGGGAAGGAGAGAGGGAATTTCCTGGTTACAAATCATTGTCAAGACGCTAATTAGATTACTTCTAATTTTAGCTCACTGGGTATTTTTCTGTTTGGCTCGTTAATGTGAGTTGAGTCTACTTTTAGGGTTTGGGTTTTTTTTTTTTTTTTTTGAAATGTCAGCTTGAGATAGCTCCCTGCTCAGAACTGTTTTTAACTTACCCCAGCACATGAAAGAAGGAAGCAATAGGAAATTTGTACAATAGCAAAGCTCTGCGTAGAGGAGCACAGGGACAGATTTGTACTTCGTGGTCTAGTGGAAATAGAATCAGCTGGCTTAAATTAACAGTACGAGGAGATGATTGTATTATGCCTGGTAACAATGTATGGAGTCTAGTAAAATACAGAGCTTATTCTCCTCGGAGTATGAGACAGTAAACTATTTTCCTGCACAGTGAAAAGACTCAATGTAAAATACAGTTGACCGGATTCCCTCTGTGTGTAAACTGACATTGATTTTTATGGCTCTAGACCTTTTGCCGCTAGCTGGCAAGCTAATGCGCAATTATGGGATACTGTGATTGTGCCAGAATTTGAGAACTGTCCTATTATCATAAGACAGGCACTGCGGTTCCTGCCAAAGCCGATAAAGGATTGTTGAGTGCTTGATCTCGAAATGCCATTAAAGCATAAAGCAGCTGAGAACAGTGCAAGAAGGCTCTAGCTATAGTCTGTGCAGCCAAATCCAGATCTTACTGCCTTTGAAAATAGACAGTGTCCCTATTCCAGAACATCCTTACCTAGGAAAACGTTAGAGGACGCTGACATGCAATGACACTGTCACCCTCCACAAAACCTGTAGGTTGAATCAGCTGCAGGATGGCAGAAGATTCAGAGGGTGGCTCCAGAGCTCAGTGAGTGTGCTCTGTCTCAAAGTGACCTTGGTGGGGGGGTTAAAGACGTGCTCTTGTATCAGGTCATGGTGATGATTTGGTAGTGCAGGATGGTGCCACTCCAGAATGTGGATTCATTGTGGTTGCAATGACCACGTTTGCTCCTGTCCACATGTTAAAACTCATCAGCTGCACAAACTTGTAAGTGCACTGGTAAAAATATTTTCCTGTTTGCATTTCTGTTTAAACAGTCTTTAAACAGAAGTTGAAATACTCTTTTAACTAGGCTGATGAACTTTGCCTCAAATAGGCCCCTAAAAGTTTCAAAGCAGGGTGTATGAGTATGTGTGTAGCTGGGTGCAGTGGTCTGTTTCTCCAGCTTCTGGGAGAATTCAGGTTTGCATAACCAGCGTCCTGGCCTACAGACGCTTACTGCATTCCCTTCAGCTGGCAGTCCCTGTGTCCCCAGGGAATTAGCTGATTGGTACATTGTCTTTTTAAGGCTTCTGTTTTGAAATTTCTCATACCAAAGCTTTACGCCAAGCTGTAGAGCAAACACTTTGAGAACCTCTGGGGTTGAGCTCAGGCTGAACAAGGGCTGATGTAAGAGTCCAAAGATATCCCTTATGTTAAAAATCCACCCTGCTCTAACAGCAAGCGAGACAGTGAAACACAGAGTGGCTGTCGCAACAGACTAGGGAACCATAAGCCGGACAGCCGGACAGATAGACCCAACGCGAACAGCCTGCCAGGATGTAGCTGCTGCCCCCGAGCCACGGACAGGATGAGGTTCAGTTATGACGAGCAGAGCCCCAGGAGAGCCAGTGGCACTGGAACAGTCCAGTGGAGCACATCAACCTCCATTAGGCCCTTTAGAGGCCTGGCAGCAGTCTCTGAGCCTTGCTGTCACACATGGGTAACAGTCCCCCCGGCCCCTCTGGTCAGCAGGGAAGAGAGCTGGAAACAGACAGTGGAAAACGTTGGATCCAGCTCCCTGTGCTGGCCACAGTTAGAGCACAGACCTGGCAGGCCCTGTTCTGCAGAGGGTCATGTGCCTTTAGCTTGTGGCTTGAGGCAGGCCTTAGGAAGACTGAAGTTTTCCCCTCAAGCCTCCTTGATTAACTTGCCCTTAGGGAATTCCTTGCTATAACAAGTGCTAAAATGCTGTTAAAAAGCTGCCCGAGTGGAAGCAGGAACTGATGGGTTATCATTTGGACAGACAGCTGTGAAAGAGCTTTACAGGGTTCGAGTTCAGGCCGAACATTGATTAGCACATGAAGTAGCACTGAGATTGAGCTCCTCGGCTGAGATTGCAGCTTGAACTGGTGAACTTCATGTGAAATGTCTTGCAGTGTGACTGGAAGTGTGTGACTGAGAGCTGTTTTATTTATGGAGTGAAGGGTCTTTTCTGTATACCATTTGTGTTGGGCAAGGGGCAATAGGTGAGGACACTGAGGGGGTCCTAAGGAAGCAAACAAGACTATATTGATCAGCCCAACAGACAGTATCCTTATGAGCTTGGAGTCATACCAGGCAGTTTTAACACTTTGGGAGAAGGACACTCCTGTGGCAAGGGCAAGAGGGAGGGCACAGGGTGTCACCGGTAATCTGGTGTCGCCGGTATGCTGAGATGAGCAAAGGCTCTTTCCTCTCAGTCTGGCGCTTCTCTGCAAGTTGTGTGCCATTCTCTCTTCCAGCTGGAAGCAGAAGCAGTCTTCCGGGCCATCACTATTGCTAGCCAGACCAACTGCCCTCTGTATGTGACTAAAGTGATGAGCAAAAGTGCTGCTGACCTCATCTCGCAAGCCAGGAAAAAAGGTGAGCTGCTGCTCCTGCTGTACACAGTCTTGCTGTCACCCCAGGATCCTGGACGGTTGGGTTCAGTGGTCCCTCTGTCCTGTTTTTTGCCAAAAAGGAGACCTGTGCCTTGAAAGTAGTCTAATGGGATTGCAGTTAGTTTGGGGATTTACCTAACTCTTGTGGAGGGGCAAAGGGACACTGCATCAGGCCACTTGGAGCCACCTTCTATTGTCGCATCAGGTAACACAAATGTGTGGGTCGCAGGTAAGGACGGTGCTCTAAATACCAAAGTTTATTTGTGGCTGTGAAGGGCTCTCTATGCAAGGAGATTCATCCCATCCGTGTGCAAGTGATCTGAGCTGCTGTATATAGCCCCAGCCTCTGCTTGATGTGCTGGCCCTTGAGGAGGTACCTGGGGGCCTTTTTGGGTGGAAGGGAGCTCCATCTGGCACTGGAGCACAGCGACTCTCTTCTTGCACGTGCAGGCACATAGGCAGCTGCATTCGATTTGCCTCTCCTCCCCAAGAGCTGGTGAACAAGGAGGCTGACGGAAATGGTTCTCTCTGGCAAGACCTTGGATGTGAGGAGTGGCAGCAGCCCTGCTCACATCCCTTGCTCCTGCCACTGGCAGGAAAGACACATGTGCATGCAGACACACGTGCAGAGTGAGACACACTTATGAGCAGGATTATAGGATGGTGCTGGTCCACAAAAGCTGTGGACTGTGCTAGGTGAGCCTATGGGAGGCTGCACCAATTCTAGCTCAGCTGCCTGGAGCGTTCTGGGCTTCTTCAAGACTGAGATTTCACCTGATGAGGAGTGAAGGAGCTCTGCACCCTCCTGCACTCTCTGCTGTAGAGTTCCTGAATGGCATTGAGACTTTGAAGATCTACGACCCCTACAAAAGGGCAAAGAAAACGTAAAAAAAGTATTTGTAGAGAGGATCTCGCTGGAACTGATAACGGTGAGACTGAACAGTGATAAAAATCTCCCAGAAGCATTGCAGCCAGAAGCACGCACCCCAGATTGCAGAGACCATTTGGAAGAAAAAGCACGATTTTGCAGTCCCCACCCAAGTTTATCAGTGTGACAAGCCTTGGTCTGCAGAAGGTCCTTGGTCACCAGCTGCTGCACTCTCACCTGCTCTCTCCCTGGAGTCAGGCTCCAGGATATGTCTGAAAAGAACCAGTGTGCAAGTGAGAAACAGGATCAGGTAGAGCAGAGCCAGCCAGCACTCTCATGGCACTTGCTAAATATTTACAAGGGATAAGGAAAGCGGAATCGAAGGAGATTACAGTGGAAGACATTGTGAGAGCTTTGATCATCGGCCCAGTGTGGATTAGGTGTGAGACAGCATTGTGGGTCTGCCTCCCACATTGTGAGCTGTTACTTCTTACTAGAATTACCTGGCTCCTGCCAGGTATTTCTGTGCTGTGTGTCAGCTCTGAAATGTGGCTGTGTCACTGCTGGGCTGAAAGTCACCAGGGTGAAATGCCTCTCGCTAGCAGAGCTGGGATGCCGGAGCAGCCAGCCTTGCAGAACGGATCAGAGGGGACCAAGTGGCTTCTCTGCTGCAAAGGCAGCTCAAGTCTGGAAGTACCTGTTTCCAGGAAGTAGCAGGAGGCCAAGCTGCCAGCATCATTCGTGTGTGTGTGTGTGTGTGTGTGTGTGTGTGTGTGTGTGGTATCTGCTGGAGTATACAGCTCCCTGAGGCTGTGTCTTCCTGCTCGGTGCTCCCTCCAGGCTTCCAGTGCCAGCAGAGACTCTGCACCCTTGAATAGCTAGACTGGGACAGTTCCTGGTGCCTGTGGTGGTGGGCAGGGCTTCCTCTTGTTACCGCTGTGGGCCTTGTAGAGTCCCTTCTGTCTGCTCCAGTTCCTGAAATCAAAGCAGATAACGCAGGACAGGCTGATAAGGGTTTACGGGGTCCTCTGGGCATGTGCCAAGCTTTTCGTAACACTGGAAGGGAGAAGGAGTGAAGACTCTGCCAAAACAAGATCCATTTTGTCCCCTTTTCCAGGCAACGTAGTTTTTGGCGAGCCAATCACAGCCAGTCTCGGGACTGATGGGACGCACTACTGGAGCAAGAACTGGGCCAAGGCTGCAGCGTTTGTGACCTCCCCACCTCTGAGCCCAGACCCAACAACCCCCGACTACATCAACTCCCTCCTGGCAAGGTAGGTGACTGGCCTGGAAAATTTTCCCTGTGCAGGTGGCTCTACTGGCTGATACTGTTGGTAGGAAAGGAGCAGGCCTTTGGCCTTGAATAGGGAAGGAAGGGGTTATAGAATAGTTGGGTAACTTAGACATTAGTCCAGCCTGCATCATTTCACTGTAGATTATTTAATGAGCTGCCTGATGAAATGTCAGGGGGAGGCACCATAAGTTAAACATCAGTAACAAGAAAAATACCAGGGCAAGTAATCGTGAACCATTTTAAGTGCCCAGAAGAAGACAAAGAAATGAGGGTCGGCTAATATAGATTTGTCAGTAACAGAGTATTCACCCTGATCTGGACAAATTAGACCTATGCTACTGAATAGAGGCAAGTGCAAAAAGCTACCTGTAAGCTAAAGTAGACCCTCTGCAGAAACTGGATGGGGAATGATGGCCTGGGTTGCAACTGTGCAGAAAAAGATCTGGAAGCTACAAGGTATCCGCTAACTATCATGAATCCACTGTGTTGAATAAAAGGCAGATTTTTCTCTCACCCATATGGGTAAGCATTAGTACTGCCTGCAGAGTGCACGAGGCCTTTAAGGACAGCTCATGCACATCTGACAGGGATGGTAGAGTTTTTTTTCCCCCTTAGGGCAGGGTGTGGGGAAGGGATCTGTTGAAAATACAGAGCAAGTAATAAAATCACCTCAGCACTTTGTCTTGACCTTTCTTTCCGAGAGTTATACTCCCTCCATCTTCTCACTGGCGAGGAATGCTCAGCAGCGAGGAGCAGAGTCCCTTGCTGTCTATATCTGCATGCCGTGCGTGAATCACAAACTCCTTTCACCCTGTGTTTGCATGCTGAATTGTGTATGTGGCAGCTGGTCCTTGTTAGCCAGTGGATATCTGACACTGAGGCAACTGTAAATGGAAGTAACCTTTGAGCTAATGTTAGAAAAATGTCTGACTAGATGAACAAGGGTCAGTGAAAGGAGTATTGGCAGAATGGCAAATTAGGATAAACCTGGGCTGTGCCAGGCTGGAGAGGCATTGCTGGATATGTATGGAGATGTCGCAGCTGGCATAAGAGAGCTGCCACTGCCTTTGAGGTCTGAATATGCAGTTCACCCTGGATTTTGCTGTGGTGAACGAGCTACGTGGGCTTCCGCTCAGTCTGGAAGAATGAAAAGGGTGCAGATCCTAAGGCCTGGAAAGGAAAAGTGAGCACAGCTCCTGAAGGAGAGAGAAGAGTACTTCTGGGTCCTTGCAGCCCACACACGTCTGTCCCATGCTCTGTCCTGACACCTTTCCCAGGTCATTTTCTGTGAGGCTTCGGCATGTGGAAAGGCTGAGAGGCTCCAGCTGGGCTGGCTGGCTTTTTTTCTTGCATGAGGACAAATCTGGTGGAGATTAGGAAGCATGTTTTGTCATAGACCGGGGTCTCTGCCTGCACAGTCAGTCAGACATATGGCAGAAATTATAAAGGAAGATAGGGATTACCGGTGGATTAGGACTCTGATTCACAGCCCAGAGCACAGGGTCTTTGTGTCAGTGTTGTTCTGGATTCCAGCGCAGCCAGTCTGGGAGTCCGGTGCCCACAGTCATCTCCTTCCCGCAGGTGGCTTTGGGAGCTGACCTGGGTTGGTTTGCTTTCTTTTTACCCGGCAAGGATGGCTTTCCAGTTGCCATGTGTGTCTTCCTGGCTCTCCGAGTACTGGCAGCAGCCAGGTGGTTTCCAGAGAGCTATGTACAACTCCTCACCCTGCCCTGCCGGCTGTCAGGTCGCTGTCACTGCCTGTTTCTGCCCTCTGCTGTCATCATGGGGAATGGGACAGATTAAAGCATCTCAGTTTACTGGTGGCCCTTTTCCAGGCAGGAGGGATTCTTTATAAACAACATTAAACAGGCAGCTGCTGTGAAGTGCAGTAATTAAGTTTTTCTGAGCACCCCGGAGAGAGCTGCTTTTGGGGGACTCCTGACTTGGGTAATCTCACTGGCAGATTTATGTCTGGCTGTCGGGGGTGTTTGCTTTTGTGGCTGTGATGTGGGAGAGATGCTGTGGCTTGGGCCAGAGGCTGTAACTCGAGCCAGCCTACACTTTGAAGCACATCTTTTTGGTCTGCAGCTCCATCTCTTTGTCTGACTGTAGCTCATCCTTTGAGGGTGCACGCTGTACTGAAGAGGAGCCGCCAGGGAACTCCAGCTGGACAGAACAGCTCAGCTGTGCTGGGTCTCCCCTCCCAGAGCGCTGGGGCCAGGGCAGGGGTGGCCTGTGCACTCAGGGCGGCTAACAGCATGAGCGGAGCAGCTCAGGCTCAGCCCCACCTAAACCTCCACCTGTAGCCATGTCTTCTCACCTGCCTGGAGCACTGACCTGTCATGCTCTTGGCAAATCGACAGAGCAAAGAGCCTGCCAGCTCTGTAGCTGCTGAGCTGTTCAGGGCCCTAGTTCCAGTTTGCAGCAAGCAAGAGGCATCCCTTGGAATAGGGGAAGGTTAAGCCTGCCCCTTGGGGATGCAGGAGCTGGCAATACATCATGAAAGGGCTGGCTTTAGAGGACAGTTCTCAGGTATAAATAAGCCTCTCCTCCCTGTGACAGGAAGGCTGCCCTGTGAAGAAAACCCGACAAGCTGCCAGAAATAGTTTTTCTAACTCACCTTTTTTTTTTTTTTTTTCCATTTGAATTAGTGGAAATGACTGAGTCTGGTATGGAAGGATATTTTGTGGCTTGACGCAAAGGCCACCTTGTTCTCCTGTAGTCACACAGTTCCTCAGGGCATTTTCCCCAAGAGCTCAGCTGTTTACTTCCATGTGCAGCATGCTGGTCCGTCTCCTGTGTGGATGGTGCAGCGTGGCTGAGTGCTCCTGCCCACGTGCTCTGTTTCAGGCTCTCAGGTAATGCATCCACCACAGAGGCCGAGTCGTGTGGAAGCTTCCAGACAGAAGGAATGTAGAAACAGGGATGTAGAGTAAAACAGAGAATTGAACTAGGGGCTGCCCATGCACAGAGGAAATCCTTGTCCCTCATATCTCTGCTTTTGTCTGACCAACAAAATGACTGATGATGCTTTTGTTGCCACCACACTTCAGTGGTGACCTCCAGGTTTCGGGAAGTGCTCACTGTACGTTCAGCACTGCACAGAAAGCAATTGGAAAAGACAACTTTACAGCAATCCCAGAAGGGACCAATGGCATAGAGGAACGGATGTCTGTCATCTGGGACAAGGCAGTGGTAAGAGGCACAGCAGGGAGGAAGAAGAGTGTTTGGACAGGATGGATGGACACCTTGGATGTCCTGTTTTCTTGTCCCTAGCAGAGCTGGACACCCAGCAGCACATCTCCTTTCTGGCTTCGTAAGTCAAAACAAGCAAGGACAAGAGAGGGAGGTGTAGCGGGTTCAGGGTGAACAACCAGGACCTGTGAAGTATACATGTGCTGCAGGATTATTGTGGAGGAGTTGGGGGCTGAGATGCCTGATTTGATGCAGTCCCTAGCCTGCCAATTTGCTTCAACAGGTCACTTCCTTTTATACCTCGGTTTGTCTGTCTGTCCCTCTGAAGCTAATAACAACAGCAGCCATACTGGGTCTGGGCTGAGCTAGTCAGTATCTTGTGTTCAACTGCAAGCTTAGTGCTTCCTGGGGTGGTTCTTTTCCCCTTCCCCCAAAGAGCGCTTCATTCTCTTTTGTGTCCGAGCAGGCCACAGGAAAGATGGATGAAAACCAGTTTGTGGCTGTGACAAGCACTAATGCCGCAAAAATCTTCAACCTGTACCCACGGAAAGGGAGAATAGCAGTGGGCTCAGACAGCGATCTAGTTATATGGGATCCTGATGCAGTGAAGATTGTCACAGCAAAAAACCATCAATCTGTAAGTCCTCTGCTTATCTCTCTGTGCGAGCACTGTAGGGTGGGTTTGCTGAGGAGCTTTACGTATAAAGGTTTCCCTTGCTGTTGGCAGCTGAGCACTGCCAGCAGTACAGGTGTGACTGGGAAGGAGGGACTGAGTACAAGCTTTGGGCGATGCAAGCTGTGAATGCAAGGAAGGACGTCTGTGAGCTCTGGGGGTCTGCGCACAGGGCATTTCTCACCCAGCTGTGTTGCTATTCTGAACTTGGCCCATGCAGATGTATTGACACACGTTTCTCCTTATCTGGTTTCCTCTTCCAAATCAAAATGTCTCCAGACTTTGCCAGCATACTTACATTCATGTCTTACATCAAGCCTAGGTAAGCCTGCCTCTGTTGTTTGAGTCCTTGCTCACACTGAGCTCTCAGGCAGCAGGTCTTCGTTCACGTCAGAGGCTGTGGTGGGTCCTTAATGTGACGGAGCAGTGAACTAAAGGCGGCCTCTGGGGCAGGCAAGGCTATTACTGGTGGCCTCTCCGTGCACTGGTGACTTCAGCAATGGGGTATGGGGACCAAGCAGCCTTGAGGGGCAGGCCTTCTAGTTCAGAGAGCTGCAGTGCTCATGTCC
Organism: Struthio camelus; assembly: GCF_040807025.1. Classification (NCBI taxonomy): domain Eukaryota; kingdom Metazoa; phylum Chordata; class Aves; order Struthioniformes; family Struthionidae; genus Struthio; species Struthio camelus. The sequence continues at coordinate 534,504 of NC_090954.1, forward strand.
TTCCTGACCGTCATCACCTGGTTGCTGCAGGTGGCTGAATACAACATCTTTGAAGGGATGGAGCTGCGTGGGGCCCCGCTCGTTGTCATATGCCAGGGGAAGATTGTGTTGGAGGATGGCAGCCTGCATGTGACCCAGGGCACTGGACGCTTCCTGCCCAGCAGTCCTTTCCCTGACTATGTCTACAAGCGGATCAAGGCCAGGAGGAAGGTGAGGAGATGGTCACTGCCAGTGGAATGGGGGACCCGGACACTGCTTGCCTGAACTGCCCTTTTTCCTGGTAGCTGATTATTTTTCCCTCTGCTTTTTTCACTGGATTCTGGAATCAGTGCTGCAAATCTCTGTATTTTGGACTTATAGTTGGGATATCTGAGGCTTTTGAGTCGGTGCTGATTGTGTGGCTCCGTCAGAGGCAGGAAGCTGGACTGCGTAAACAGTGGGTGAAGCCAGTCCAGTAGCTCCCTTCTTGTCCTGCTGCTGCAGAAGTCTGAAGGGAAGAGCCTAGTTTAAAAACTGGGAGATGGGACAGAAATGGCCTTCTCCTTTCCCATTCATGTAGCATAAATCCCTGCTGAGGGACTGTGTTGCACAGGGCCTTGCATGCTTTGCAGATGGGGATGGAGGGAGGCCATCACACAAAATGAGCGGCGGGTGAGCGGGGCAGCCACGCTGTGCGGAGGCCTCTGGGGAGCAGGACAGAGGGGCGCAGGGTGGCAGGGTGTTACGTACCTCCGCCGCGGACTCTGGCAGCCGAGGGTCGCTGGAGCGCTCTTCTTCTGGTGCTGCTGGCTCCTGATCCAGCTCGCAGCGGTGGGGACACTTCATGGGGGAGGAGAAGCGTCACCGTTCTCTCTGGTAACAGATGGCCGAAATGCACGCCGTGCCACGGGGCATGTATGATGGACCTGTGTTCGACCTGACCACCACCCCCAAAGGGGGCACCCCTGCGGGATCAACCAGAGGGTCCCCCACACGGCAGACGCCCCCCGTCAGGAACCTCCACCAGTCCGGCTTCAGCCTGTCAGGTGAACATGAGCAGGGGCTGGGCTGGGGGAGCGTGTAGCCCCCGGCTGTGTGGTCCCAGCCCTGCGTCCCAGGGGCCTGGGTTGGGGGTGCAGGGGGCTGGGGAATGGCGTGGGGCAAGCTGGGCATGAGAGCAGTTGGGGGGGGGCGGGGTGAGGCCTGGTGTGTCCCTTGGTGGCCATGGCTGGAGCCGCCCTCCACCCTGCTTGCACCTCACAGTAACAGGTGGGTTCTGGCCGCAGCTTGCCTGGAGGTGCCGGAATAGCATCAGGGCCATCTCTTGCCCTGTGGCCCCGTTCAAGGAGAGGTGTCTACAGAGAAATTGAAGCCTCAGCTTTCTGCCTGGTCGTTACAGGAGGCAGAGGCAGGGCTGGTCAACACAGATGAACTTGAGGAAAGACATGGGAGGACCTTCTGGGAGACCTCATGCTTCCTGTCTGCTCAGTCCTGTGAAGAAAATCCTCTAACTTTGCTTTCCTCCTACCCTTTGTGCTTGCTTATCCTCCTCCAGGAACCCAGATCGATGAAGGCGTTCGCTCAGCAAGCAAGCGCATTGTCGCGCCCCCGGGAGGCCGCTCCAATATAACCTCCCTGAGTTAAATGTCCAAGCCAGGAAGGAAACAGAATCCCCTTCAAGCAAAGGAAGAAAAATGGTACATCGCTGTTCGAGAAGGAAAAGCAAATAAACCTGTTTTGAAGATTCAATAAGCCTCAAGCCTTATGTTTCACAACTGCTACTTGCTACCTAGCTTTAAAGATACTGCTTCATTTTGTTTTATGCGTAGCCTTAAACCTCTGTTGTTGTTGTTGGTTGGGTTGGGTTTTTCCTTTCCATTTTTGCATGCATGCCGCTCAGACAGGTCCTCAGTTCGGAGCCTGTACTGTATGTGTTGAGTGCTCGTGGGATGCCGCGGTGCAAGAAGGACCGCGACTGGCGCAACCCGGCCCAGTGGGAGCTGAGGCCAGCGGTGGGTGACAAGTGCAGCGCGGGGTGGGGTGGGTTAGCGGGAGCCCCATGGGACAGGTGGGCCTGTGTGTTGTGTTCACGTTGTTTCCACTCAGTGCTCATCAGCTGTTCACCATGAGGCCCGCAGGGAAGCCTGAATCATCTCTGTAACAACTGTCACAGCGCCTCATGTAAGAAATTTTATTACTTTGTACATTTTATTAAAAAAAAGAAAAAAAACAAAGCAATTGTTCCTTCCAAACAACTCCTGGTGCTGGTGGTTTGTCTGTTTTCCTTCTTAAGGCTGTTGGCGTGTGGTTTGCGCTGGTCCTTACGAGGGTTGGGGGCGGTGGAGACGGGTCCCACCGGTGCCTGACCTGGGGCAGGGGGAGCACCAGGAAGGGCTTTGGGCTGGGTTTGAGCTGAAGCAGCTGCAGTGCAAGGACAGACGGTCGGCTGCAAACAGCGCGGTGCTCTGGGGCTGTAAGTGCCACCGCACCGACGGAGCTCCTGAGGCGCCGGGCAGGAGGATCAACAAAACCGTGCTGCGAGCACTGGGGGTTTTTTGCTGGTTGGTGGGTTTTTTGTTGTTTTTTTTTCTAAGTCTCCCTCCAAAAAACGGCTGTTCAGGTCATCTGCCTGGTCTCTGCCGGGAGCGTGACCAGGCCCTGCCAGCGCCGGGCAGAGGCAGCGCAGCTGCTGCGGGCACTGCCTCCCCCCGGCCGCTCCGCGTTGGCTGCGCGCATCCAGCTGCTGGTCACGGGCTGCCTCCGCTTGCGGAGCGCACAGAAAAACCCCCCAGCGCTTCAGATGATTGTTTTTTAACTATTACGAAAATTACCTGTCAATGCAGGCAGCGCTAACTAAACTGCTTTTTTTTCTTTTTTTTTTGTTTTCTTCCTTAAATATTTGACCTCGAGGTGCCCAGTCTTACCCGCCCGCCCGAGGCAGGGAGGCGCCGTCCTGCGGGAGCCGCAGCAGCGGGCCGGGGGCAGAGCGGATGGGAGGGGAGCGGAGCAGAGCAGCCCATCCTGTCCCCCTGCCTAGGCCCGGGGCCGGGCTGTGCCTTCCGGCTGCTGAGCCCGGGGCGGCCCGGGCGGCCGCCGGCCCTGCAGCCCACAGCCCGCAGCCCTCGCTCGCCGTGCCCGTCTTGGCTGCGCAGCGCCAGCGGCCGCAGGACATCTGCTTTGCTGCAGAGGGGCTGGTGCTGCTGTGCCGGCCTCCGCCCAGCACCAACCCTGCTAATAGCGCTACGAGGGCCTACAGCTCCATCGGGTACCGCTCGCGGCTGTGCTGCAAACAGTGCAATAACAAAACAGCGCAGCCCCATAGCCAGAGAGGGGAGAGGGAGGCGACCCTGGACACTGGCAGGGTAATGGGCCAGAGGGCAAACGCTGGCGCAGCCCTGCCGGCAGCCCTGCCGTCGGCAGTGGCAGGGACACAGGTTCGGCCCCCATAGTGGAAGTGCTGGACTTGCCCTGCTCGGCCTTTCTGCTACGCACGCTGCACGCGCGAGCTGGTGAAGCAGGGGACGCTGTAGCTGCAGCACGCTGGCAGTAAACCAGCTTACACAGTGAGGCAGTAAATCAGATACAGAGCAGTCAGCTATGCGACCAAGGCGTTCCCATGCAATTCTCCTTTCTAGCGGGTCACTGAAACGACGGGCTCAGTCCTGTGCCCTCACGTTGAGTCTTCAGGCCTCTCCTGAAACTGCCAGGTCTCGACTTGGCGTGTTAAAAAGCACGGGGCCATTCAGCGCTGGACCCTGGACTGCCCAGCTGCTCCCACCCAGGAGGCTCTGCCCACACCTGCCGCAACTGCTCCCGCCTGGTGTCCAGTGATCTCCCTCCCACCACCAGGGCAGAGACCAGAACGTGAAAGACGATGGCCAACTAAAGCTTATTTGCAGACGTGCACTATGACTCAGCTTCTCAGTACTGGGTTGCTCCCTCTCTGCCAGAACAGCGATGCCATGCACTAACAGGCACTACCCGACTCAGCTTCGGGCAGGCTCAAGTGGCATTCATGGGGTGTTACTTGCTTATGCACACGAGGAAACCACATACGTCGCAAGGCAAACTAGACCAACATCATCTGATCACCGAGAGATGACTTATTAACGTCGCAATCTCTAACAGGCAGCTGTGAAGACACACTGTCTACTGCACATAATTTTTTTTTTTTTTTTTTTTTTTGTTCTGATTGTCAGAAAAGGACCCAAGCCATCACATTGCAGAAAGCTTAGCTTCAGGAAGGGGAAAAGCACATTTAAAGTAAGAGGCCAGTAAAGTCCTAGTTGGCTCTAGGCAGTGGAGACACATTCTGGCTTGCAGTGCAAGTGACCTCAGAAATAACACTGGCTTTTGGTCATCTGGGATGGAGTACTGCATTTGCTGTTGTTTTTATTCAGACTTTTGAGCTGATCAGATTTAGCCAGAGAGGATGACAAGAAGGCACAGGGGGATACAAAGAACTGCTTTGGGCAAATCGGTGACAAACAGTCCATCACGCACGCATCATATTCCTGAGACTAGGAAAGAAGTTGAATAAGGAGGTGAAAAATAGGTCTGCCAAGGCATTTAAATAGCATCATTCCCCACATTACCATAAAAGAGAGAGGGTTGTGGTTTTTTTTTTTTTATTTTATTTTATTTTGGCCAATCTCAGTCTTGGCAAAGACCCTACCAGGAGCGCAGCTCTTGCTGCAAACAGTAGCTGCTTAAATCAGGCCTACAATCAATGACACAGTAGCTTAAAGATACACAACCAAATTTACCTCTGATGTTGGAAGCTGCAACCCCATCAAATTCAGTGAGTTGCAGCAGTTTAATGTGATGGTGAATGGTCTCCCCCCCCCCCCCCCCCGGGCCCGACTGTGACCTGGAAAAGCTGCTGGATTGCTGTGTTAGCCCCCCCCCAGTACGTGGTTGTTACCTCTTCAGTTCCTCATCTGTCCATATGCTCTGACTGACCACTCAGCAAGCCAGCCCCGCTCTGTGAGAAATGGAGTACAAGAACCATCATGTAGAAAAAGAGCAGCCAAATGCCCAGGAAACCTTTGCTGCCTCCTCCCACTTAGCTCATTGCTCATTGCCGCCTCCATGCCCAGAATTGAGGAATGTCAGCAAGAGAACTTTGCAAGCAAAGGCCACCTTTGTTGCCGCACACCTGCCACGAGCCTGCAGCTGAGAGCAGCCACTTCCATTAGGAACAAGCAGCCATGAGTCCATGCAAGAGCCCTGGCCGCCAAAGAGCCTGGACCCAATGTGCTGTTGCAGACCCATCACCGAGACTGATACTAGCAAGGACAGCTCTACTAACTACACACTATCACCCCTTCTGTTAAACCCACTGGCACCCGCCCCCCCTCAGCACCAAAGACTGCGATACAGGCTATCCAAGTCCAAAAGGAGGAATGCTACTCTCAGTCTCATCCATTTTCACATGGTCATGTTCCTGTCACTAAGAAAGGCAAAACAAAACAGGAGCTGAGTCTAACTGTGCAAATTGTTGGGGCAACACCCAGGGTGTCTCCCCCACTTCCAGGATCCACCTGCTGCAGGGTGGAAGGAAGAATGAAAGGGCGCCCGAGCTCCTGCCCCAGAAGCCATGTGCTGGGCTATCTGCAGTGTCCTGCTAGCAGTGCATGATTCTGTTTGCTAAGCTCCACCAACGCGTGTAGGTAGGTGTGCACTAAACCCACAAGGACGGCTCCGGCAGAGGTTACGCTGATCTCAGAGGTTATTGTTCTGGCTATCTTCCTTACGCGCATCTCTGCTTTTTGCCATGGTTATGTTTTCCCGGATTTCATTGTGGTGGTGTCTCACCCTTAAGGAAAGAAAGGAACGTTCAAGCTGTAAGGGAAAACCCACACAATGCAAATGCACACTGTTCTTAGGCTGTGCAAGCCTTCCATTTCCTGGCATGTGCTACCGCCTCTCTTACACAGGGTCTGCTCTGAGCCCCCCTCGTCACCACTTTCTCCCTCCTGCTTTGGAGCTGGCCCTGCTCAGAGCTCTTTCTGCAGGGACTCAGCAGGCTGCCTCTAAGGAATGGTTACTGAGAGAGGCTCACAAAGAGAAGACCCTATTTTAGCAGGATCATTACAAACTTGGGGCCCAGCTCTGCAACACTGTCTTTGCGACTGCAGAAACAGAGTTTCTGCTCTTCCCTAGGACTCTCACTCTTCACACAGGGCTTGTAGCGGATCACAAGACTGGGGGGGGGGGGGGGGGGGGGGGGGCGACACTGAAGACCAGCACTTTATCCTGGAGCAGTGAAGTGGCAGAAAGGGAAGAAATATGCTTTGCTACAGATCCAGAGGCATGAGTTTGTGCCTCACTTCAGCGGGCTGCCACCCCCTGACTCAGCCCTGAGAGGGCTACGGGTCCAGAACTATTTACATTGGCAGGGATTTGCTTGCGAGCTGTGGATCTGGTCTCATCATACTACACTGTGGCTACTGCATGGAAGTGAGAAGGTTGCCAGATCTGCTTTGTCATCGTGCCAGAGTCAGTCAGTATACTTTTATATCAATACTTACTTTTCTCTGTTGAAAACAATGAAATCCCTTTGGAGTATCTCTAGGTGCTTTTGAAGATGGCAGGCCTTCCACATTGGAATAGAAAATATAAAAAGATGGGAAAAGAAATGGAATAAATTCACAGTTGACACAAAAAGATATTGCAAGGGCAACTTCAAGGAGATGATAGAGATATCACCAGATATAGAATATCTTTAGCACTGCAGTTGGGAGAATGGTATTAGAACTCTCCCTCTTCTCATTTAAAACTGGGGTATATACATGCCACAATTTATAAGTCTTGTTTCCACAGGGATTTCGATATTGCAGAAAACCTCAAAACTCTGCAAATACATAATACAGTTCACCACAGTGAAGCCTTCCAGGCCTCAGGATGTACCCCTAGATGTGTTTGCACAATGTACAAGACAATACAGTGCAAACCAACGGAGGCCACAGCAGCAGCAGCTCAAGAATTATTTCATGCTCTCACTTGTAGAAGGCCAACATGAAAGAAACAATTCAAGTACGGGTTGCTCTGTTAACTGTGCAGTGAGCTGTACTCCTAAACAGACTCATAGTGTGTACAAGGGGATCTTGTCTCAACATTGCAATTTCCCCAGCCTGTTACCATTGGGAAGGGAAACAACCACAAGATCAATCACAACAAGCAGAAACACACATGGCAGTTGAGGCAGGATCTGGAGAACACAAATTCCTAGAGTCTACATTATGGGAAGAAATTTAAGTTGGCAAAGTGCTAAATAATCAGCTGAATTTCCCCAAGGTTATTAGATTTCTCCATAGTCCCCCAAACTGCAACTGAGTCTTCAGTCTTACAGCTCAGTCTTACATCTTGTCTGTATTGGCTAAAGAGACAAAAGAGAATGTTGTGTAACACAGAACTGGGAAGTAGAGATGAAGGCTACAGTTATTACTCCTCAATCAGAGCGTGCCATGCGCCCTGCAGAACATACCACTGGACACTGTCTTCCCCATGGTGCTTACAGCACAGAATATGACACTGCGCGACAAGTGAGAACTACAGACAGCAGGGAGGGAATGGGAGCTTTGGAAAGAGACGCATGCAGTTTCTTAGCTGCATCTCTGCATTTCTGCAAAAATGTTCTAGCCCCTACTTGGGCTTCCTCCTTGTCCAATGGGGAAAACGAGGGGAGTCTGTGTTAATGCTGAATGATGCTTTTGGAGTTTAGGACACAGTACTGTGGACACACCTAATATTAGCTGTCAGATCGCAGAGCCCTGTGAAGAGCCTGTCTCATTTCCTGAGCTCAGGGAACTCTGAGGCCAGGGGGAAGCAAGCAGGAGGCCGGGATCAGCGTCACATGTGTTCGCCTCAGGCACAAGCCCATCAGCAGCCACGGTTACATCGTGTGCACACAGGGGGGAAAAACAGCCCAGGGGCAAATAAAAAAATTATGAGGCCTAACTCCAGCTGGAAAGAATGGCTGCGATCACACTGGCACTGGGTTTCTTTGCCTGAGAGAGAACACTCTGCAGCCCCAAGAGCTGCTGTGAGTACACCCAACGCTTGGAGCAACGCATGTCACCTCTGAAACCTTCATTTGAGGCTTCGCTGAAGGGCAATCTCAAAGAAGCACAGGTCCTGCATGGTTCACCTGCCACTGCACACACTTCACCAAGCGGTGAGTCACAGCTCACACCCTCACAGATGCCAGCCTTGTAGACTGCTGCCTAAGGAGTGTAACTCCTTGGGCATGTATGTAACATGTACATGTTACATGTATGTAACATGTATGTTACATGGGCTGTAAATGTAACAGTCCCCCGTTACATTTAATTCCATCTATGGATTCTTATCATTCGTTGCTTTCTTACACGGCTCATCTCCTTTGAGTCACTGTTTTCACAAACACCCATGGCAGTAAATAGGACATGTGAGATGTTGCACCTTGCTAAATTCTGTTATTGGTTAAAAAGAATGTTGAAAGAATCTTTACTATCTGTCCTGCATGCAAAAATAAGCAAGAAAATAGGCAAGCTCTTCTTTGTGCTGATGTGTGGGAGTCAATCACCAGCCGTGATTTAAGGCTGCTTTCGAGTTTGTGAGAACTGGCAGACAAAACGCGCTTTACAAACCTCAGGGAATCCTCCCATCTGACAGGAATGAGACCTGGGAAAATATTTACAAAGATTCTGCATTCCCCTCACCTCTACAGTGCTACAAAACTGGCCTTTTAGAGCTGAAAGTTAAGTTTAGGGATATGCACTCTGGAGGAGGAGGAGGTGAAAGGGAGCAGGGCTGGAGCAAAGAAAGAGGTTTTTCCATTGTGTAAGGAAAGGCAAAAGAGACATGAGGGACAACAGGAAGGCTCTGGCGCCAAGAGGAAGACAGTGTGCTAGGGTATGGAGTGGATGAATATAAGGGCCGAACCACCATCCAGCGGCAAACCCTGAGAGGCCGATCAATCTCTGATGCAGGGTGATTTGACCAACAAGCGTCCTTTGAAAATAAAGACATTTCCAATCTATTTTCTCCTTTTCCTTTTTGAATAATTATTCACAATTTGTATTGGCTTCATAAAACCCAACCCATTCTTTGAGGCCTACCCACCGCACAGAGCTGGAACTCGGGCTTTTGACAACATTCTGGTCACTTGCCCTCTGGAGCAGCAAAGGACAGGTTGGTTTTATGGGTGTTTGCACCCACTGGTAACGAATAAAAAAGATTCAGTTTTGTATTTGAAAGAGCTATTACTGAGGTTGTGATAAAATATTTAAGATGTTCAGAAATGCAGCTGACCTTTAAACACTTTTTTAAAGAAATTCTCTCACCTGTGAAGAATTGCTTTTGCTGGAATCTTTCTCCTTTTTAGCCAGGCGCTTTTTTTTCTTATGAAGAGGTTTGGATTCTAGGATCATTTCTTCAAGTTCAAAGGCTGGGTCACAGTTCAGTCTGCCTTTCTAGAGGAGAGAGAAAGGGTGCCTTAACTGATCAATCCCTGTCTTGAAGAGGCTCTCACAAATTGGACAGTGTCTGGGAAATGAATTTTGTAAAAATATAAGCTAATTACAACCACACACATAGCCAGAGCACCTGTTGCTTACACATGTTGTTAGTTTTATCACTTTCTCAGCCAGGGGGACCTTGTCAAGGTGTGCTTGCATCATTTTAAAAATTACCTGCTCTTTTTGGGGGTTACTGCTTATACTCAACGCACTGGCTGCTTCAAAGTGAAAGCTAGAACAACATTTCTTGACTGGTGGGCTGTGGGCCTCTGGTGGGCTACAAAACATTAGGAGGTAGTAGAGTAACCTGCAAAACTGTTTTAAAGCAATACACATGTACACTGACCACAAAGAAAACAACCAACAGAGAGGAAAATCCATACAATTAACAAACGTTCATAGTTGAGCTAACCTTTTGTTTGGCTGTAAGTGAAAAGCCATTGGTGTAAGGCTGCATGGGATGGTCCTTGGATTTTTTTTTTCCAAAAAGGTTATGTTGCTTCTTTGCTGGTTCCATCCAATTACAAAAGGATCAGAAACACTGATCTACTGTGTTTGTTCTTTCCCTATGACTTTCTGCATTGTATCTATGCATGGGCTTGTTAGGAAGACTCAGAACAGAGATTAAACAGTATAGAATGGGTAGTGATCTCGAGGCTGCTAATGAGCCTGTGTCTGTTCATTGTTCTTTTTTTTTTTTTTTTTTCATTTGGAGAGATAGTCCTAAACGTGGCTCGTAAGAAAGGTGGTTCAGTGAGTCCTAAACGTGGCTCGTAAGAAAGGTGGTTCAGTGCAGGACTGCTCACAAGCACTGTGATTACATATCTCATTTATCATGGCAGAGATGGTCACGAGTATGTAAGATCAATTCTGTATCCAGAAATTCTGAGAATATTACAGAGTACATCAAAGTCTGGGGCACCCATACCTGTGGTTATCCCTTATTAGTCTTTACTACAGCACAGAGGAAGCTGAAAATTCTGCCCAGGCTTCTCTTTTTCCTGCAATTTATGGCATCTGATGCTTTTGTGAAAAATGTGGAAGAAGCTCCCATTCACATTTGGTGCAAAGCACAAAGGAAGGCTGCAATGTGTAAAAAGATACTATGACCCACTAAGGATTTTTTAAATAAAATTGCCTTACTGTGGGAATGAATCCTGGCATTATCCTTTTCTGAAGAACAGCATCCCAGTTTACATCTGACAGATATGGAAAGTCCTGGATATCTTTCAGCTGAGAAAAACGCTTCTCAGGATTTCGCTCAAGCAACTGCAATAAGAGTTAACTGAAAGAGGTTAGAAAATGACACCCTGAAAGACAAAATGATATTAGGTATATACAAACATGTCAGCAACAAAGTTCCACCAGATAAAAGCTGAGACATAGAAATAACAACCAGATTTTTGAATATATATCTGTCAGCAGTTGCTTTGTAAAATGCACCAATTTTGCCTTTGATAGCTAGGTACTGTTCCCTACTGTCCTTATTCAGCAGGTACCCAGGGAACACTTTAAATACGATGGTACTATTATGTAGCTACAAAGGCAAGGGAGAAAATTCTCAAGGACAGCTTTGTGTATCATTTGTTATTGGGGCTAAGTCTGAGGCTTGTGTAGGTTTTTCAGTTTCCAGAATTTGGGCGAGACTGTAAGTTTGGCTATGCACCACACATGTGAGAAAAGTAAACGGAGGAAGAAGTAGGGCCATGACTTCTCCTGCTCTGACGTATCAGCAGTTGGTGGGGACCGTTGCCATATGTCTCTAATGTAGGCTGGTAGCAAACAACTCCCTGTTTTCAGAGCAGGAAGGGGAAGGGGAGACATCTCAGAGACACCTCTCTGATCACAGTACCTCTTGGTTCGGTGCAAAGTCTGTGTCACACCTTTTTGCCAAAGATGAAATGCTCTAGCCCTTCCTTATGTTGCTGTCCTAACTCTTCCCAATCTTCCTTCATTATCTGTCAGTCCAGTTTCCACCCTGAGTGCTCTTCACTGGCTCATGTAAGACAGTCCTGCCCTTACCCTCCCTGACAATTTAGGGGAGAGTTGAAGCAGTATTGCTATAGACCCAAGAGAGCACTGGCCTGTAGCAACGGGAAAAGTTCTCCTTACCCGGGGGAAATACCCCGCACTATCCCACCAGTTTGCATTCAGGAAAGTGGCCTTACCTGTCAGCGCGCTTGTGTTTGGGATTCTCTTCTGCTGCCAGAGCAGTTTAGCTAGCACTGGCCCAAAGCTCAGAGCAGAGACCTCAGCACAGTCCTGCTTAGCACACAGTCCAGTGTCTGGCGCACACGCTGCAGTGTAAGAGCCAAGGTAATCTCACGGCTAATGGCTTCTGCCACCGGGATGCTTACTTGGCCACAGCCAGAGAAGACTTTCCCTTTAGTGAGTTCTTCCTTATTAGTAAGTTAAGCACAGTGCTAAGAAGGATGACATCAGCCAGCCCAGAGTGTGAGTGATCATCCAAGTGCTCCGTTTTAACAAGTCCTTTTCTTTTTCCAAGGGGAATGTGCAGTCTGTTTAATTTGTCCTGTGTAATTCCTCACTTATCCAGTTTAAATAACATCCTAGCAGGAATATTTTTATCGTCTTTGATATCTGGAGCAACTTCACCCTCCATACCTTTGTATTACCAAGGGACATATATGTTCTTGGCTCTTCCTTTTTTAAAGTATTGTACTTATCCTGTCTCCAGTAAAACCAAGAGATTAGCAGCAGCAACTAAATGACTTTTTATCAGTGGTGAAATGTAAGTTACCTCTGCAGAGGGAAATGGGCTGTTAAAAGCTGGTGAACAAAGTGATACACTACCAGTAAATGCTGTGAACAAACAAAACAAACTAACTAACTAACAAGCCACTCCAATTATTCTGAAAGCTATTAAAATGCTACTTGTCTACCAAAGACAATGGTGGAGCCTCCATAGAACACAGCTCCAGGAAATAAAGTATAGTTAACAATCCTACATTAATACAAGGCATTTTGAAAGGATATGTCTTTTCTATTGCTCTAGCTAAGATTCCCTTCGCCAAGGTGCCGAGGTGGCTCACAATCTTTAAATCTATTTATTCTCATTTTTATGAATAGCTTGTATTCACATTTTAAGAACAGGAGATGAGGCACAGTGATATTAAACAATTTGCCCAAGTTTAGAAAAGGCATTTGTTACAGAATGCGGAACTAAACTCATGCCTTTGAACTCCCAATTTAATACTGTATCAGTAAACCATTCTGGTTTTCTAACTCCAGTAACGGAATATTTATATCCATAACTCCAGTGTGAAATAATGAAAACCATACTGCTTATTTTCAGTAGTTTTTATTAATACTGCAGGAATAACTCATGTGGAAGGAAATGATTGAGTTTTGTTGCTAAAGTTCTAGGATTCAACATTGCACACACTCCTGATAGCATGCTCTCCAAAAATATAGCAGGAGAAACAGACAATCCTCATCTTCCTGAATACAGTCAATAAGGTGACCGCTTCAACCCCCTGTTTAGTGTTAGTGCTTGTAGCTAGGGTGTGAATAGCAGCAGTACACACCGAGAAGCAGAAACTGCGCCATCAGGGTGTGTGAGATGGAGTGATTGAGTGATAGCATCACTCATAATTTGTTTTTTCTCCTGACTGAACTCTGTGTTTTGAGACCTAACATGAGTGATGTGGGTCTGCTATGAATGATCACTTGCTTTGAACCTAAATAAATAGGAAAATTGACAGGAGATATCTGAACCAGGACAAAACCCTAGTTTGCCTCATATATAATACATATGGCTGTTAAACCAGATGCAAAGGGGCACTTGGAAATTTAAATAATTGTGACATTGCATTATTAATTCACAAGGCAGCCTGTATTGCTTGCAGCATGTTGTGGTTCACGAAAAAGCTTTCAACAAACATAAAAATAAATAACAACAGAGAGGGCATCTGTGGTAAAAATCCCTCTGTTACTGCTAGGCTTAATGAGACTCCAGTTCCACTTCTTTTTAAGTAAATGGGGATATTCTTCAATTTTCTTCTTGGAAAATATGCTGTGTTACTGTCTCAACAAAGAATTGATGCTACATTTTCATTAGAAAGTTTGAGAGTATTTCATTAGTATGGATAAAATAACATTTATATATATTAATTGGAAGAAAAATATATGAAAGAAATATTAAGTACAGTTTTAATACTTATAGTTCTTTCAAAATTTGAAAGCTATTTACATATTTTCCAAAATTTGCAAAATCGGGTGCTGGGTTCAATATTCCAACGTTGTTGCCATTGTGTGCATACAGTGTCTGACATTCTCAAGTAATTTTTTTTTCCATTGAAGATATGACTTCACTATGAATTTTGGTTTTAGTATTAAAATGATTCCAGTAATGATTTTGAAGCAATTTTGATAACAACAGCTTTTTAAAAAAATTAATTACAATGATGCAAAATGTTCTTGGCAACAAAAGATTTCTACAGTATCAGTATTTTTTGAAAATCATTTAATTATAGGGAAGAACAGTTTTTCTTTTCTCAGATCAAAATTTATATGTAATTTTTTTTCCCTCAAATTCTTTTAGATATATGTCAATATTCAGTTCCAAGCTGTGTCATTTCAGAGAGACAAAGTTATAGGAGAAGCTCTGGAAATGAACACTGCCTATGTCCTTAGGAGAGATGCATTAGCAGCAGCCTCGTTTGCCAACGCAAACTTCACCGCTATTAGTCCAATAAGCAGTACCATTAGTTGATTATATTAGTCCAGCTACAACATAAAAAGCTGGATATTTATCATACAGTACCATCTGAAGGTTGCTAACATTAGATCTGGACACAGCTTGCAAAGAATCCCCATAACTTACTACAAAGGCCATAAAGCATAATGGAAAGACTCAACTGGTTTCAGCAGGCTCCCAGATATAATATATCCACGTTCCTAAGCTATCCCGTTCCACAGCTGCCCTCACCTTTTTGATTAGTGACACCATTTCTCTGGACCAAGCAGCAGGGTACATTACTGTAGCTGTCCTGAACACATGAGCAATTTCATTCGTTGAAGTGTTGGAGCGAATATGGTACGGCCTCTGTGAAAAATACAACATGGAAAGCATTTTAATGTATCTGTTATTTTTTGAAACACCTTGGGAAATCTTTTTAGGGCAAGACATCTCCAGACAAAGTCTCTTTGTACATTTCTCAAACCCCCCACTGCTGCTCTAGATTGAATCATCAGAAGTCTGTCACTGTGGAATCTTAAATCAGTTGAAATAAACAGAATACTACAAAACAAAATAATTAAACAACGTCAGCAAGAACAGTAATAACCAGACATTTAAACAGCATGACATATAGGAGGCAAAACACAGATTATAGTTATCAACCAGTTTGTGTTTTCTTGGCCTAGCCACTATTCGTATCTTAAAGGGATATCAAAAAGGATTTTATATATAGTGCAGTGGTCGGAACATTCTCAATATTTCCTGCAAAAAGTGTTGGTGTTTTCAGTTCTTTACTCATGTTGGAGATATCACAAGTATAAAGGAGCAGGATTTCTCCCTTTTTTCCTTTGGAAAGGTGACCACTACAGGAAAAATCAAATTATATGAAAAATAATGTCCCAAGAAAGGTGACTGAACAAAATTCCCCAAGTACAACATCAGGCTGCAGAATGACCCTTCGCTTCTGTCCAGCGATCCGGTTTCATGGTGAACAGAAATCTGAGCTGTGTCTGAAGACTATTTGGTTACATATTCCAGGTGAAAGGGAGTCAGGCCACCCCTAGCGTAAGTTCATTTATGGTAATATATCTGAAATTATGAGGCTAGACAAGGAAAGTACATCAATTTGTTACCATGTAGGTAAACAGTCACCTTCGCTTTTAAATTTTAAATACAGCAATATCACTGCTTTACTTAAGAAGAGTATTTGCAATGGATAGAGTGTTTCCATTTTGAAAGATTTTTGATTCCCAGATTTTTACAGTATTTCTGGGGTTTTATACATTTACAAAATAATAGTTACAAATCATGGTATGAAATCAGATGCATTGTGTTTAATGTGTACAGATGCTAGATGGAACTCAAGGTTTCCTTTCATTTCCCCCATAAAGTGACCACCACTAATGCTATCATCCTATCATGGCCACGCCATGATGTTTGAATGCATAATAGCATTCTACTCTTACATTTGGAAATAACACCATCAAGTCAAAGTCAATGCGATGAACAGTCCTGCAGTTCGTTTAACTCTCAGAATAGAAAATTCAAATATTGTATTAATATTTTTGTGACGGACATATGGCTTCGCTCACCCAACACTTAAGACAGCCACGTCCTCTTAACATGTCCTAACTTTATCACTCATAATTTGAGATACTGTTCACTGTTCTTTTAAACATATTTAGCAAAATGATCTTTTTAAGGTATTCTGTGAGGACTGATTATAGAGTCCCTTACAAATATGCTTTGCATACTCTTCTCGAAACAAGAATTTTTCTAGCCTCACAAGTTGTTTAACAATCTTAGAAGAACGTAATTTATATAATTTTTTTGCCTTTTGTCTTTTATGAAACGCTTCCAAAACACCTAATCACCTATCCGCAAGGCCCCCAACTTTAACTGAGTTAGAAGCAGAACATAACATGACAGGGCATGAATTGTGCTGTTTTAATAATTCACACATTGTGGTTTGCTTTTGCTCAACCTGCTCGATCTTTCTGCAACTGTAATATGATTTTTTTGCAAGTTTTCTTTTTTCTTGCAGGATGGGAACTCAGAGTAAATTACATTACCGTCCAGACTCCAGGAATTCTCATTCATTATTTAGATGGCTCAGTTTCCATTGCCCAGCTTGTGTCAACTGACAGGCCCTTGGACACAGTGAGGAATTGTCCTGATGAGTTACTCTGTATTGCAGTGGTTTCTTTTGGAGCTCTTGGATGGGATCATAAGGACTCTGATGAAGATTTGGTTTCTACTGCCTATGTTGTAATAAACCTTAAAATCTTGAATTTGGCTCAGGGAAATATCTCTGTTTTAAAGTGTTAATATTTCAAATACAGTGTTTAAAGCGAGGGGGAGAGAGGTAGACAGGAAATGACAACTGCTGCATGGTACATACCCGGGTTCTAAGCAGCTCGTAGGCAGTGATTCCTAACGACCACCAGTCAACAGCAAAGGAATAGCCGATAGGTTTTGTGGAGTTAAACATTTCAGGTGCTGTAAAATACAGAAAAAGAAGTAGTTTGCCTTTCTGCAATCTCAGGTGGAAATTAGCAACACAGAATGCTTGATCCAGTGATACAGAAAGCATCCCTAATTATTCTGGCAAAGACACAAATTAGCATGTTACCCATTATCACATCTTTGATCATTTCTTTTTCTTCCTCAAAACAATGGCATATGGCTGGTAGATTGGTCTTTTACCAAAATGCCACTGAGGTGGACAAGAATTGGAACTCATGGTTTCCTTGCAGCAATTAATTTTTTGATCATTTTCAAGTTCCTTAACTGTTGTCTCAGTCTTGTAATGCAGAATAATCCAATAATGAGGTACCTCAGAATAGTGGTGGAAGGCTAAATGTTAATGCACATAAAACACGCTGATGTTAGAAGAGAACAAGTGCTGTGCAATGTATTATTGCTACTCCCCGCAGCTGAACAGGAACACACGTTGATGTCATGTCCTGCTCTATGCTAAATGCTATATTTCAGTGTGGAGACAGCATCTGATACAGTTCACAGCATGCCAGTTTAACCCAAATATTTGCCTACACTGGAAAAAAACATACTTTGATATCTAGACCCTGCTGATTAAATAAATGTACAATCAGTATGGTATGAAGCATCCTCTATTGTGTTAAAAGCCAAACAAGCATTTTAGCTCCTCTGCACTTTGCTTTCCCCACCTCTGAAATGGAACTGTCAATAATTTCTAACCCTAATGGACTGCTGCAGGCTTAATTAATGTGCATAAACAATGGGATGGCCTTGAGTAACAGGTGTGCTATCACCATTATAAATTAAATGTTTAATGTCCTATCAATACAATCCAATTCATTTGGATTACAGAATGGTTTATATAACTACTATACAACCACTAAGAGATTCACTGGACCCCATTAATTTTTGTGTTGTATAAAGAACTAAGAACTCCATCTGTTCTGCTGCAGAATTCTTTCTACATTGCTACACTTCCATTCCTGGGGTATCTGAGAGCCTCACAATCCCTAACATGTATTTCTTTTCAATATTTCTTTCTCCTCAAGTAAGAAAAAAATATTACCTTTTGCTAACACAGGACTCACCCATTATCTCATAGTAAATGGGCTTCAGAATAACACCCTAATTCACTAAATCTGGACCTAAAATTGGCCTGAATATCTTCTCACTTTCCTCAGAAAGCCTCTCTGCTCTTCAACCAGAGCTCAATAGATTTTCTTCTTTAAAAGCTGTTCCCTTCCCACTCGTATCTCTTCACTCATAATTAAAGTCTTTCAATCTGGCAAAATCTAAACACAGCTTCACACAATGAATGAAAGTAGCTCTTCAGAAACATCAGTATGCAGCATAAACATGGACATGGTGCCAACTACAATCTTAGCAGAAAAAGCAAATTTTAATTGAGCCAAGCCTGAAAATCACAGCTTTTTAGGAGGAAGTTACTAGGCTAACAGGAAGTGAGTAGAGGCATAGACTGAAATGCTCTTTCTCCTTCTTCGCCAATAAATTTCCCTTTCGAGATTAAGGAAGAAAATTACTGTAGGATTTTTGTGTGAGATGGAAAGCAGGAATTGCTCTACAAACAAAACAAAACAAGGAGCAATGCTTTTGTTTTGTGTGTATTTTCATTTTTAAAAGGATTGTGCCAGGTGATGCAAAGGTGAAAGGTCAATTTTTTTATCCTGATAAAAAGGAGACTCCTAATAGGAGAAGGGTTATTTGCAAGGGGGTCTGGATAAGCTACAGCTGTGTGGAGTGTGTTTTTTCAGGGTTTTTGTTTGGTTTGGTTTGTTTTTTTTAGGTCTTATGAAAGTAGGGTGGATTGTTTTGTGTTAGTTGTACAGAAATACTATTGAGTGTTTTTTGCTTTACCTAAGAAAGTGAAATTTATGGTTTATCTAATACAAAGACTTTTCTGTGTAGTGTTTGCATAATAGTTCTTTTAGCATTAGGTTAAGATGTTTCTGATCAATTTCCTGCATGTTCCAGGCTGGATTTCTCCCAGGTATGTTAATGTTATTCTGCTATATGTTTATTAACTGTGCTTGAGAGATAGGTATCAGGGTGGTCTCTACCCGCCTCATTACTTCATTGACCTAGCCAGTAAATGGGCATAAGTAAACTTCCTGTACTGTCCTTCTAAAGGAGGGGGGGGGGGAGCTAACATTTTTGAGTAGTAGGGAAACAAGGTCTTCATGGGGAGCAAGCACCATGAGTCTTCCTTCCTCGTGCGTATGCTGATCCGCTCATGCGTGCAGGGTAGAGAACATTTGGATGTAACAAAAGCAGCCTCATGAATAAAAATCTGAAGTGTATTTTCTGTATAGAGGGCCGTGATGACTTCTGTGTTTTGCTGGTATGACACGGGGTACTGCAGTGAAACTTCATTCTAGAAAGCGGCCTTAAGAACAAGTAAGAAACTCTACTGTAGTATAGAGACAGCTTAGACAGCAAGACAGATAACTTCTCCTAAGCTCCAGGGACTTGAAACACTGAATCTCATTCAGTTGAATAAATACATTTTAGCCTGTGCTCCATCTATAGGGTACCAAGTAGAGTTATTACAAATCCCTTCTACGCTCCTCTAGGGACAGCAAACCTGGTCCATCATACTTGAAAATTCTGTGCTTCCACCTAACCCAAGGCTGCAGTAGGGCTGATCCACCTGGCTCCTGAGTCACTTTGCGCTAGGAGAACGTAATCTTGTGCAGTCCTACTGTTGCCTGGCATGTTTTGCTGCCTGGGACCTGTCCCATGCCATTGCCTGGAAGGGAAAAAAAAGACTGCCTACAAACTGCATTTCTTGTGAATCAAAGAAAGAAGAGGAAATGGACAGTATGTAATCAGAGCAACCAGCCCAGCTACTCAGCATAGCAGAAACCTGGAGGCTTTTACTACATTTTCATAGAAAAAACGTTGTGCTCCATACACAGCAGTGCAGAAGGTCAGTGTGTAAATCTGTTGAGTGCTAGGGAATTGATTGTGCCCAATCCTCCAGAGCATGTATGTGCTTTTTTCATCTGAGTTTATAGAGCTACATATGGCTTGTTTTCCATTAGCAGAAATAGCCAAATCTATTAATATCAACAACATGGATACAATAAGAGGGATTTTTAGAAAGACTTTTAAATAGGCTCAGAATTCATCTTCCAGTTGTGGTGGTAACTTCTGCACCAACTGTGCCCTCTTTGTACTGGAAATGTGCACTCAACACCATTGCATTCTGCAGCCCCACTGCTACCCTTGCCCTTCTTGTCCTGCTATTTGGAAGATAGGATGTTGGGGGTTGGACTAGATGATCTCCAGAGGTCCCTTCCAACCTCAACCATTCTGTGGTTCTGTGTAAATCAGAGCTAAAGTCTAATGTGGCTCTTGTATGAATGTGAAACTGGCTGATAGAGCTGCTATTGACTGTGTTAGTATGACATCAGAATCTGAGCTCTTCTCTGCTGTGCTAAGTGGTTTTGGCAGCTGATGAAAATACCAAGTTTTAAGTCCACTCACTTGGCCTAAACAGAGTAATGCTAATTTTTAAAGCAGCCAGTTTGCATAAAAATACAAACTCTGAGCTACTGATGCATCACTGTAAGATTTGTGCTTATTTAGTAAAGAAACAAATACAAGCCTCTTATGTTTTGTTTCCCTCTCAACATATGGTAGTAAGAGCACTCCTTACATCACTGTTACATGACTTTACTGCTGCTCTGAGATCTCAAGGGTGCAACTATCTTATTTCATAATCCAAAGCAAGCTGTACAGTATGGCATAATGTCATTTAAAAAGTGTCTGAAGTAGGCTTCCTTTGTTCTGCTGTGTGAAATCAGTACAAGAACACAAGTTTTCCAACTGCCTTAGAGTATTACGAAAGGGGGATTCCTCTCCAGAATCTTCCCTTCACTCTTCCCTGGAGCAGCCATCTATGGTTTTTTTCCCCCTTCACTTCAAACAAATGTATCATTTTGTTACATGCAGCAACAAAAGAGCTCAAACTCATCAAAAATCATTTCATCTCTATCCCTCCACAGCCCTCAAACCAAGCCCATAAAACAGCAATTCAAGTATCTGCAGTCTTCCTCAGTTCTTACCCATATATGGCTTTGTGCCAGCAATTGTGGTGACTTGTATTTCTTTAGTCAGCATGGTGGCAATATTGAAATCAGTGATGTGCACGTGTCCTGAAAGAGAGAGGTTAACGAGTAACTGAATTTGCTTTAATTTCGTACTAAAAATAGCCTTGAATAGAGAACTTAAAATATACTATGGAAAGAGTTTCCAGGAAAAATTTTTCTGGGAGAACTGATGGGTAATAGTTTACCTTCTAGGTAAACTATTCTAGGCTGCTTATAGATGTATTTTTTTCCAAATTGTACTTAATGATCATCATTTTGAGTGTTTCCAAATTTTGGGGAGAAAGTAACTGAAATTTTTTCCTCAGGAAAAAAAAAATCACTATATTTAATATTTAAAAATATTCCCTGATATTTTTGAGCAATAAGCATTTGACCTCTTAGTCTACTTAATGTCTTGGTCTCTTATACTCTCATGAATTCAATACTTTCTATGTTCATCTAAAAGGATATACCACCAAATAGTCTATTTTTGATGAAAGTCATTCTGATGGGGAATTCCTACCCAGCCTCATTTGTTTTTTATCTTGAGTTTCATCTCAGTGCTGCTGAGAGACTTTTCTAAGCTCAGACCATAACTTGTTTTATAACTGTAAGTGGTTTGAAGATGAGAAGGCGAAAGGCAGTCTTATAGACAGTATATACCACATTCATAACCTCCTTTCAGTGATCAGTTCAGAGTTTAGGAATCGAAATCCTTTTCTGCTCATAAAAGTAAGACTCATGCCTCTGACTTCTGATGATTGACTAATAGAAATAGCTGATTGCTGCAGTCTGGAAAATAAAACTTATTTCAGGCAGAAACTTATATTATGGTTTTGCACAATATTTAGCCTAATGATGCCTAGGTTCTGCTACTGTGCTAGTACTTCCATGTCCTTTCACAGACCAAACAGTGCCTGCCTCCACCGTGCCCCTTCCAGCACTAGACATTGTCAGTGTGCAAAACACATCCTGGATCACAAAAAAAGCCAAAGGAAGGAGCCCTGTACCTGCATATCCCTACCACCCCTGCGTGTCCAAACTATGATGCTGTATGGCTCAGAAGGATGGATATCTATCATGTAGATATGTATGCATGTAGATGTATGCATATCTACAGTTCCTCTAGAGACAGACCAGGAAAAGGATCAGAATTCAGTCAGAATCAATAGAATGCGGCCTGCTACGCTTTAACACAAATCTGGGCATATTCAGTGTTTGAGGTATACATTTTGGGGGACAAGGACCATCTCTTTGCTAGACACTGGGCTCATTAGCACTGAGCTGCAGTCAATATGCTTCCAGACACTGTTGCCACCCACACAAACTAGGCAGAGATGAGCCCTATTCTGAAAAGCATCTGAGTAGAACGCCTTGGGATCGTGTCTCAACCATTTAACTTTCATCTTCAGATCGGGAGCTGGCAAAGATGAATAAATGCCTCACCTGCTCCCTGTAAAGTTATCATCTAGCTTTTCAGTAATTTTATATTCTATTATCAGCCTGTCTGCCTGCCTGCCTCAGGCTGGGAAAAAGGCATTCTGTGTACTGTTCACTAGGATAGCTTCTCTGCTAATTTAGGCCATACCATTCTGTGCACCTGTGTGCTCTGTAGGCCCACAGTCCCACTAAGGCACAGATTTCCTTATAAAATCTGTGATGTTTCAGTCAGGCTTGAGTTTGAAGGAAGAAAAAAAAAAAAAAAGGAGGAAAGGAGGTCCCTCTGGTTAGCCATCTGTACTGCTGGAAGAACATGACTGAGATGTCAGAGCACATCTCTCAGATGCTGTCTGAAAGATTTGTCAAAAGCACTTGTCTCTTACTGCTTACAAAATCAGTCAGTTCCTTTTTTCCTTTACTTGCAAAGGAACTGACATCAAATCGTTGGGGAGTACTCAGCATGGTGTGATAAGGTTCAATAGTGACTGCAGTGTTATAGAACAAAGAACAGACCAGATGATCAGGGACATCAGCTACTGGGAGACAAAAGGGAAACACCAGCTGTTGCTACTGAGCTTTTGGGTCAAATCCTGAGGCCAGTGTTTTTGTAATTGCTCAGAATCTTCAACTGTGGCCAGATTCTGAACAGAGCACAACTAGGGCACTCTGGGCACCATGTTCTTCCTGAAATCTCACCCCATCTGCTTGAAATTGGCACTTTCAGAGCAAGCCTTTGGTTCTCCTGAAAATGCAGATCACCTGTGTGAGTCCTATGGGCAGAACAGAGGGAGAAGCAGCTCATACTGTGCAGTGCATTAGGGCAAAGAATGTTCTTATTACATTCAGCATCTCTATTACGACGTTATTCCTTCACCTTTCTAGAGCATCTTTTGTGCAGTCAATATAAGGTTTCTGTAAATTCAACAAAGAAAACATTTTAAAGTATATGAAGCTAGAGGCATAAGAGCTGTGAAGTGCTGAATCTCTTGGTCAGATTGTATCCTAACTTACTTATCTGAGATTAGAGAATAAATGCCACAAATTAAACCTGTAAAACCTGGCTCTGATACTTCCATTTCAACCATAAGCTCCCATCGCATCCCTGTTATATAGATATTTAATGGTAATCACTGACTAGAAGATATGCACCCTTGGCTGTGGTCTGCTGTTAGTTTCAAGCCATCTCTTATTTGAAGCTACTGCTACTCAACTGTTTGTAATGAAGGCCAAAGGACTGCAAGAACACAAGGTTTCAGTGCTTGCAGATACTAAGAATGAACTGAGGTGGCAAGTAAATCCTGGAGTAAACAGGAATGGTTCTCATCTGTGTGCTCAAAGTTACTGAGCTGGCATGAACTCATCCATTTTAGCACCATCGTGGAGAAGCAGCAGAACCTTTGGGCTGTGGTACAAGAAATAACATCGAGCAAAAACTTTACAGGGCTCTTCCAAAACCTTCACTTTTACTATGGATAAAACTGAAGTTTTTTTCAATTTTATTAGACAAATGATCTGGCCAAAACCTCCTAAAGAACTGATCACAATTCCTGGGAACTCCCGTCTGTTACATTCTTTTATTTTCCGGTGAGCCCTGTTGTCACTGAGCCCAATCAATAGACTTAAAAAAAAAAAAAAAAAAAAAACCACCCACCTCATTTTGTGCTTGGAATGATTGTTAAAGGGGGTGATGTACCATAGATTTTTTTTTTCATTATAAGACGCAATCCAAATCTCTGATGTCCAACAACTGTTTTATTTATTGTGCAGAAAGAAGTTTGCCCTATATTCCATTTTATTTATGATTCACTTAACCCCTTAGCTGAAATAGGTAAGGTAATACAAAACATCGCTAACTAATATGGCAGATGGAAACACATCTGTCTGGAAACACACACAGATGTGTGGTAAGTTCACAACAGTCAGCAGCAGGAGGACATGCTTTAATGTGTGGCATCCTGACAGGTATTTGTACTATCAAAGACCTGAAAGAGAAAGCCTCATACACAAAGATCAAATGATGTTTACAAGGGCCCCTTCAATGTAGTTGGTGATTAACACCAACAAAAGGAGTACTGCAGTTTTAACACAAACATGAACCTCTGTAAATACGCAAGGATGAATGAGAAACACCACTGAAAGGTACTGCACAGATGAAAAGACTGGCCAAAGGGCAGAGTTAGACAGAAGCAAGAAGAATCTAAAGAAATGAACCAAATCTGATCGCTGAAGGTTTTCAGGTGCTTAAACACTCTGTGGAGACTGGTCTCAATCAAGAACATCATAAGAAATAATGTTTGCAAATAACATTTTTCAGATAGTACTGGTGTAAGCCTGGTGAAAGAAGAGGAGAGGGAACGGAAATTTGCAGCTCCGTTCCACGCGGAATGAGATACAGAAAAACAAGCACAATCTACCAGGCTAAATATAGATAAACGTGCTACAAAAATAGTTGCTCAGGGGACAAGAAAAAGCTGAATTGTGTGTAGAAAGCTTTCTGTATGCATGAGAGGACACATCTTTGCTGCCATGGATGAAGATGCACAAGGAAAGGAAAAGAAATAGAACAAGGAGTCAGAAGGACACTTAAGCCAAGGGTACATTTGCAGAAAATAAAACTCTGAAACCTCTGCAATAAACAGTTAAAATGTCACAGTGGAATAGACGTTCATGTAGATTAGACCCTAAATCAACCCAAATTGCAAAGTCATTACAGAATTTTGCAAGTTATTTGCTACTGAGCTGAATATAATGGCAGAGAAGCAGTGCTTCCCCTGCTTCCATTTTTTTAATCCTCTTTGGAAGAAGAACGCTGACCTAAACTTCAGTGCTCAGAGCTCCCCCTAATTTGACTGCACCAGACCCAATCCTACCGGGTCTGTTAGAACAGTTCTTTGAAAATGATCAAAGGTCACCAGAGACTGCCAACTAGTTAGGAAGTGATGGTATATAGCTGTGAATTGGCACCTTCTCACTCTCACCCTCAGTAAGAGTGGAGTGTGTTGCTGGAGCCAGCTGCTGCTACAGCTGGGAGCTCTCCATCCTCAGCTGGCCAGAGAGAGAGCAGCTGCTGGGGGACCTGAAGCGGAGGGGAAAGGAGGGAAGAGACACAAATACAGTGGGACAGATTCTGAGGTGACAGATTCTGAGGTGACAGAAGGAAAACTACCGACTGAGACAGGAGAGAGAGGCTATTCTACATGAAGGCAGCAGCAGCTTTGCTGACAGCTCCTAAATAAATAATTACCTAGCACTTTGAAATTAGAGGTCATATGCAAAACTGGTAGAGCCTGGGCTCAGGTGCTCCGAGGCAAACCTAGTTACACAGGAGAACTATGGCAATTCTTTAAGAGTTTCAGTGTCTGTACTAAAGTCTCTGAAATGATAATGACTTCAGATATTCCATGTTCCTGGATTGATTTTTTTTCTCTTCAAGTAGTATCCTGTAGTTGCTGACAAAGATTTCTCAAAACAAGTTACATGAATTTTCAGAACATATTAAATGACATAAAATATTTTTCTGATGACTTAACAGCTAATAAATATCAGACAAATCTTCACTGAGAGAATTTTGCCAGAATGAAAAAAATAATCTAGAGAGTAACACAAAAATATAGTTGGAGTTTTGCCTGAGAAAAGACTAACGGAAAAAATTATAGCAACATCTATAATATACTCAGCCCTAAGTCCTCTTCCAAGCTCCCCCTCAATAACAAATGTTCAAGGAAAAAAAAAAAAAGCCAGAATGGAGATTATTCAACCTTAATTCATTCTGTTTGTGAGCATACATTACATACACCCTGTAATTACAGGAGCATTTCCATCCAAATGATTACATTCTAAAAGGAGTTTTAAGCACCTGTAAAGAAGGTCTTAGAATAAGCTGTGTCATCTTAGTACGGATGTACAGTATCATCTCTGGTAATGTTTTCTATAGGTGTCATCTAGTCAGAGATGTTTAATAAACACTGATGTGCCACTAGAAATAATGCAGCAACGCAGGATTGCATAGCGCCCTAAACATACAGGATGCTGCTGCTCAAAAAGCAAAAGACAACAAGGAAAGGGTAAAATAAATAAGCAAAGCACAAAAAAATGGTTCCTATTCCAAACTGCTTATGCACTAAGAGAGTGAAACACAAAATGAGGAACACAGCGAGCACCCAACTGCTAACATGGAGGTACCACTATTGCTGACTCTGCTTTTATGCATATGCATGACCGAAAAGTAACCGGTACTTACCATGCTCATCCAGTAAAATGTTGTCAGGCTTGATATCCCTAAGAAAAAAGGCAGAGAATGGGAAACAGCCATTAGCCTGGAACATTTGCAACTGGAACTAATTTTCTACTAAAAGAACAGCTTTTCAAGGAAGACACTTCGCCTATTCCATTAGCTGTTTTGGAATCTCATGGACATTGATCTACTGATACTTACTGCAAAATCTTCTTAGCCAGCTATTAACTTATATTTTTCATACTTCATTATGAAAACAATCATATTTCATAAAACAGTAACATTTGGCAAAAAAGTGCCTCCTCTTTTTCCAAGCAAAAAGAAGCTATTCAGAGCAAATGATGAACACAGAGTTTTGTATTTAAAGTTCAACTCCTTTTACTCATTTTCAGATAAAACAAAAAACCTCCCCACAAATTTGCCTAAGTGTTAAAGTAAATGCTTTCTTGTGAAGTGTTGTCAAGAAACTCTTGCCAGCGCTGTACACTTTCCTGTGTAGTATGTGGTTTGAGAGTAGTAGCATTTTAGTCCATTTAGGTTCAGAGGAACTCTGAACCACATTTTCTGTAATTCCCAAAATATGGCCCTCCAAGGTGCAGTGAGCAGTCTGGATCATACCGGACTCTATGCTTAGAGAGGCTCCATTCAGAGAGGTAGACTACTGACACCATAATATAGTAAAGAAGTCAACAGATACCATCCTTTCATGGATGAGAGGGAGAACAATAGAAGGAAGCACTCCAATGCAGGAGAGACAACGCAACTTGCAACGCCAACAGTCTACACAGCTTTCCAGCTTTCTGCATGGACTGAGCTGCCTTTCCCTACTTAGTTCTCTTATCAGAAAAAAACTTTGCTCCTGTTTCAGAGTCTGAACTTTCTAGCTGTATTACAATTTTCCCTAAGGGTTTGGAGAAGTTTTTATCTGGTGGTACAGCCTAAAGGGAATTCCCAGCTAGACAGCTAACAGTTTCTTAGCCACAAAGAATATTTGCCCCTTATTATTTGGTTTTATTCTTCAATAAGATGTGTCTAAAGATTATCATGCAAAAAATAGATGGGGTCAAATATTTATACCCCCCACAAAAGGATATGAACAAGCTTCAGGATGGTGTTGCTGTGGCTGGTAATACTGTCAATTCTGTAAATGACGATGGTATTTTTATTTCTACTAAATATGAAATAACAGTATTCTGACTGCCAAAAGACAACCTCCCACCAAAAATCCCCAAAGAATAAAATAACCATAATGTACTATACTGTGCTTTGACCTCAGGATATTGCTGGTAAAATATGAAACCTGTATGCAAACAATGAAGAGGGATCATTTTATTTATTGATGATATGCAAATGCCCCAGACTATTTAACACTGCTTACTAACCTTACAGCACCAGAAAAGGGCAGGGGAGGAGGAGGAGAAAGGGAAAATCCACTGAAAGTTGCAACATAAATAAGGGGACAAGACAGTTATCCATGGGTGGTTTTCTCACTGCTGCAAACACCACCAAAATCACAGAAAGATCTTGAGAAATTCCTTCTGCCTAGCCATTAGTAGGACAGGCTGGATTATAGAGACAATGGTCAAGCTTGGTCCTATGCTTTCTCATTAACACACTTCATCCTCTTGTCCTTAAGAAACTATCCAAGATGGAAGTCACTGTCTGGAGCCAACTTCTTTGGTGCCTTGGACGTAGTAGCCATGGTGCCAGCTGGAGGGGCAAGTTATGGCATATGTAAATCTATCAGAGATCTCACAGAAACACTGTATGGGCACCATGACAAGGTTCATTTCTCAAAAGACCTCGGGTGACCCATATCATATTCTTTCTCCTGCTGGTTTTGGTGATTTCTAATTATAAAAAGTACTTTTGTATCTTAGGAATTAAAAAACAAAACAAAACACAGACTTGCTTTCGTTTACATATTTGCCAAATATCTGTTTTTAGCTTGTAATAGGTATTCACTGCACAAGGCAGAACAGGTGTTCTAATGCATTATCTTTGTTTGGAATTTTATTTATTAATGCTTTTATTTTCTTTAAAAGAGAAATATAATCTCAGCTGCTCCTTTGTTCCTCTAGATGAGCAAAAAAATTAACACAGTAGGGAAAATCTTTACATCTATATCAGTATATCAGTCACCAGTCTTGAGTACATTACTAAGTATCTCACACTTGGGGAAACAGCAGAAAATATGAGGTATATCAAAGCTTTTAACAAGAAAAATACTGAAGTGAAAAAAAAAAAAGATGCACAAACTACTCCTTGTACTTTACTGTAAAGTAAAATTAATAAAGAATCTAACAATAAGTTATGAAATTAACCACATCACTATAAGGGAACTAATGGAAAGCATAATTTTAACCCAAATCGACCTATCTGTCTATAAACACATTTTAGAGAAACCCACTTCTTAGTCTGCAAAAAATACGGTCTTTGTTTTTTCCTCCTGCTACTTAAAAGTAAATAGACTGTGGAAACAAGCAAATTTTCTTTAATTTGCTTCCATTAGAAGGAACTGCAGATGGCTTGCAGAAGGGATCTTTTATGTCAACTACTTTAAAATCTTTGTTTTAAAAACAAATGGGTTCCCTGCAATTTTTGCTCCTAAATACAAAAAATGCTCCTATAGCAATGCTATAAAGAAATGCTTTCCATTGAATGGAGAAAATGTACACCTGATATGCCTACTGTATGCACTTGAATGACTTTACAAGACATTACCTGTTTTTAATGAGCTAATTGCATCATTTGCCTTCCACCTGCTATCAGACTGAGCCAGGCACCCTGCAATGTAATGCTCTGTAACGAAACTGTCAAAAACACTAAGCACACATATGATAACCCTTTACCTTCCTGATGCTTTCCACCAGGCCCAGGGCTTCAAACTGAACAAATGAGTAGGTTTAGGATTTTACCTTTAAAAATGTAACCACTAAAATAAAAGTTTGAATTCACCTAGCCCTCTGGAATCAAGAAATGACAATGTATCTAATCACCATGTAACACCTTGAAGTTCTCCAGCATCTTCTCAACCAAACTACTCCCAGTGGGTTATAAATACCATTACCTTCCTTGTGCAGTCCCCCAACACAATTCACACAGGTCAGTCCAGTCAATATCTGCTGGCAGTTATCTCAGTGTGTTTCCACAACACTGGTTATGGCCTCTTTTGCTCAAATTCTTCTCCTCTTTCCAGAGATTAGATCTTTGCACTGTTCAGCAGCAGTCTGTGGGAAGGGACAGAAAGTTCTGATTTCTGTCCCTTTTGACAAGTTAGGCTGGCTGTTGACCTTCTGATTGTCATTTTTCTTGGCCAGCGTTATCAGCCACTGGGAAGGAGCCCGCCATGGGGACCCTTCGTAATGATAGTGACTTTCCCATTTCCTTCTCGTTGTAGATGGCAAACAGCAGCTAGAGAAGGAAGATTCTGCTCTTCTGGCTGTCCCAAGCTGTATTCCCAACCAACAGGTATGCAACAGATGCAGAGCTGGGTGCCAGCCCCTGCCTGCTTAATGCTCTTGTGGGACATTGCATGCAGCCACACAGCAACTGCAGTCCAGCCCACAAGGAAGCAGGCTTAGCTTCACTTGTACTCTCTTGCCTGGGACTAGCATCATGATTCACTTGCAAAACTGTCCTGGTTGCTCTCTGCAGGCCCTTTCAGAGACAACAGGTGAAGGAGGGAGAGAAAGACACGCTTTTAGTTTTTCTGTTTTTTGCGCCAGAGAATCTCATTTCTGCTGTTGGAAAGGAGCGAGTCTGTGACTCACAACCGGCTACAATCTCCTCATTAACAGCACATCACCTGCATGAAGTGCTCAGCCCTCTCCTGATAAGCCACAGGCTCCAGAAGATCCAGACTGATAAAAATAAGGTCACTCTGGTTCAGCTGTTTCCTGTGTTCCTATGGCCTAAATAAGGTGTGTGGTCCAGGCATCAGCTATTGATGTGAATTAATCACAGGAAAAGGGCAAGACCGAACAGTCAGAGGCCACTGCTGTGAACCTTGCAAAGAGGCAGACTCTGTTTTGTGGTTCCCTACACCACAGCATGACAAATGGCCTGAAATGACTCTGAACTGAGTTCCTAGGACTGAAAGCAAAGCAGTTTTAAAAATCTTCTCCCATAACCCCACCTCTATTTACAAAAAGCCCTCTGGGAAACTCCAGAGATTTTGCCCCTCCCCTTTGTATCTCCCCTTACAGTATACCCATAGTAGGATGCCAGCACACTGCTCAGTGATGCTTATGTCCGTACGACTGCAGAAACGCAGCTCAGAACACAGATCATAGTCTCTCAGGTGCCTGGTGCTCCTTTTTAACCATCATGTCTTTGATGATTATGTGGAACAGTCTACCTCTCCTACTGACTTTTTGTTACAGCATCAAATCGTGAAGAGCTTCCAGCCCCCTTAGTCCCACAAACGTTACTACTAACAGTAACATATTACTAATAGAGAAGAATTTCTTCCTTGTGCTTGTGTCCTACTCAGCTTGTCAAGGCCAAGCCACCAGTATAAAGATTTGCCCCTTACTGTCCAGGACAAAGACAGCTTAGTCTCTATTTCACAATGTTTAATTCATGCTCATTCATTATTTGGTGCCTGTGAGCAGGTGCAGGGCAGAGAATGCTAACCCAATACCCTCATTACCACATGCCAGTTTTGTTTCCCAGATTACAGCAGTGCCTGTGGTTAAGCAAGTCCGAATGAGGTAGCTGAACTGGCCTAATTACCAAGATCAGATGCATCATGGAGCAGAAATCTATGCAGGTATGAAAACAAAACAAGAAGCATGAAAAATAAGACTCCTGAGAAAGTAAGAGCTATCCACAAGAAGGTCTGCCTCAAATCAAAGCAAAGCAGAACCTCTTTGGTACTCTGGGGTAACTGAGGAGGGAACATTGTTATGGAAATAGTAAGAGTCAGCCTTTTCACTTTCACATTTTAGAAACAGCAGACAAATACTGCTTGACATGAGTAAGTGTTAATCTTCATCAGCCCTTAAATAGAATGTTCCTTCCTTTACTAATGATTAGAATCACTTTAAAATTAAATTTTGCACTACGCTTTATTTTTATACCTCACAAGAATGGGTTTTTTTGGAATGATATTTATAAACAAGATAATCTTCTGCCCTCCTTTTCTAACACTTTTGATTGTCCCTTCTTTTTTATACCCCAACATCAGTTATTAGTGGATATCAAGTCGAAAACGTTGGACATCTGATGTTTGCGTTGCCTAATGCATCAGGAACGGGAAACAAGAACATGGCTGTCCATCTGTAGCCAATTCCTGCCTCTCAAACAAGGGAGAACCTTTACTTGATCTGTTATCTGGCTGTTATTTTGCTTCAGTAAAGAGAGCAAATTTTGTATGATTTTTCTGTAACACCTAAACTCCTACCTAAAACTGTAATGCACTGTAAAATAGTTTTTGCCCTTGGCAACATGGAGTCCAACTTCAAGTCCTGGAGTGACTTGAACACAGCATGCAATTTGTGTATCAGTTTGCAAAGAAATCTGTGAGTTTTCAGGCTCGCAGGAAATAAAGTAATACAAGGAGAACTGAAACGCCAAGTACAATTCTTTGCTGACGTGAATGAACTTAAATTGAGTTTTGCCCATTTATTCAAGCTGCTCATACAGCCACACAATGCAAATGCAGCACACTACATCATTCTCTTACTTTGATCAAGATGGTTTTATATAGAGTAGCATGGTTTCTGATTCTGTCCTGACATTACCTTGACTGTATTCTTATAGCTTGTCTAATTAAATTTCATTTTCTTTCCATAATTTTTTTTCTTAATTTTCTTTCCATAATTTTTTTTTAAAGATCTGAATAATAATTTCTTCATTTAGGAGTAGTGTCAGGTGTCTTTTTGAGGAAGATAAATTATAAATCAATCCGAATGGCACTGGGAAGGATGGTGACCTATTGCTGCTCTGCACTGCATGAATCAGCTTTTAGGGTCGCATTAGTAATTCAGTTGAGAATTAAAGTCTTCAAAGGAAAAATATACATTCTGTCATTAATAATTAGTTTTTCTTGAAATTATTCTTCTGAGAGGTGGTTGCAATCAGTAGGACATCAAGTAAGAACAATCCCAGGGGGCTGATTACAATTGGTTTTATTATTCTTACAGGTATATATATTTTTTAAAACAGCTAATCATTTCCTCTAAATTTTGTACATTCCCATTCATCTGTGATGCTAGAATAAAGCAGAAGACATGACCCAGAGAAGGACATCTGGAAATTCAAGGTTCCTATCAGGATCATCTGTTTTCCTTTTCTTTCCTGTTCCCTTCCATTCCTCTGCATCAAATGCTGCAGCACAGTACAATAGCTTTGAGAGCCGTTCTCTTCCACAGCATGGAAGTCTCCCTTTATGTCAAAGGAAACAGCAGAGATATGAGATAGCTTTAGGTCTTCGAACGTGCTGGAAGAGCTCAAATATTTTTTCACTTGCCATGAAGAACCTCAGTGACCAGAAAGAAATTCATCACTTCTAGAAAGGCATCTAACTACCTACAGAAAAAAAGGGATGCTTGGTCCCATTTCTTGTCTTTCACTTTGGTACAGAGAGGGAAGCAAATGGGCAACACCTTCAAGTGTGACAATAGAAGAATTCTGAATCCTGAGGCTCTACTGTCTGCAAATAGCTTCCTATCCTACCTATCAGGAAATATCTAAACCCTAAAGCAATGCTTGAACGGGTCGCCATACTTTTCTACTTTTCAAGACTACATGTCACACGGGGGATATCAAGACACTGTTGTGGTTAGAACGTGAAACCAATAAACACAAATCACTAGTCTCTTGCCTGGAATAAAACTAAGCAAAAGCAGTCAGACATTTGCTTGTCCACTCTGTGAAACAGTCTGAGACTTTCAGTTGAAGGCACCACACAAACACTAGGTATCACTGTCTGAATATGTCTTATTTACCTACCAATAATATTGCTATCTGTTTGGATCAATTTTAGAATCAAAACACAACCAAACCTATCTGGGTTCTGAATGCTTGATGTATCACCCACCACAAAGACCGATGAACTGGAAAGCAGTGGCTCTTTGTGGTGATGACGCATGAGGCCGAGTAGAATGTCACCTTATCCTGTGCATCAAAAATGTTTTCCTGCCAAAAAATTAAGCAACCCTGACATAAGCATTCAATTGCCAAGTGAGCCCTTTTAAACACATCTACAGTTTCAAGTTTGTGTATTTTGTCAATTCCCAGTCCACCCCTACTGCAGCCTATGAACATCAGTCCTCCTATGAAGTCCCTGGCTGACCTGTGGATGATGTGTCTGCTCTGGAGATAGTCGAGGGCCAACACCAGCTCACAGATGAAGAGTTTCACAGTGCCTTCTTGGAATCGCACATTTTGTTGGAGATGATAACGCAGGTCCCCTCCAAGCAGCAGATCCACAACCATGAACATATCTTCTTCATCTTGGAAAGAGTACCTAAAATGGCATAAACATGGTTCGAGGAGCATAATATCAAAAAGCAGATTAAAAGGGGATAGAAAATACCTCAGGAAATGCCTGTAATTTCTTGAAACTTTTTCACTTGGTAAAAAATAATTTCATAATCTTTCCATGCTCAGTTTCCCACATGCATCTAAACCTCTTACTGACAATATTCTCAAAGTACCTGAGCTGATGACACTTTAGCTTGGGTTCCACAACAAAGTCAGTACAGCTTGCATGAAAATTGCCAATAGGCTCAGTAGAAGAAAAGGAACACAGTGATTTTCTGCAGAACATGTCTTACTATCAGCCACTTAAAAAAAGAAAGTCGAATCAAAACTCTCAACATACATTACTCTAATGCAGTTTGCATCAGCCAGTATCACTGATTTCATGTTGAACATCACATCTATTGTCTACTCCTGTCAGCTGGAGCACACTCAACATAGATTCTTCTGAGAATTTACCTAACTCCACCAAGCTTTAAGTGAGCATGGATGCACTAAGATGTATCAAGCGCCCAAACCTGGACCACATTTGAGCAGATTTACAGGAGGTGACAAAAGTCGGTACAGAAAACAGTGCAAGATCATGGTTTTCTTCATTTTCACAAATCAATACCTTCTTCTAAATTTGAACTTCAGGATGACTGAATCATTTTAACTCATGTTTTTCCTAATAAATTCATCCTGAGATAGAAAATTCAAAATAGCCAAAACATCTAGTCCAGCAAACTGAAAACCAAGCCTTTCAAAGGGAAGCAGTGGACAAACGTGACTTCTGGACTTTGCTGTGCTCTCTGCCAATGGTTCTAACAGTCAAAAGAAGGACTCAAGTACCCAATATTCTCTGTACCTGGAGCATCCTGTGATCACGAGTACAGACTTTACTAGTGCCAGTTTTTGTGCCAAGAGGG
The DNA here is from genome assembly GCF_040807025.1 of Struthio camelus. Classification (NCBI taxonomy): domain Eukaryota; kingdom Metazoa; phylum Chordata; class Aves; order Struthioniformes; family Struthionidae; genus Struthio; species Struthio camelus. The sequence goes on from NC_090954.1 coordinate 569,369, forward strand.
TCCCACAGGAGAAGCACAAGAAAACAGAACGCTGAGTCAGGATTAGTTTGCTTGAAAACACAGCAGAATGCACAGACTTCAGCAACCAAACCTATGAATGTGGTTATGCAACCTTTTCCCCATCACAAAAAGACAAAGTTCATCAAAAACAATGAAGCCCCAAAAGCTTGGAATCATTTCTGAATATACATCCAATGTTTGATCTCTTTTTTTGTTGTTTTTGTTTTGTTTTGTTTTTTTAATAAGGGGGTTCATTGAATGCAATGGAGGTAAAACTTTTCAAAGAAGTAATAAAGGACAAGGAGGACCTATGCTGAGCTAACAATAGGGAGATCTCTGCCGCTAGCAGCTCAACAGTCACTGCTGAACAGCTCTCGCCTTCTGGACGAAGCAGTTTGCTTCGTACTCTCTGCCACTGAGTGTTTTCTTGACACTGGTGTAGTACAGTGAGTTTTGTGATACCACAAGTGGGCATATCTGAGCACAGCATTATTGTCCTGGGACAGAAGGCAGATATGAATGCTCTTGACATTTTCCATGTGGGGAGAGAGGAACATGAAGTTACCAGTTTACTGCTCAATTCATGGACCACCTCAGAAGGCACCCTTCAGCCTAGGCTGCAGTCCAGCACTGCCATGAATAGAAAGAAGAGAAAAGGAAGTGTCAATTGTTCTGGCCTCGCAGGTCAGTCACACAGTCATCTGTATCTCTCCTAACACCTTATCAAGGGGGTAGTTTGAGATTTAGGAGACAGAATGGCAACTCAGTATCTCTTCAAGCGGATCACTCAGGAGGGTGTTTGGATGCTAATTTCCTCCCCCTAAGGGTTGCAAAGAGAGCTAGACAGGAGCATGACATGCAGAAACAGCTTTAAGATGTGTTTATCATGGGATATGAAAGGCAGTGACTAGCACAGAGCAGAAAGAGCCCCGAACTATGCATTTTTATTTCAGAGAAGACCCCACAGTAATGCCTTGTTTCTTGGCCTTCCCAAAGCGCTCGGCAGTGTACAGCATGCACTGGCTTCTTTTATTCAGCTGTAACTGCTGGTGCCAGCAAGAGAGCAGCTAATGAAACACTTCCACTTCGGAAAGGTGACATGGGAGATGGTAGTGTTGCTATTCACTTGCATGTAGCCAGGAGACGCTGGCCCCAGGGAACAACTAAAACGGTTACCACTGTGTGGAGTGATGCAGCTCTAGAAATCACCAGTATCATTACTTTGCTGGTACTCTGTGAAAACCACCTGTAACAGACAGCCTACACTGCCCTATCAAATACTCTCATATCTAAGATGCCTCAGAGGGGTTAAGGACACTGTGAAGTCCCAGTTGCCTGAGCAGTCAGTAACTCAATACAACAGTGGCAATCCAGCCTGCAGCTCTGGCTGAACAGTGTCTTTGGCTGAGCAGCCCTTGGGGGTCATGATCAAATCTTCATGATGGACATTTCCTCTTCTCTGGACACCCAAGAAAATTGACCCATAGAAGCAAAAAAGTAGAGAGAGAAGACCTAAGACAGCACATGCACCTGTCCTCAGAATCACAGTGAGTAGCTTTTTGTACCAAAAGAACTCATATCCATCTTCTGGTTCTCATGACAGCAGCCTGTTAATAAACCCATTATTCAACAGAACAGGGGATGCAGCTGTTATCTCCTGTTCCACTTTAAGTAGCATCATTTAATTTAACAATTTTCTGAGCATCCCTTTGAGACAGTCTAACAATCTCCTGTGACCAGTTTCTTCCTCATGGATTTTACTTAGCAGCAGTCCAGCTTCTTGAGGCGATGACCATCACCACTAACCAAAGCATTACTACACTTGAAGCTTGTGGTCCGTGTATCATTTAGAGGGCAGGAAAACGAAAGGCTACACCAGGAGCCAGTGATGACATGACCAAAGAAGTAGGGAAACTCAAATGATTTGCTCTTACTGGTCTATACACATGCATCTGCTGTTCAGTTCTCAGCTGCTTACTGAGTTTTGCCTGAAACTGCTTGCTCAAATAAGAAAGCAAAATTTTGAGATATACCCAAAGCTTTGGGAGGTCCAGATCCATGATTCTTCTTCAAAACCACATCTAATTAGAAAAGTACTGAATGACAATACAGCTAACAGCACCGAAGCGACATATGAGATTTCAAAAAAGAATACAAAGTTATTCAAAGACTTATGATCCGCAGTGGGTTTTATTCCCATTTTTGTGTTTAGCATTGAAAAATTCTACTTCATTCTAAAAAGTACTCCTATATCCAATAAATGTAATTACTCACCACTCTGGAGGGATCCTGTAATTATAGGATATTTACCACTGAGCCCCTTAGAAAAATGTAATAAAAAAAAAATCATGCAATATGACACCCCACCATTTGAAATGTTTCTGATGTTCTAATAAAATTAATCTGGCAGCCTCTAACAGTAATAGAGTGTTATTTATAACTCCTTTCTACTTCACCACTGCAAGGAAACATGCTGAATCAAATGAAGATGTCTTTTATCACTGAGCTGATCAGTCCTACTGCTGATGCTTGAAAAAGGGCTAAAACCAGAGCATGCAGGTTGCACTTATCACATACTCTTAAAGGAAAGAGATTCTTTTATGTACACATTTCCCAGACAGATATATAGGTTTCTGCAATAAAATTTGAATGGTATTATTTTTACGTCACTAAATTCAATGATAAAATGCCTTTTGTCTTTGCTGATTAGCATTAGCAGTCAAATATCAGTAAGGTATTAAGGCAGGCTTTTCAAAGTACAAAATAAACCATGGAATCAAGAGGTTGTGAAAACAAAGAGAAGAGTTGAGACTAACACTCATTTTAGATTGATCTCATTGGTATTTGGCAGCTGATCTTCTCCCCTCTCTCCCTCCCCTGCCATATTAGATGTCTCATCGTCTGCTGGCAAGACAAAGTTGGTTTGAGAGGTATTCAATCACGGAAGCCTTTGGAAAGTCAAGTGCAATGCATCTAAAGACAGCATTTCTCCGTTTTGAAGGTTGTGCTGGTGCATGTTTAACAGTCCAAGGCCTCAATCCCACTTTGGACACAAGGGTGCCTGCAGCTCACAGCAGCAGTCTTCATGTGTTGTGAACTGGGGCAGCTGAAACACTAGAGAAGCAGTGAGGTACAGCAGTTTTCTAAAGACTACGTTTAGCTTTCCACTGAAGACGGGCTGAGCCACTTCCTACCTCTCAAAGATTTGTGGCACAAAAACCTTCAGACAACTTCCACTGCGCCTACATTTTGCTATTCAAGGCAAGGTATCCTCAGCTGTGAAAATAATGAGGAGATGGAGTAGTTCCTTACTTTCTGAAGGGAGCAGGTTTTTCCAGGCAAAGCATGGCCAAAAGGAAACCCTATTAAAACAGCACAGCTTGTCTATCAATACAGTGCTATTACTGTGTGGTCCTGGATGCTACTATTTTTTGCAAAGGAACAGCACTAAATAAAACTGGGTTATGGGTAACTAGCAATACCCGCCTAGGAAAGAACCACAAAGGGAACACAAACTCTCTCGTGAGTGGTAAACTTCTTGTTTAATTAAACAAGATTCCTTTGAAACCAAAGCCCAGGTCAGCAGAACTGCCAAGAAGCCACATCTCCAAGTGAAGCCAAGAACAGCCACAGGCACAGTGCATGCAAGAGCATTCTTCAGAGTGATCACAAGTAAGATGCTTCTCATCACTGCCTCTCTCCATTCAGACAGCACCTCAGAGACAGCCCATGGACAGCCTGCTGATGGAGAGACCAATGTGCCCAGCATGGCTGGTTGCATGAAGCCCTTTGTGCTCAGGATGGCAATCCACCAGCTGCTCCTGAAACTTGCTTGCAGTAGAAAAGTGGGTAAGTCTGGTCTCAAAGATGTCTCTAATTAACAATGTTGACTTAGCCAGTAAGTAAAGGAGAAATATCTTACCACAAATTAACTAAGAATGGGTGTTCCAGGCCCTGCATAATCTGCAGCTCCTTGAAAACGTTTCTCACTTCGTTTCGTTCCAAGCACTTTTGTTTATTCATGTATTTCATGGCGTACAATTTCTTGGTGTCGTTCTTTTGTACAACACAGACCTAAGTGAGCAAATCAATTGGTAAATCAGAGATAACTGGTCAGCAAATTTATGCAGGTAAAACAGTCACATGAGCACCGTTAGAGTCGTTAACTCTAACAAAGGCAATGTTGCTAACTCTGGGCATCACCATAAATACCTCATCCCTTTGTTCCTTTGTTGGGGGCGAGGGGCAGGGGGGTGAGAGCAAAGACTTTATCACCACAAAGGTGGTGTTAGGGAATCACAGATGAGTCAACATTTTATTTAATAGCAGTAACTAATCGTGACCATTTTCCTTCAAACTGACCATTTGCCTTCAAACTGTCCATCCCTCCTAAATCAGTTACTATTTTGAAGAGTTCCTTTCAGCACGGAAATACAGAAACTGGCAGCAGCACCTGAATTTTCCCCTTCTTTATAAGGATTTATGAGGAAGAAGTGCATTTTCTCCATTTATTGGCTGCACTTCCCAGTAATGACAGTGAATGAAGTATTTGAACACTTCAGAGCAACCCAAGGTTTCATTCAGCTCACAGTGAACCTCGGGCTTTGCTTGAGAGATACTGGGTTTTGATTTTTAGCCCTTTTAAAAGTTATATTTCAACAAATCTAGAAAGAAATGTTGCTTCAAAGAAAAACTCAAAGGTTATAAGAGTACAAAACAAAACATTTAGACATTTTTCAGATTTGTTTCCACAACAGTTTATGAATTTGGGATAAATTTTCAATTTCAGTCAACCTTCTTTATTTCACCACCAAATAAAACTCTTCGTTGTAAAATTTTTGATTAACTTTGTACGCAAGACATACCTGCTGTTTCTGGCATCAGTGTGCCTTTCTACCATGGGGCAAATGACCTTCTAAAATTCCATCTACATAAACAAGCATAGGAGTCCGTAATAGAATAAAAATAAAACCAACACGTGGCTGTAACCCGATGCTTAATCACAAACACTGTATTTCACAGACAAACATTCCCATTAAAAATTTGCCAAGCCTTTCATGCTGATTGTAGTTCTTTCTCAAAGACACATCGTGATGTTTAGTGTTGCTTTGCTGGGGAATTTGCCTTAGAAAATGCTTATCCAGAAATTTGAAATTCAGCTGAAATTCATTTCATCAGCATCTCACTTTAATCTCCTGTAATATAATTTGTAGCTATGGAATAGATGAGGAATCAGGCTAAGATTCTTTCTCGATTACCAGGAGTTTAACTTCAGGTCAAATCTCATTTTCAATGCAGAGTTTTATGTCTCTGCTCTCACGTAAGCCTCTCTAATTTGCCCGTTTCTCAGATGGCTATATTTATAGGCGTCCCAATGCTGACTAGTACACAAAACACTTACTTTGCCAAAGCTGCCCTTCCCAATGGCTCGCAAAATTTCAAAATGGTCAAAGGTGACTGCAAGAAAGAGCAAACATTCATACATTAAACCACTGGCAACAATTTGATGACGTTAAATTATTTCTACTTTTTCTCTTAGATGAGCGGTGGAAAAAATGAAGGGTGCTCTAGCAATTTTTTGTTGCTCTTGGAGGTTTGGGGGCTGTTTAAAACTTGGTGTTTAACACTCTTTTTCTTTCCAGCTCATCTGCAAAGACAAGTTCACTAGGGCATCCTATTTTAATGGCAGATTAGGCAAGGAACCGTCAAGGGAATGTTTTCACAGTGCCCTGCCTGAGCATGAAAGCCTCATCCTGTTCCCACTGAAATCAAGTGAGAAGTTCAGTCCATCATACACTTGGATTCCATGTGAGGACTGAAACGAGTGGCTGGGTCACTGCATCCTTGTGATATTCTAGACAACTGTTCAACAACTGTATGATATAAACACAGCAACTCTGAATGTAAACTTTGCTGTCACTCAACACCCACAATGTCTCTCTCTTGCTCAGAAAGGAAACAAAAGAATGTGCAGCTTTACAGACTGTGTATTGTAATACAAAGGAATGAACATGAGCATTCATTTCACTTCACCTTTCAGCCTCTGGCTTGAGATGGACCTAAGAGGTACATACCTGCACAGCGAGCGAGAATGTTTCATAAGTACTAACTGGAATGACGCTACACATCAAGTGTTTCTGATCAGCTCATCTGCTAGCCTGTGTTCCAACTTGGGCAATAAATAGACTCCGAGAAACAGCGAATCATACCGCCATAGAGCAGAGAGAGAGATTAACTGTTCTGGGTTCAAACCCTGTCACCAGTTGCCTGGGATGCAAACAGCATCTTTCAGGATTGCACTGTGGCAAAAGTTACTGAATTGAATGCTCTGAATTCTGCTAATGCTTCTCCAAGATGCTGGTGAAGCGGCACTGTACTGAACAGGCATTAGCTAAGAAAAGATTGCAATCAGGAATCCACTCCTTAGACCAGCTACTGCTGGCGAAACTACTTTAAAAGGCACTTAAAACCCATTAAGCAGCTGATTCAAGGCATCAGCTTCTGATAGATTTCTAATAACTCATCAGCTTCAATTAGCGTGACCCCTGGAACTGACAGGCACCACTGACGTGATGGGCTTTAAATCACAGACCTAATTTGCCTTGTGCACCCTCTTGTTTCCAGTCATTACTGAATGGATGGAAGGCACCCAGATAGCTGACCTGCTTTGCTGAAAGCCCCTCCCAAGTAGAGCAATACAGTCCAGCAAGAACATCTATGACGGATTAAAAGTGACAGAAAACAAAACATCTTATTATTTACTCATGCCAGCTTTTTCCTGTTACAACAATAGTCAGGGACCTGCATATTTTACTCTTGAAGTGAGTTTTGCACAATGGAGGGATGTCAATTTGACGCTCCTGGATATCAGTGCCTTTCCCTTGGTCACTTTACAGGGTTGTAGAGATGACAGCTACTTCATGATAGCTTCAACTCTGTATGAGGCATCCAACAACAGCTAGAGGCTGATAGAAGAGGTTAGCCTCTGTGTGGCATTCAGCTGGTGGTCAGTGCTGAGAACAGACCACAGTAAGGAGAGCCCTTTTTAAGCAGTGTTGCCCTCTAAGGTAAGGACAAAACTAGATGAAAGTTGGTTTCATTTTCTCCCTTCCATGCCTTGCAGCATCCCTCCATTCTCTGCTAAGACTGTGACTGCAGTAGTAGCTGGGATGCCAGATATTTTAATAATTTTCTTTGAAGGCAACTGGCCCTCTGTTTTCAGTACAGTTGTCTAGGTCACCCAGGCAGGCATGGCTCTCAGAAATACCTGTCCTTTGTAACCTCCAGCCTCCGAAGAAGTCAACCTTGGAGCTACTATTACTAGCATTACCCTAAATTAGCACAAACAGCATGGTGTTCTGCAAGCCAGAACCCCCACCATATAAGACTTTACACCAAATACAAGGCTTTGCTAAACAAAAGAAAAACCTCAAGGCCTTTCCCTTAGAGTGAACATTTTCACTTGACTTTTGTTTTCAGATTCAGATAAAATCAGAGTGAAAGCACTTGCTTTACAAAGAGCAAGTGGATACGCCTACAGCTATCTGCTGACAGCAGCCTCAGGGAGTCATTAGATGGCCTTTCCAACAGCAAGTCTGCAACTTCAGGCTTTGAAAAAACTGCCTCAGTTGTGCTACCAAAGCTCACTTTCAACCTGCTGATGAAATCTTTCCCAGACACAGGTTATAACCAGGTGTCTGGTAAGAAAACCCTGCCTGATAGCTTCATTTATGTGCCACTGGTGTTGCCTTCTAAGGCTATTTTGAAATATTTACGTTCACATAATCCCTGAGCAGATAGGGCTAAGAGTGCCAAGACCCATGGACGCATACTCTACCACAGCGTACTACTTTGGCCTCAAAGCAGCCTCAGAGTGCTTAAGAAGGGAGATCTGGAGAACTGCAGATGAATGAACCACACTTCATTCACTTCATTCCTGTGAATGAACCACACTTCATTCACAGGAAGAGCAGACGAGGACCAGAAAATAGTGTTGAGCAGAACCTACAGCATGACAAAAGTTTCTGTTCATTTTTGGACCTAGATATGAAGAATATCGGAATATCTTTGTGAATTAGAACTTGAGTAAAGAAGCCATTAAGGATTTATTTTTTAGGACCAGAAGAAACCACCTGAAGTCAGCAGATCCCCGAACTCCCTGCAACCACAGGGACATGCACAACAGGTGTTTAGTTCACAAGGGTTCACAAAGCATCCACCCTACCCACTTTGGACAGGCTGTGTATTTCAGAGCTCTCTAACTATGTGCCATTTCCTTGTTAGAAGTTACGATCCACTAGGGCCAATAAAGCGACACTTCTCAGAGATAGGAACACTCTTGTCCAGTCAGCGCTATATTCACAGTTCTCAGGCTTGGATGAGCTCTTTAAATGAAAGAGAGAGAATACCTGTCTTCCAAAAGAAAGCAAACTCATGAAGGATTGTCAAAAGCAGCCTTCAAATTCTGCGCTGCAGATCATCATCCTCTGCTGCTGGTTGATCATTTAGAAAAGGGACAATACAGAAAAAGGGCATTTGATGAAAAATGATCCCACCAATGATTTATGATCTATAATCTATGCACTGAGAATCTCACATAAGCAGTAACACACCAACGTATCCATGTGTCCATTAAGTTATATCTATCCGCTTTCGTAGTCAGAAGTGCTATAGCAATAGCTAGCCAAATATATTTCGGGGTGGCATACATTTTGTAAAAATCTGGTCCCTTCTCTTTTCCCATGCTCTGACCACAGAGGACGGCAAGCATGTTTCCTAGACAAGATAGCCTCTACTAACTAATTTATAGCTGGGGTTCTTTGGCAACGGGACAGAAATACTGCATAGTGATCTACGAGGACAGGGTGTATTACGTTCCTTTGTCTGTGGTTGTTACTTCACATTCAAACTTTTCTATTAAATGCTTTCCTATTTTTGCCTTAACAGTCTGTAAAATTGATTATTATCCCAGAGGAGGTGAAAGACTGAAACAAGAATGAACTAGGATATGAGATGAGAAATGAGATGGAAAGTGTCAGCAAGATACTATCTTCATTAACCCATTCTCTGAAAGGGCATGAGCCTTAGTGTTAGGAGAGGCACTTATCTGTAATGGGAGTGGGTGCTGTGTGCATCACTAAATATCAGATTCTCTCTCTTTCATTACATAACATTGTACTCCAGGAACAGCCTCACTGAAATCAAACAAATAACTCAGAGCAAAGGATGGCAGAATCTAAATGAGCAGATAAACAAAATTTATAGGAAAATTGCCAGGCCTAATTACTTGACAAGGCTAATTTTTCATGCAGTCAACATTCATGATCTCTTAACTGCTTGTTCTGACTTCCTGTGTAGTCGGTCCTAGCAAAGTTTACACTTGAGTGTGTCTGAGCAGACATCTACTTGAATTGCTGACGCAACTGCAACCCTTTACAGTCAGGGGTGGAATCTGGACTGGTAAGAGATAGGTCTCTTCACTTATCACGGGCCTTCCTGGCACCTGAGCACTTTCATGATTCAGGTTATCATTGTTTATGTTTATACAGGTCCCAAACCAATAGTCTATTTAAGGTACACGAAAAATAGTAGGATCCACTCTCAAATGACCACAGCCCACGGAAGTTAATATTCAGTGTCATATGGCAAAAAAGCAGTCGTGCTGCCTCCTGTTCTACCCAATATCTCTTAATTGGAAGACATTAAGATAAGGACAAGATTATGCCAAAATTGTGATTGCTAAGGTGTCTAGTCACAAATTTGCCAAGATAATAGACAAGTTACTAGACAATATTCCCATTTCAGCTGGGTTTATCTCCCCCCATAATATTAAAATATGACAACTCAGAGAAAAACTGTGCTAACAGTTTGTAGATGTGACAGTCATATCAGGACAGAGCCACGCAAACACAACTACACCGATCTGGACACTGTGTCTGGGTGCAGCAGTGGCCCCTGAACCTACTGACGTTTGCCCAACCAACACCTAGTCAGTCATTCAAGATGATCAGAACTGGGCCTCTTCCTGAACTTGTCAACACTACAAACAAACACACTGAATTTTCAAGAGCAGAGCACAGAGTAACAGCATTTCACACTTGGAAAGCCTAGTGCCCTTTTTCACATAACTGATAAGGGCTTCATGTGCCTTTAGTTTTTGTTTGTTAAAACCAATCCCCTTCCAAGCACTGAAGCAGCTTTCATAAGAAAGCACCTGTCTGAAAATACATACTGCCACAAGGACAGTCACCCTGCACAGGTCACTGCATTGCTTAGGGATGTATTTATTTTTTCAGTCATAGGAGCTGACACTGTACAAGTATATCAAACCCAGAGAAAGACTCATGAGAGAAACCAGCCAGTGCAACGAAAATTCAATTTGTTACAGTCAATCTCATAGTCAGGACATATCATCCCAAGGAAGGTGATCAGGAAAGTGAAAAGTAGTAGTCATCTTGAGTTAGCACAAGCAGTAATTTATGAAAGATGCCAAGACTGAGCATTTGGATGCTCCAGGAGTAAAATTCCCAGAAAAGCCTTGCAGCACAGATTATTTTTCAGTTCCTTTAATGCAAAAGAAAAAAATTCCAAACAATTCTATTAATAATTTGGGAGCAACGGCCTCTTTAGCCAAATAGCCATATACATTCAGCTTTCATTATGGGCCTAGCAACGCATAAGAATGGAAATGATACCACGTGATGTCATTGTGCTTGGAGGGCAACAGTGATGAATGCAGCCTCTGAAGAAGTGCCACCTGTGAAATCTTCTCTACAGAATGACAAAGGAAGGAGCACACGGAAGGGCAGGAATCACAACAGGGTGATCTGGGACAGGGAGGAAAACATGCTGCTGCATGGAATCACTCTTCCCTTCCAAAAGCAGCCACAGGCATCAATAGCTACACACTGAAAACCACACCTCACACTGAATGGTGGGATGGCCACAGCCTTGGGCAGAAGGCTTTGGTACCATGAGCCCTCAATGCACTGCTCTGAATGTAATCACTGCATTTCCAGTGCTGCTCTTCAGAACGAAAGTGAGTTGCTCCTTGAGACCTTTTTCCTTGAGGCATTGAGCGAGAAAGACCAAGTTTTGGCCAAAACCCCTTTTCCCCCTTTACATCCGCACAGTTTTAAAGACTTCCCAGTTAATGACAGCTTAATGGGAGACTGTGGCAGAAGTCTTTCGATGCTATTTCTGTCACTAACGATCAGAACAGAACTTCCCTTCCCCTATCCATAGGATCCCAGAGTTTCAGCATCCTGCCTCCTTCCCAAGAGCTTGCATCTCCAACCTGACTGCTTCTGGGTGGCATGCTGCATCTCAGGCTGTCTGGCTGTTCTCCCCCACTCATATCACTGCGCCAACTTCTCATTGCATCTTTCTGACTTGTTTACCAATGATCAAGTGCCTACGCAAAGTGAACGCAGCTTATTTGTGACATGTTATGACTCATCTTGCTGTCTGTCAGCAGTCCTTCTGCTGTTAATTACAAACTAGGTGAAACCATAACATCAGGAGATTTTTTTTGAATCATTCCATGTATGTCTAGACCCACCTGTGAAACCACTGCTGCTTGAGAACACCAGTTCATCCAAGCCTACGTTTCTTAAACTTAGTAATGTTAATAAAGGTACAGTGATGCAGCCTTTTTGCTCATGTAGCCCCCAAAACAAGTGAGAATAGGGGAAAGCATCCAAGATTAACTGAGTGACAGAGATGTCAGTTGAGCCAGTAAGAAAACCAAAAGCAAGTCCTGAGCCTCCTGATTCCCAGCCATCTCCTGCAAGCATTACTCCTTCAGCGCGCAGCTGAGCACAGTGTGCCAGGAAGCCACAGAAAGGTAAGGTGGCCTCATAGCAAAAGTGATGAAGAGGGGTGTAGGGACTCTGAGGTTATTGCCTTCTATAAATTTCCTGCAAAAGCATGGGAAAGTTGTTGGATATGAAGGTGCTGGAGATTCCCAGCCCTAGTTCCTCTATAAAAGCTGTGAGCAAACTTCAGTGCAAAAGAACCGCAATCAGATCTGCCCTAACCACCCCTCCCCGACATATGTGCAACATTCAGTGTTTTGGTGGACCTCATAAACATCACGTATTCTCCACAGAGTGCCGAAACAAACTAAGAACTTGGGGAGAATGCAAGTCTCCTAGTTCCTGAGCATTTTAACAATTCAAGATTGTTCAATATTTGATTAGAGTTATTTTATCACTGGGCCACCAGTTTATATGAAGTCATCTAGGTTCTCATATACTTCACTGCATTTATTTACATTTGCATTTTATTAATGTATCCATGTGGAAGCCCATATGGCAGTTACTCAACTGACTCATGCAACAGGAAATATATTTATGAAACAATCTTTTAATGACTGTCTCTAATCGTGGCAGCATAGTGACAATGGTGTCCACAACTGCTCTCAGCAATGCATTCCCCTTTTCCAGGCTATCATGCCTGAGTGCTAGTTTCACAGTGAAAACTGGTACAGCTGCCCAGCTGAGCAGTTACTAAGAACCTCTAACTTTTTTGCTGCTGATTGTTTCCAAGCGGCTCTCCCACCAAGCCCAAAGCAGGGATGGGCATATGCATTGCTCAGGCTGTCTTCTCATCACACTTAAAACCAATCCTCCTCGTGCTGTGATCTCCAAAACAAACCCTTGCTGCCTCCAACACAGCAGCATTTCTTCCCTGCCTTCAAACTACCTGGCAGCATCCCAGACACTTGTCAAAATCAAATCTCTGTCACGGAGTTATTCTCTCAATGCCCAACCACAGATGCTGGGAGGCAAAAGGACTACCTGACATTCGACCATAGCTCTAAGGTAAATCCAAAGGCATGGCTCTCCTACAAGGCTTGACACATCTTTGCTTAATCAAGATGTCCGGGTGTTCGGAGATCCCAGCATGGGAGCTGACAGTGACTCTTAGGCTCGTGCTGCCCTCAGGATACTGTATTCGTGAACTTTGTAATCCCAGACAACAATTAAAAAAAGCTCTTACCCTCTTCATTTTCATCAAAGGGTGGTGACTTGCTGGAGGTGTTAGCGCCCATGGTCTGTTTTTCTCAAACTAAGCTCTCTCTTACGTCTCTCTCACAGTAACATTACTATCCTTGAACTCAGTGCATCCAGGCCAGGGTTACCATGTGGCTCACTCTCAGCAGACCTGTGCAACTCTCTGTGGGTGTCCAAGAGAAGACAGGAGGCAAAAATTTATCATTAAGGATTAAGAAGCATTTCACAGATTGTAAACTTCTCACTGGACATTGACTGCTCTAGAGACAAAACTGCGTATCAAAAAAGCGTATTATAATTAATTTTACTAGTGAAACCTAGTAATATAGTAATCTTGTAACCTAGACCAGGACTGCTGCCAACTAAATTAAGTATAAACAAGAGTAACAGACCAAATGATGTGAGGATGTGGCTCATGTTTCCTGTATCACCCATTACATGATATTTTGTAGCTTCAATGATGTTATAATGAACCGAGATGATAAAGCATGACTAGCTGTAGCAACGTCAATATCCAAAATAAAACAGCTATAGTGACTTTGACAGATAAAATGAAAAAGGCACATAAGTCACCTGACAGCATAAAAGCTATATAAGAAAAAATTCAGAGTGGTAACCCTTTGATCTAAGCTAGGGTCCCAAGCTTAAAATAAAAGGACAAAATCAGATCATTTTTTTAAATGAAAAGATTTCAAGGAAAATCAAGGTGCTGTTACCATTCGATGTCTTCAACAAAAATTTTGGATATGATAAAAAAAAAAGCTTCTGATTTATGGCTTAATGCAGGTTACAGTGGTTGATTTGTCTCTTATATTGCAGAAGAACAGGTCTGTCCAGAGGCAGACAGAAGAGGCAGGCTTTAAATTTTCCAGTTATTCCTCAAACATATATATGTACCATGGAGTATATGATTCTGTATAGTGTGGTGACACTCAAGATAGTTTTCAACACGCTTACATGGGTAGAGTGGCAGTTTTATTTTTAAAGTGTTTACATGTAAGACGCTGTTATGCACTTATTTTGATACTGATATCCCTGTGATATACATGGCATTTATTTCTTGTCGCAAACATGAAGTCCACAAAAGAATAAAATGAGAGAGTAACAGGGCAGCACAATCTACTGGTAGATTTTGTCCAGCCAGGACTGTTTTCTGGGACATTCATATTTTCATTGAACGTTTAAAGGGGTAATTTGGGCTAATTCATTTTTCTTAGATCTGCACTCCGGAAACACAGTTACAGAATGGCTTTACTTTTTCACTTGGAAGCAACAACATCCTGTTATTGAAACACAAAAGAGAGGAATTATACAAAAAAACATTGGAGAAAAGAGAATTCCTGAGACAGTCCTGATGTCTTCCCTGCCTGGTAACTCCAGTGGGACTGCTGCATGAGTAAAGACTGCAAATTCAATCTTAATGGTTAACTCTTCACATACACAGACTTCGAGTTTTCTTCCATCCAGAGTTGAAGGAGTTCAATCTAAAGCAGAAAATGGAAAAGAGGGTAAAGGATGGGCACAAGGAAAGAGAAGCAGGGATCATGAAGTCAACAGATTTAGAGGTCAGAGAGTATAAAGAGGTTGTAGTGGAATCAGAAATGCAGGAGGAGCTCAAGTGAGACACTGACATATGTGATTTGGCGGCAGGCAGCGGAGGGGAAAGGGATTTGGTCCCTTCCCTCCTCACCAGGTAGGGGCCCTTGGAAAAAAAAGCACACAGAGTAGAGATCAGATGCACACCCAGGAGAGGTGAGCCAAAAGCGTTTTAAGAATCAGCATGGAAGGTGAAGTACAGCAGAGAGCAGGACAGGGAAAAGGGTGGGGAGGTGGGGACTGGGGTTCTTCCAAGATTTGCTCTTTATTTATCTGAACTGATTTTGCTTTTCAGCTGCCAGAATATGGATTTTCTGAAACAGGAAGGATCTCCTGCTCCCTAAGACACCAGAAATAGCCTCTACCTCTTGACCGCAATTTCGCCCCCTGCCTGTGAATCTGCTCTCTCACGTGGCCATTTAGGAATTCTTGATGCAGATGCAGACAGACCTGACCTCCTCTGCTGAGGCTCAGCCAGGTCCTGCCTGCTTACCAGATGAGCAGGATAACAGATGCAGGCCCAAGTCACCTCTTGCTCTTCCATCCTCTCTCCCGCTCCCCTGCCCCCTTCCTTGCACCATTACGCTCAGTTGCTTCTCTCCAGCTAACTTTAATTTCATCTCTGTCACTTAGCCAGGAACTCAATTCTAACCCCACACTCCGGGTCAGGAGACTTCCTTCAAGCAAGTGCCAAAGTTTGTCTGAAGTTAAAAAGCTACCCCTATATTTAGGTGTCTTCCTGAACTGGGCTATGGTAAAATTCATCCCCAATATTACAATTCGAGGAATCAAACTGCAGATCAAACTGCAGCAGCTGCAGAAAGCATCGTAGTGGCTGAATCTGCAGCCTGTATCTATCTTCTCCAAGTCAGCTAGAGTTGAGAGGTCTCCAGCACTACAAAAGCACCCAGAACGAATCAGAGAGATACACAAGGCACTCCCTCTCCAAAGCCTTTTATAAACAAACAAAACTGCAACCCACCCACGCTGCTGCTGTGGTCCAGTCTCATAGAACTCACTACCCACAGCAAAGTGCGGGGCAGGGTACATTTTTCAAAAGGCCAAAAAACCCCAATGCAAGCTATTAAAAAAGTTAAAATCACGAGCTCTCATCTCTTTTCAAGTCCCCAAACGTACTCTTCAATGGAGCAATATACCTTCAGAGGTAATAGCCATAAATCAAGTTTCCATACTGACGCTTCTACATCAGTGGCAGCCACAAAGGCCAGCTGCTTAGTGAACCTTTCTTGTATAGGAGTCGACAGCTTAATTTGCTTTTGAAAATATGTTGAGATATAAAAGCTATGAGAAGAGTGAAGGTTTTCCTTTCAGTGAAGCTAATTTCAGAGACAGTCTGAGTAATATTTACTATGATTTATATCTTTATAAGATGTACCCGGGGTACAGTAATGATAAATGTTCTGCTGTTTCACATTGAGAATTCACAAAACAATTAAATTCATTACTTTCACTAAGGCTAAAACTACTAACGCTTCTATATTAACCTTATGTTCAGACCACTCATTGTTGCGTGAACAGAGCGGCAGAAGCCCCAGTGACCACTGGTCCCCAGGTCTCATTAGTCGATCTTACTGCCACAACATAAATTTTAGAGGCATGAGATATCAGCTGGTTGGATATGCCCATGCACCCACTTCTGAAGCCAGCGCAGTGCATCCTGCAATTTCTAAGCATATTTTATCCTCAATAGATGAGCATAAAAACAAAGTAAAACCATATAAGTACTTGAGCGTCATCTCTAGGGATTTACACTCACACTGCAAACAGGATATGCTCTTCAGTGGGGAACAGAGCTTAGAATGATTAACACAAACAGTAAGAACAGCTAATCAAGTCAGAGCAGAGCCACTAACTCAGACAGATTCCAAAATGATTTCTCTTATCACCTTTTTATTGCTTGAGCACTGCTGGGGGAAAAGAGGTGCTACTGCTGTTCTGCTGAACAACTGAAACTCATCGGGAACACAACAGTATATGAGATTATGTTATTACTTTTGTCCCAACATTTCTGCCTTAGAGAAACCAAAGATTATTCTGAGCCCTTCTGTAACTGCAATAAAGTTTAGAAAGGAATGGAGAACAGGCATTATTCTGTGTCACCTTTGTTTCTGATCCCGTTGGAGCTGTCCCTCTGGCAGTGTGGCCATGTAACTTCCCAGCTTGAAAATGTTTACCCTATTGCAGAAAGTGACTAAGTTATTGTCTGCAAAAAAAAAAAAGAGAAAAAAAAAAGAAAAAAAGAAAAAAACCAGTATTCCAAGCTGTAGTCAACTGCAAGCAAGCCACCCCATCAAAAGAGAAAAATCATGCTGGAAACACACCAATACATGCAGTTCATGATCAGGAATCTTAAAGAGTCAAACAAAAAAACCGACCTACCTTACCAGGAGGAGATGAAGCAGCAAGTGAGACTGAAACAGTAGTAGACAGAAACAACCTGAAGCTGTAGTTGAGAGGAAATATCAGTTGCGGCAGCAAGCTGCTATGCTGTTTAGATAAATGTGTGCAAGTGTGGGGTCCTGTTCTGTGGCAAAGGGACTGGGCTCTAAGCCTCTATTGCAGGGAAATTTCCCTTTGCAGATTGCAGGAGGAGCTTGCAGCAGTCACAAGAGGTGAAGTACATAGGAGAGCAGGAGAGAAACATGCAAATACCCTGCCACACACGTACACTCACAGGGGAAGGTGTAAGGGGGGACTGAATAAATAAAGAATGCTGTTAGGTAAAGGGAAAGCTACCAGCTCTTGGATGTGGCAAACCCCTGCAACTGTAGTTAATGCTGATCAAATTGGCAACGATTCTTCAACTGCAGAAGCATCACAGGCACATTGTGTCTTTTAACCACTTTATAGATCAGCACTTTTTAGCTACTATGTGCAAGACATTTCCTATGACCAGGGGAAAGCACAATCTTTTCTGATCATCCCACCACAATGGAAAATGTTCTGCTGTTTTGAGATGCTTTTATGAAATGTTTCTTTTGTTTCTGCTTAGTCTGCTTTTTATTTGCTTGTTTTTAACTCATGCGATGCCACGGATTTTTACTGCTATTAGTAAGGGTTAGGATCTGTAACTCTTTCCCACCTACCCAGATGTACTATATATCAAAACAAGGAATTACCCTCAGTCTTTCCCTCTTCAGAAAGGGGTCAGTCATAGAAGGTGCTGAGAACACTGGCTCCAGACAAGCACAGCTCTTAATTCTCTCTTCAACCTTAAACACTATGCTAATCGCCCTGACTTCAACAGGTTAACTCACAACTTCAAGTTAAGCAAGATCTCTGTCGGACCACAGCCAAAGTTGCTCTGCTCTTTATAGGGCTGAGTCCTAGTGAGCACATGTCTCCTCTGTCCAGATGGACAGATCCCTATTGGAAAGGCACCTATAAAGAAAAAAAAAAGATATCATGAAGTTTCTCGTTTTGTTGTCCACGTTCTTCCTCACGGAAGGAAACATGGTCTTCTCTCATTCATGGATGCTGGAACTGAGCTTAAACTCTACAGCTCCTAGAGAGTGCTGTCCTTCCTCCAGGACAGCTAGAAGTCAGAGTAATTTATCCAAGTTTACCCCTATTCATTTATTACTTAGAGATGAATATACAAGCTAAAATGCAGTTTGCCCTCCTCAAACTATCTGTGAAATTCAGTCAAATTCACCAAATCAAATTTACTGAAAAATAAACATGAAGGCTGCAGAAGGAGGAAGAGGCTAGATACACTGTAAAGGAGCAGAGGACGCTCATCTTTACCACACAATCTAGAGGTAAGGATATTTATCATGGCCCCGGGAACAGTTAAGTTCTTTCTGTCAGAAGAACCTGAACTCCCTGTCCTTGGGAGACTACCTGACCGCTCTTATAAACAGGATGAGGATTTTGTGCAAGCAGTTATTCCAGCTGAGTAAAATAATTCAGTGACTGGAAGAGATAGAGCGCAAAATAAAACTGTTTCTGGCGGGTAGGATAACGGGTTCTTGCCTTCTTGCATTCTTGCCTAGGGAATGTTTAATTTTTTTCATCTACAGCTTTAACAACAGGAGAGAATTGAGATTCCCTTCCCCGACCAAGGCTCAGGGTCAGTGACCTACAACACGGGCACTGAAGCCTGTAAACAAGCAGGTTTCAACAGCAGGAGGCAGAGCCAGTAATGGCCAGTCACAGCATCAGGAGAGGCAGCTCCAGCTGAGTCCTGAACTGGTAAATTATGAACTCAAGTCTTACAGGATGGCACAGTACCACCAGTCAGCTGATCAGGAGGAACCTGCCTCATCAGACACAGCATCTCCCAGATCCTGATGAGTTCCTATCAGCCTAATTGATTCTGCATTTGGGAAAGTGTAATGCAAACTGACACATCAAAGGTTGCCCAATCCTGCCATACAGCATCAGCATGGTAAGGAGAGCTCTTAGCAGCACGTCCAAATTCCCTCAAGCAGAAATAAAAATGTGGACTGAGTCTCCTGCATCTTCCGCAAGTGCCATAGCCATTTACCTATCAAAGAAGAGGAAAGACTGCTCCCCTATGGCAGCTTTCAAGTTTACCTGTTCTTTCAGTCGCTTTTCCTATCACTGCCCAGATATAATTTGTTTCTTGCTGAAGAGCTTCTTTTTCTGCCAATGCAAATAGTATACTTCTTATTCCAAGCAGAAACAAAACAAAAACAGGAGCTCCCCAGTGATCTCATGCAGTTAGCTTGGATCCTGGAGTTCACAGAAGACAGAAACAACGCTGTTCTTGCAGGCACAGTTCCACCAGTAAGAATAAAAACTGATTTTACCACTTTGAGGCTAACACTGATTAAAAAAAATATCTTTCAGAACATCCATTTGAGGTCCTTTGTGTACTTAAAGCAGCTGTTCCTCAACATACTAAAAGCAGCTGTTCCTCAACATACTAAAATTGCTGCATGTTAAGGATGCTTTCTATTTCATCTTTTATACTAAAGACTTAAATGAAATTTGAAAATTGTTACCTTAAGTCATTAGAATCTTTTTTTATTATTATCCTTAAGATTTTATGTTCAACAAAACCTAGGACCTAAGGAGGGGGACCTCCCCCCCTCCCCCCCCAAAAAAAAAAAAAAAAAACAAACCACCCAACCACAGAACAGTGAGCGGAGTTAGAAGTAAAAATGTTACAAAAATATCAATTAAGAGTTGTTCTCTGTAGAGAGGTCATCCGGAATGTTTCAATATCTCTGTACATTGACAGTAATAAAATATTAAAGCAGAGTTCCAGAGAAGGCCAAAACCCCAGCAAATGAAACACCAGAAAGGCAGCTCCCCTGAAACAATTGCTAAAGAACAGACCACCTCTGCTCCCAGTCTATTCCAGGAGCAGCTCACGTTCCAGTCTAGCTTTGGCTACCTAGTCACCACTTGGACATGGAATGTACAGCACTCAGCTTAGTGCCTATTCAAAGCTGAAGTGGGATTAATTTTCCAAGGTGAACAGAGAGCCTAAGTGTCTAAATCCTCTTCACTGGGGCTTTGCTTAAACTGCAATAAAAAGAGGGCATACTTTTTCAAAAACATTTCACTAAAAATGTCCCTCTGTTTTCATATGAAAAAAATGGAACCTTCCTACCTGGTCAACCCAAAATAAGGCATGTGCCAAGTAGAGGAACTTTTCCAGCGTGAACAGAAAAACGAACTTTCTGCTTCAAAAGCAGACACTCATTACCTGAACTAATTCACCTGCCTGTGTAACAGGCTATCAAGTTACTGCACAGAATAGGGACATTGTATGTAGATAGGCTAGGGAATGAACTGCAGTTCTCTTTTCCATTATCCATAGTCATCCTTGCATTCTTCCTTCATTTGTCCTGACATCATCTGTCCAACTCTACTATTTAGGCAACATGCTGGAAATAGGCTTGCTCTTATACATGCAGTGTGTAACATTAAGAATTGTCACACTTGAATCTAGGAAACTACTCATCTGAAAGAAAAACAAAGCTACTGTCCAGCCTACGTGTACTTACAAGCTGAATATCTGAAATACGGTTAAGAGCTGACATCAGAATCACTTGGATGGATTTGCCTCAGGGCTCTTTCTTACACTGATTTCCAGTAACAAAGCAAACAGTACTTAGCAGGTAGACCCAAAAGGACTAAGACTGAGAGGAGATCAGAGTTCAAGATTACAGAAGTAACAGAGATCCTGCCCTCCCTCCAAATCCTACTGTGCAAGAGATGAAGATCTATTCCTGGTCTCATTCATTAGAGGTGGGAAGCAGAAGCGAAACTTCTAGACACAGAGGACTTCAATGCAGAGAACACCCAGATGTGGGGCATGCCTACACTGAAACATGCCAAGCAGAAATGTAAGGAAAAGATGTGGGCTAAGCAGGGCACTGTCTGTCATGCCGAAATTAAAACAGACACTTTTAGCTTCCCGTGTATTTTCACTGTATTGTAAAATACAAGGGGTAATGCTGCTGCCTTACAGGAGCTCTCTGGTGCCCTCTAATAGAAAAGAGACAGCAAATACACAGAAAATCAATTCCAGAAATCTCTGCAAGAGGAGCTCTCACCCTTATTTTTGGAGAATTATTTACCCACTTTGTTTCACGCAGATTCCTTTCCTTTGCTAAAGGGTACAGGCAGTAATGCAGCTATAACCAGTAATATCACATCACATCCTCCTAGGTAAGCTCAGGAAGTGTGGGCTAGACGAGTGGACAGTGAGGTGGCTTGAGAACTGGCTGGATGGCCGAGCTCAGAGGGTTGTGGTGAATGGCGCAGAGTCAAGTTGGAGGCCTGTGGCTAGTGGTGTCCCCCAGGGGTCAGTCCTGGGCCCAGTCTTGTTCAATATATTCATCAATGACCTGGAGGAAGGGACAGAGGGCACCCTCAGCAAGTTGGCTGCCGATACTAAACTGGGGGGAGAGGCTAACACACCAGAAGACTGTGCTGCCATTCAGAGGGACCTGGACAGGCTGGAGAGCTGGGCGGAGAGGAACCTCATGAAGTTCAACAAAGGCAAGTGCAAGGTCCTGCACCTAGGCAGGAATAATCCCATGCACCAGGACAGGCTGGGGGCTGACCTGCTGGAAAGTAGCTCTGCCGAGAAGGACCTGGGAGTGCTGGTGGACAACAAGTTGACCATGAGCCAGCAGTGTGCCCTTGTGGCCAAGAAGGCCAATGGGATCCTAGGGTGCATTAGGCAGAGTGTTGCCAGCAGGTCGAGGGAGGTGATCCTGCCCCTCTATTCAGCCCTGGTGAGGCCTCACCTGGAGTACTGTGTCCAGTTCTGGGCTCCCCAGTACAAGAGAGACATGGCACTCCTGGAGAGAGTCCAGCGGAGGGCTACCAAGATGATTAGAGGGCTGGAGCATCTCTCCTATGAAGAAAGACTGCAAGAGCTGGGCCTGTTCAGCCTGGAGAAGAGAAGATTGAGAGGGGATCTCATCAACGTGTACAAGTATCTGAAGGGGGAGTGTCAAGAGGATGAGGCCAGCCTCTTCTCCGTGGTGCCCAGCAACAGGACAAGAGGCAACGGGCACAAACTGAACCACAGGAAGTTCCATCTGAACCTGAGAAAAAACTTCTTCACTGTGAGGGTGACAGAGCATTGGAACAGGTTGCCCAGAGGGGTGGTGGAGTCTCCTTCGCTGGAGATATTCAAAACCCGTCTGGATGTGATCCTGGGCAATATGCTCTAGGTGACCCTGCTTGAGCAGGGAGGTTGGACTAGATGATCTCCAGAGGTCCCTTCCAACCTAAACGATTCTGTGATTCTGTGATTCTGTGATTCTGTGATTCTGTGAAGACTGAGAGGCGATCTCATCAATGTGCACAAGTATCTGAAGGGGGAGTGTCAAGAGGATGAGGCCAGCCTCTTCTCCGTGGTGCCCAGCCACAGGACAAGAGGCAATGGGCACAAACTGAACCACAGGCAGCTCCATCTGAACCTGAGAAAAAACTTCTTGACTGTGAGGGTGACAGAGCATTGGAACAGGTTGCCCAGAGAGGTAGTGGAGTCTCCTTCCCTGGAGATATTCAAAACCCGTCCGGATGTGATCCTGGGCAATATGCTCTAGGTGACCCTGCTTGAGCAGGGAGGTTGGACTAGATGATCTCCAGAGGTCCCTTCCAACCTAAACGATTCTGTGATTCTGTGAATATTAGAAAGGGTGAGGGAATAAAAAAACAAAAGCTTCATTGTAATAATTCATTAGAGATCCTAAGATGTTTATGCAAGAACAGCAAAGCCAATCTCTGTATTTTGATGGAGCCCAGCAGTAAATCAAATGCCCTCTGCAATTTCACTGGCATACAGAAATCCTTCACCCCCATCCCAGCCTGTGTGCACACAACAAGCCTCATAGGCACTACAAAGGTCAGAGAGAAAAGGCCCCTTATTGCTGCCACTGAATTTTACAAATATTTTATTCTCTCTTACTCCTTTGTGATTTTTTCGTTTCAAGTACCAAAAGCCAATTTTAGCAACTGCTTATTAATATAGACTTTAGCCTTATTTACATTATGTACTTCCTGAAAACCTAGGTCATGAAAGGAGAAAAGCTATGTTCAGCAGTCATATCTTAGCAGTAACCCTCTGATGATCTTCAACTTTCTCATGTCTTCTGTATGTTAGATTTTAATATCCATTGCTGGCAAACTGCAATGCTTCCTGTGGTTAAAGCAGGTCCAGTTTCACAGAAGTGCTCAAAACTTCTACTGCGTTGGAGACATTTTGGATGCTTTACAATTCTGAAGGGTAGGCACTTGTTCAAAGGCAGAGATATGGATATACACATTCAATCGAACTTTAAAATAATCAAAATACCAGTTTTATCTGCTTCATTTAGTTTCCCCTGTGCTTTCAGCTTACCAAAAATGACTCCTGAAGCTGCCTATATTCAGTCCTAGAGGAGTGAGGTCTTCATTCAGAGACAGCAGTTCTGCAATTAGCCACAAAGGGTCACTGTTGACTTCTGTGTCTCTCCAGGGCTAACCCCCGCAGAGCCTAACAAGCAATGACATGGCACCTTGGTTCAGGTATGTGCACCCAGTGTCATCACTAGGGAGGTGAACTCTACATGTGGGGAGATCATGACTGACTAGTCGATAGCTCCCGCTTCCAAAACACCTAGGCAGCTTCTGGAGCTCGTTTCCTTTGCTGTTCCACCGAGCCATGCACAGGCTTCTCTTCCAGCAGTACTGTTTCACAAGTAGGGAGCCAGGTTTTTCTGAATGGGCCAATCTGTCCCTGGTGTCAGTTGACTTGTCTAATCCAAATGGAATCAAGGATTCCTCCATCGAGGACTGAGGATAAAACTACTGTCTGCTAATAAATAAGGTTTGCTTAACTGCAAACCTTACCCCAGGAAAAAAAAAAAAAAACTTAACCATGGAACCATGTTATTCCTCTGAAGGGCCCTTAAAAGTCATTAGAGATGACATTTGCTAACCAAAAAAAAAAAAAAAACAAAAAACAAAAAACACCACCACAAGAGGAGACGACTTCTCCAAGGACACAGTTTCAAGTGTGACAGTGCACAAAAGCATTGTTGTCTTCAGTAGATCATGTGAAACATTGCCAGTGTCATACACTGGCTTGAATAAAAGGCTTTGAAAAGCTCTAGGCAGAGATGGGTAAGTTAAACAACGAAAAGCCCTGGTAGGGTTTAGGGGATTTTTAGTTTATATTTGACAGATACAATCAGTACCTTTATCCTCAAGAATCAAAATTGCCAACTCCTGGGAGGTGTAAGGTCCAAACTCCTCCCAGGGCCAAGAGGACTGGGGTCTGGGTGTTTCCTGCATATTCTAGGGCTGAGCTTTAAACAAAAAAGAAGAAAGTATTAAACAGTCTGGGTGGTGGGAGAGTTAATGTAGCAGAAATCTTGCTGCTGTCATCAGTCGGTCTAGAATGTCAGCTGCATCTCCTGGAACTTCTTGTCTCCCTAGCCCTGCGTCAGGAATATCTCTTCCAACCTCTTTGGATGCACAGGAACTGTGTTGCAAAGCACACGTTTACCTTATTATGCACCAGAGAAATCCAGAGCTGGTGGAGGAAGGGGACTTTCACACCGCCGGTTTCTACTGTCTGAAGTGGAAACCAATTAGCTGCCTTTCAGAATTTATATAGCTCAATCACAGCTCTTTCAAACCTGGTGTAAATGTCTCTTTCCCGCCTCCAAAGAGATAATGCAAAAATGAGAAGAGACACTTAAGTGTTCCCACTGACATGAAAGGAACAATAACTCAGCACTGAACCAACTCCTGCTGATTGCAGCACAGAGCTGGGGCTACTAGTTAGACAGTATTCTGCATAATTCTTGTTTTCAGATAAATGTTCCCTTAAGATAATAAAACTGCACCTTCAAAGTGAACAATCGGCAGTAGGATCTTCCCAGAACGGCGTGGGGCCAATACACACGCTGGTCAGCTGTTCTGATCGTCTTCACAAAAGAAAAAAAAAAATCTGTTGATGTTAATTTTTTTGTATAAATCACTTTGCATTACAACTTGAGCTTTTTCCTTCCTTTTTTACCCACAGTTCAGCTTCCTCAGTTCAAACAAATGCAACATATTTATTCTCCAGAAAATCTAGCAGGGAAGGCTCCTCACCAGCTCTTTGGAACTGTACTACGAAGCACCTTCTGTCCACGTTAGATCTTAATGCATTATACGCAACAGGGTTCTTCAAAAATGCTGTCAGAATTTCACTGAGGGACCACATGGCATTTCATCAGTGCCCCAGGGACTAGAATCTGTTTGGGCTTTTCAGTTACGCAACACTTGCAAAATGGAAATGCGGATGCCCACTAGCTTATTTTATGCTGCACATCTTCCTATTAGAGCTCAGATGAGTAAAATATCAAATAGCTATTACATACTAGAACAACGCATACCTCTGGGAAAACTCCTTAAGCAAGCACAAGGCTTTATCCTCAGTGACACTCTGCATTCTGTATCTCATTTCTATAATAATGGTCCAGGTAAACCGAGCTTGCTCTTTGACAGGCATCAAAATGTATCAGTCTCAAACTGTTTTGCTTTGGATGGCTTCTGTCATTCTTCACCTGCACGGGGTAGGACTGATTCTTCTCCATTGTGCATCATGCTTAAAGCATTCTGAGACTGAGATGTGTGTAACTGATAGCAGAAGTTGGTTGACAAGCACCAGGCTCTGTCCCCCGGCTGAAGTGCTTAACGATACAGTTCTGAAAGTCAAACCGTTATTAAGAAAGGGCACCAGTAGGCTTAAACTAATCTCCTCCAGCATAAATACAGCTTTAGCTTCTGGCATCATATTAACAAATACAGTTAGAGTCCATTAACAGCACCTTTAAAAACCTCAAACATCTGCTAAATCATCATCGGAGTGCAGCCACGCTTTCCCGTTTCAGTTTAATAAACTGCTTTAAAAACAAACATGAAATACACCGATGAATACTTTTTTTAGCAAAAGACAGACTACTTAAGGAAAGATGTTTGACTATACGTATTTTGGGTTATCCCTTTCACTGTTGCCAATAGGCAAATGAGAGATGTTCTCTCCAGCACATCGAAATTTTTGAAACTGCAGGAGTTCCTGACACTGCAGAAGCTCATAAAAAGATTAGGAATGTTAATAACATGAGTTGAAACAAAATAAAATTCAACTCAAACTTTTCTGCATCTGGCAGGATATTTCAAAGATTAGTTCATGCTTCCTCTTCTCCAATTCTTCTTCTTCTTGAAGCTACATTAACTAACTGGAACATATTCTTCACTGCCTAATTACAGTGTCTGCAGCTCTGTGACTTTGAGAACTTTCTCCTTGAAGGAGGTTGAGTCCTGAGTCTGTGATTCATTCTCTTGCCCTTTCACACCGTCTTCTTTTTCTAACGGCTGCTCTTCTCACATGGGAAGCTCTCGGTGTAACAAGCATGCTCGCAAGAGAACTGAGGAGAGGAGTGATGCTACCACTAACAGCCACCATTTACACACGGTATCCTCTGCTTCAGGACTGAGAAAACAGGGAGAAAAGAAAGGCACATACCAGATCTAGGACACATCTCAGACAAATTCTGCACCTATCTGGGGTCCAATCAGCTTTAACAGTGTGACTGAAGATTTAACACAAACACACCTCCTCAGTCAGTCAAAAAGCCTTCAGTAAAGCTGGTGTGTAATTGGCACAGCTGAGACTTAATAGCACAAGCTGCTGTGCTTGAGAGAAAGAAGGAAGAAAGGGGGCACCTCCAATTGGCTGTGGAACTTTGAATAGCATAAAATCAGTTTATCACATCCTTTTCACACACTGTAAATACAAGGATTCTTCTCTGCTGTCTGGCTTTTATTGACAGTCCACATAATTGATGTTGTGGCATCAATCTAGGCTGAGTTATTAGAAGTCAATGGATCTCTCTTTACCACCCTCTGCTCCAGAGGGCTGCGCTATAAACTCTTTGGAGGTGTATGATGCTGCTGGGAGAGAGCCATTAATGTCAAATAGAAGATTAAAGCAGCAGGGTATCACAGCTTCACCTCGCTGGTTCACGTTTCCATGGAACTGCAAATACTGCTTCACGATAGGAGCATCCAGGGCAGACCTGTTACACAAGTTTAATAGGCAAGCAACTGGGATAGCGGGGCCACAGGTGACAAGGATGTTCTTCGATGGGCTGTTGGAGTGAGAAGCATCTGCGGCCACTGTCATGTGCTACTGCCAATGGTGCTTTTAAACAGGACCAATCAGAAGGATAGCTAGGTAAATTAGGAGTATCAGTTAACAAATGACACTCACTATTAGGCTGGTGATCCCGCCGCCCTTGAGGTATGTGGCTTGCATCAATGCCACAAGCACTGCATACTTTAGGGTCCTTGAAGAAGCTGCCACGCAATCAACAGCAGCATAGCCCAGGAGCGTAGTGACAGTGTGACACATTGATTTAGGGTTGCAGAACGTCAGTAACATCCTGGACCTCAAAATTCTGGTTTAGGAAGGCATGTGTGAGTGTTTGTAACAGCTCATCAGGGCTAGATCTTCAGTAGTCTTCAATGAGGGAACTTGGGTATGACTGCAGTTATTTCCTCCATGCATTTCCCATTAAGGGGCAGAATATGACCAAGAAAACATCTCCCCCTACAAGAAAAACTGTCACCTTTCAGCAAAAGAAGAGGAGAAGACTGAGAAACAGAAACTGGTTGCATCAAGCGTGACCCAAGCATTTGACTGGAGCTTATAGTTCAGCTTGTTTATCCAGATCTTTTAGAGATGATGCTGGCAGTCCATTTTTGCAAAGAGTTATCAGAAGTATTACAGCTTAGTATTATGTCACCAGAATGTAAAAAAAGTACAGGGTCTGATCATCAGCAACAGAATGACTCCCTTGAATTAACAGAAGTATT
Source organism: Struthio camelus (assembly GCF_040807025.1). Taxonomy (NCBI): domain Eukaryota; kingdom Metazoa; phylum Chordata; class Aves; order Struthioniformes; family Struthionidae; genus Struthio; species Struthio camelus. Next base: position 597,349 of record NC_090954.1, read on the forward strand.
GGGCTATGAAGCAAGCTCTGAGTGTTTCCTGGATTTTGCCTCAGACTTCTAAAAACATGTGAGTGGACAGTATTTCCCACACTCATCACAGTCAGTGTTTTGACCAGCTTTGCTAAGCACAGACTTAGAAAGAGGTCTATAACTTCCCTTATCAGCTCCCTGCGGTGAAGAAAATATCATCTGCAGGGCACAAGACATTAGGAGACTAGGCAGACCCTAATAAGGCTTCGCAGAGAACACACTGCTCCAGGATGGTCTTTTTTGCAGAGTGCTTCACTAGCGGAAACTGGAAAGGAAAAATGCTCAGTAACGAGAATTCCAAAATTCCTTCGGCTGATACAGATTCTCTACCTAACCCTGTCTACCTCCTTAATCTCTCTTTGAGATTAAGCTAACACCTGCTCAAGCTAGCAGGGACAATTCAGCAGCAGTTAGGCAGGGCACTGAAAATAAACTCTAATAAAAGGCAGGGCTATTGGCTCAAGTGACTCTAATCTATCTGTGCTGTTTTCAGAATGAAGCTAATACCTCAGCTTGGGGCTATGCTGAGCTCTGGGAGATCCTGGGAATTAGAGATAAATAGACTAACACTAGTGGGGTGCTCAGACTGCAGGTTTATGACAGATCTTGAAAGCATCTGAGGGAAAGAGAAAGCAAGTTGTGCCTCCATGGTATCATTTGCTTCTAGCTTATGCATGGATCAATACAATCCAGAGCCCTGTCCTTGCTTTGCACCTCCTTCTACCTTATGCCAATGTGTGCTCATGACAAAGCCAGGATTATGCCCCAACTTCACTGATTGTCCATTTTAACTGAAGTAAAAGGAAAAAGTAAATGGAAAAATACAGGACTAGTTAAAAAAACAGAACGAAACCTTAACCAGCTACTTACCTTCTGTTGTTTTAAGGATAAAGCTCCAGCTACTTACCTTCTGTTGTTTTAAGGATAAAGCTCTGGTTTAAAAGGTAATCAGCTGTTTGAACAAGTACTTTATCATGGTGAAGGGCATTACAATTTCTACTGGTGTCTCCAACTACCTTTCCAACTAACCTGAAAAATGAGCAAAAGAGAAATCCCAGTGTTAAGGTAGTACCATGGTTAATGCATCTTCTACCAAAAAGAAAAGCTCTCTAATACTCCCACTTTTAGCAGTCCGGAGAGAAAGGAAAACGTTATGGCAAAGCTGGTGGCAATATTTCCTTCCCTTGTGAGCCTCTGACATTTGGAAATCCAAACTTATTTTGCTTTTGCAGACTGCATTTTCCTAGTGCCAGCATGCCTATAACAAGGGGAATTTTTGGAATAGGCTAAACTGGTGAGTTAAAGTCCAACATTTGATGAAGTCCAGAGTTTTACAGACAGGCTGGGTAACACCTCTGAAAACCACACTATTCCCTCCTGATCTTGGCAACCTCCCAGGTGAGCAGGAGAGTCCCAGGGGACCAGTCATGGACGTGGAGCACACTGTCAGGGGAACTTGGAGCAGAAGCCTGAGGACTCCGAACAGCTGGCTCTATGCCTCACTGGATCCCAAAGCCCCCAGACCTTTCATTCTGCTGCAAACCAAGCATGACTCTCATAACAACATTTCCCCAGGGAGTCAGAGAGAACTGAGACCAAAAAACACCATTCAAAAACACCATTCAATTACTTTTCTTGAAGAACTGAAAATGCAAAGTATTATCCTGGAGCCTTTAATGAACCTGAACTAGAACTCCATTCCCTCCTAGCCCTTCCTCCCTACCCACAGTGGGAATACAAACGCACAAGATCATGTATACTGGATGCCTGTGCAGACTAAAAGCTTATGTCCCCTGCTAATGCAGGGGTACAATTTGCACACTGAGCTCTAGAGAAGCACCATGTCGCACTCTCCCTTGCCCTCATCATCTCCCCTTCACACAATACACATATGACAAGCCTTACTGATGCATCATGATGCTGCTCTGCAGATCCAAGCCATGACCTTTCAGCCCTGAACATTCTGCACCCGCCTGATGAAAGGTCTAATTATGCAGTTTCCAGTGGGATGCCATCTTCAAGTCGGTCATCCTTGATTTCTGTCTTTCTCTGGCGTATTATCACAGTTAGCAGCACCCACTGGGTCCTGTAAGACCATAAATCCTGCAAGAAATCCCATTAGTTTATCTCTCTGTGTGTGAACCTGGGCGGATGAGAAGGACTGTCCCTCTGGGCCATGAACATCTGGTCCTGCCATACCCTTCCCTTATCTTTGTGCAAAAGATCTCGGTGTTCAAAACTTCAGAATAAGTGCAATTAGACAACAGCCCCACCATGGACTCACTTGCATTGCAGCAATCCAATCTTTCAGGATCTGAAAAAAAACTATTAATAAAAAAAATATTCAAAGTTGTACTTGCTGTTACTCCTCACTGACTCAACATGCATAACGAATGGTTGCCCAACTACTTCTGTTCTTCATTCAAAGACAGTTAATCCAAATGTTCCATAGAAAAATCTTTCACCCATCTGTGAATGGCTTTGACACATACAACACAAACTGCTGACGCAGTTATCCGTCAGAGGACGGAGCTGCAGTCTTTTCCTAGTTCTCCTAGTGAGACCTCAGAAAGTGTACCTACACAGTGGAACCTGCCTTCCCACACCAGGGCAAGAGAGATTATCTAGATGACCTCTTACTGTCCCTATGATTTCCTATGATTTCTGTTTTAGATGGCATCAAGCTTCCTTCCCAGCAGAAGTTATTCTCCTTTGTGACAGTGCACCTTTCAGCAGATGATTTGAGCTTCAAGAGATTTGCTCCACTAGAACAGCTGCAAAATAGTCCGACTTCAGTTCAGCTCAGACATTGTTCCTTCCTTTAAAACAACATGCTCCATCCCACTACTGCCAGCTTAGACCAAGAGAACATTTCAAGCTGCACTTGCCTGGCATCAGCAAAAGAGAAAAGAGCAAGTAATAGACTAATCATTTCCTTCTAATTTTAAAAGTTGTTTCTCCTGAAATTTAGCTTTTAATATCCCTCTCACGACAGATGCACACATTGCTACTTCTGTTCTGATATGCAGCTATTTTAAAAGAGCAGGAAGGTGTTTTTGCTCCTCTTCCTAAGGTCACAGGTTCAATTACCTTCCAGTATTCAGTCCATTCACTCGGCAGCCATGTTCACATCCTCAAATATCTATTTGGCTGGACATAAACACCAGTTTAGTTCATGTGCAAATGGCTCTGCTAGCATATTCTGCCTACCTGAAACTCTGTTAACAAAGCTGCCAAAGGTGAAACTCAACACTTCTGTAGACAGATAGCCCAAATCACTTTACCATTTAGGTCTCATTTACACTCATTTAAGAAGTAGAGTAAAACTGACAGCAGCACTGTCAGCTAGCCCTCTGCATAGGAATTTATTTCTCCCTGAAGCAGGACAGCAGCTCAAGTACGTTTTTTCAAAATAAATCAAGAGCTCTCCCTCATATCGGCACAGACACACCTGACCCACAAGATTTGTCCATGGCTCACAGGGGCAAGAAACTTTTCCATCCAAACATAGTACATCTGTGGTCATTTTTTCCTCAAGAAATCATAATGGAGGATATCGTCTGCTTATTCGTAAGAGAATCAGTAAGATGGAGCTGTACAGTTTCAGGAAGTGACTGGCCTGTACAAGGATGTGAGTGTGCTTCAGCCAAATTACATTCCTTGCTTGTAAACTGTTAATTTGGAAGAATTACACCAGTTCTGGGAAAATAACTGGTGGAGGGAAAAAGAGAATATTGGCAGCTCTCTTAGTGAAGCAACCCTGCAGAACTGAAACATCATCCATGCAGTGGAAAATGTTCATGGGTTGAATGAAGGTATCAGACAACAAAACAAAACAATATTAAAATCGATGCAGAATTAAAAATATCATGACAGTATCATGGGTTCATTTTGTTTTAAAAAGTACTCTGATTTTAAAATTCTCAGAATCACAGAAAGGTTGAGGTTGGAAGGGACCTCCGGAGATCATCTGGTCCAAACCACCTGCTCAAGCAGGGTCACCTACAGCATGTTGCACAGGATTGCGTCCAGATGGCTTTTGAATTATCTCAAAGGATGGAGAGTCCACAACCTCTCTGGGCAACCTGTTCCAGTGCTGTTACCCTTACAGTAAAAAAGTTTTTCCTTATGTTCAGACAGATCTTCCTGTGTTTCAGTTTGTGCCGTTGTCCTGTCACTGGGCACCACTGAAGAAAGTCTGGTGCTGTCCGCTTTACACCCTTCCTTCAGATATATAAATCCATTGATAAGATACCCCCTCAGTCTTCTCTTCCCCTGGCTGAACGCTTCCAGCTCTCTCAACCTTTCCTCATATGAGAGATGCTCCAGGCCCTTCATCAACTTAGCCCTTGGCTAGACTCGCTCCAGTAACTCTCTCTCATACTGGGGAGCCCAGAACTGGACACAGGTACTCCAGGTGTGGATAATTCTACTAAAATTCCTTCTATCAAATTGATCTAGCTTAAAAAAAAAAAAAAAGGTGTGGGGGGGAAGGGAGACAGACTCCCATGACCTTTGGCACAGCACAGAAAATGGCATCTGCACAGGCTTCTGATATGCACTATTACATGACTTGTTCCAAAAACATCTTGGATGTCCTTTTCATAATGTAATACAAAGCATCCAGCAGCACAAGTCAAAAGAGAATTTTTAAACCTACCAATCCCTGCAAGATTTCTTTAGGGTCTGAGCTCCCCTCTAGAAGATATGCTGAGTAACAGCTTTTCATACCTGCGATATGTGAAGTGTTAGGAATCTTCAGCTAGAGGTCACTAGAATTTAAGACAGAATAGGATTCCAGAATCTGAAGTTATTCCAGAGGACATGATCCACACAGAAGACTGCTAGACAAAAGCTATATTAATGGGAAGGTTAACTGAAGCTCCATATTCCTCCTACAATATTGCTCTTGGTAAAGGGATACAAAAACAGTAAGTGCTATGTTGTGCTTTGTGCAAATCCATTGATAACAATTTCAGTGTCCTAAGCAAGCACTTACCTTTCTACAACATATAGCCAAAGCACTAGGCTCTCTGCTTTATATATTCTGCTCTTCCTTAAGCGCCACCAAGGTAGAGAGCAGGCTGTACTTGCTTTGAAAAGACCAGCCCAATCCCAAATGCATATGAATACATCCAGCATTGAAGAATGAAAAAAGTTTCACGGATGGCTTGTTTATGTTACAATAAATTAGTTCATATTATAGGTTACTTTATAAGGATAAAATGTGCATCATCCGCTACATGTATTACTTGCTGAATTTTTAAAGAATTGACTACACACTTGGTTCTAGCTGACTGCCTAAGATACTTAATTCAGCAGAAATTGTGGCCAGTCACAGAGACAACCACAGCAAATCTCTAACTACCAGTAGCCCCCCTGCAAAGAAAGGGGAGAAAGTCTCTCTCCCTCCACACCATGCACACTGTCTCTGTGTATTTCAGTTGTCCTCTCTCTGTTATGGCATTCTTAGAGGGAAAAATTACTTTGCTATCTATCAAATTATTAATTGTCACACTTTTCAGGAATGCATCCTTGATGGATAGCCGGTTATGCCAGCATCACAAAGCACAGCTTAAATCTTCTACATACCAGTCCTCAGGAAACAAAGGATTTCACACTACAGCAGGGTGATAGTCACAGCATTTCCTGCAGCCATCCTGTTTAGAAATCTATGCTCCTTCCAGGGAGACAGACACTTCCAGGCAGGAAACCAAAAGGGCACTTCACTTTCTCAATTTCATGGCCTGGATATTCTCTCTGGCAAATATAAACCAACAAAATTGAAAGCTGGTTCTGCTGGCTTCTTGTTCACTCATTTTTGAAGTTCAATACTATCTGCTGCAAACTAGTTTTCATCAGTTGACACTTTCACATGTCTCTGCCGCTTGCTGTCCTTTTTCATTTCTGTTGTAGAAAACAAAACAAACACATTAAGCTAGGGAGAGGAGTTCTTTCATACAGTACCTAGATGTTGGTAAGCTAAGGAGAAATCAACAATGTAAGAAAGGCGTATAAAACAGGACTGGAAAAGAAATGGTCAGAGGTGAGTCTGCTACAGAGACAGAAGGAAGTATGATGAATATAACAGTGTTAGTCAAGAATTAATAAAAGGCACTGGACTGCTGCTCCTTGGCAGCAAACAGTGACGTTACTAGAATTCAACAACAGAATAGAGAACTTGGGACATATCTAAACGTGCAATGGAAATGCTGTTCAGAGACCCACACAGCTACTAGAGCTCATACTAGCTCTACAGAACCACGCCGTTCAGCTGCTCTGTAGTGGATCACACTTGAGCTCAAAAGCAACGTGAATAATATTAATTAGCCTGGGTATAGCAACACCTCAAAGTAACCATTTTACTTTCCGGAACGAGTTAGCTCAACACGGCAACATGCACCCTTGCTCCACCTAAGTACCACCTGAAGTTTACCCTTGTTAAGACACCTCCGGACCGCACTCTGAACCATGACGTAGACATGCTCTTAGTCCTTTTTGTATAGATCACAGTATCCATCCAGCATGCTAAGACTGTGGTAAACGGAGAGGATTTTTAATATGAGAAGCATTATGTAACAGAGGACAATCGAAAAAGCTGTAAAGAATTATCAACAGGCACAGCTAACACTGGAGGGAAAGAGTCGATGGTTGTGTTTTATCAGTATAAATCTGCAGTTGCTTGATTGGTTTTTAATGTGATGTTATACTGCAATACCATCTGGCTACTCATGTTGAAGTCAAGGATGTATTCAAAACTAAAACAAGTGCAGAGCAAGCTACTACAGTGAATAAGGGAAAAGGAAGTTCATTCTCCACAGAGTTTGCCTGCTGTACCTTGTAAAAATGAAGGCGGACAGGAGACACGACTGCACTCTGCAAATACACGAGGTGGAAAAACAGCTATTTAAGATAACATTGCATAAGCACAGAACAGGCCAAAACGACCACCAATAAGTTCAGGCTAGAAATTTAAAGAATGATTTCTAGCAGAAGACTGAAATTCTGGAACACCATTCCAAAATAAAGCACAAGAAGACAACCTAAGCAGTTTTAAAATAGAACTTGCTACATTTATAGATAGGATTATGCAACGTGGTTTCTGTGACACCAGGGACCAGGCTCTAGTTGGAGGAGGTCCCTTTCAATCACACTGTAACGCGAGAACATTGAATCAAGTCTCTTAATGGAGCAAACAAAGGCAGACATACAACTTCATTAGTGTGGGAAGCAGGTGATGTATATTTTCTGGCATAGATAACAGGGAACAGACTAGGATGTCAGTATCTAAAATTTCCTATTATCAACATTTGCAAGGTTTCTTTTAAAAAAATGGTTATTAGAACACAGCGTCAACACCATTTGGGATTGCAAATAACCTTAGACAAATAAAACTAAGATTTTACTAACTAAAAACTAGGATTATTTTACATATAAACTATTTCAAAATACTGAATGCATTCTTTCTGTGTACCCTTGTCCATATGCCATCCCCATTTATATTTTGTGATCCTGGCAATGATGAGTCAGTTAGAAACAGCTTCATCCAATGCTACATGTTCCAAAAATAAAAAGGGAGGAGGAAGAAAAGGCAGTTGTGATTTTACAGGTGGATTTTTTTTTTTTAAATATATGAAACAAAAGCAAATTCAGATTCTTAGATGATAACAGGTTTTCCTTCTCTATCATTGTCTTCCCTTTTTTATTTATTCCAAAGATGTCTGGCAAAGCTTTTCTAGGGCTCCTGAAGGTCTACATCACAGGAAAGTTCTGCTTCTCAGTATGAGCCATTACACATTTGAGTTATCAGCTCAAAGATTTGAGAGATTAGACCAACAGATCTATTAACAGGAGGAAAGCAAGTAACTTCAATAACTCTATCAGTTCTTCCTTGTTCTCTAACCAGACCTGTTCAGCAGCTCTGAACTGACTGCTGGTAAAACTGGCATCCTTCCAGGACTTCTTATTAGCTCTTAGGAATTAATAATAGTATCTGTTCGAGTAACGCCAACCTGCTTTTCTGAACGTTTTTTCACTAAAACGGAAAACATCACACATACGTGCACACTCACACACTGACCAATAAAAAAAGACAGCAGTGATCACATGCATTTACCCATTATAAAAATCATATTCTTTATTTTCACAAAGCTGCCCACAACTTATTCCATGGGAGGAAAATTCACAGAATAGAGGGCTGAAGACCGGATACGTTCTAGTCCTACCTCTCCTGTATCTTCACAGGATAAGCGGGATGCATTGAAAGCTTATGCTTTTTGCTGACCCTCAGGCAATATATAACATATTCAGTTACAAAAACCTCATGAGCCATCTTCACAAATGTAAAAGGACAACTGTACTGTCTCCCAAGCTCAATTACCCATAATAAAACACTTTGCTTAACAGAATCCCATTGAAAAGTTCATCACATCTCCTAAATCTGATAGCATCGCTTTGCTGCATGTGAACATCAGAATCAGAGGTAAAAAGACACAAAAACAACATTTATCAATACTTTTGTGCACAATTACATTTGTGAATGCAAACTGCCTGTCTGCAGCACCAGTTACCATAGTGGTCACATCCCAACGTCCACAGCACTAGTCTGTTCTCTGGAATGAAATAAATTTCAGAAATAAAGCTCAGTTAATTGCATCATTAAGGTAAAGAAACACAAGGGAAAAATCAGACAGCTCCAAGAGCATGATTTAATTAACTTTTAGTATGTCGCTCATTTTTTTCTTGGACCTCTCTGGGCTTTGCAACATTGATGCAACTCTATAATCCTCGCTACCTCTTTTACCATACACAAGCACAGAGAAAAGCACGCTGCTGAAAGCAAAACTTTAGAAATAATGATCCAAAACGTAGGTGTTCTTCCAGATGGCTTCTGGAATATAGCAACATGGTCCTACAGTAATTATGCATATGCCATTCAATACCACATTCCACCTCTTCAGCTCTGAAGCCATTATATTTACTTTAAATTCCTGCTTATTTAGTGAGCTCGGAAGCGAGCTACTATCTTTTACAGAGAAACCTTGGGCTAGACAGTAGGGACAGAAAACAGTGAGGAAGCTGAAAGGCAAAGAGAATTCAGTATGTTTCATTGAAAAAGGGTTAACAGAATTAGACCACAAAAGCCTAACATTACTTTGTCTGTGTGCCAGAACCCCTTGCATTCTCTGTCTGTTTTTGCTTTTGAAAGCACAGATCAGTACAGGGATTATTCCCTTACATTTGGAAAGTACACAGCTGATGCTCACTGCAATAGCACCTGGATCTTGGGGTGAAAGCAAAAACATACAAATAATTGAATACTTCTATTTTACCAAGAAAATTACATAATCATGGCAAAATATAGGGATGTATTTTTTGATGAGGCAGTCGCTCAACTCTATATCCAATAGCCAGAATCTGCAAATTCAGGAAAGTGTGCTTCAGGTAACTCTCAACATCTGTAATAAAGAAGAGCATCAAACCTGGCTATGACAGATAGCATGCGCATGGTAACTGTGGAGCGGTGACCCCTCTCTTCCCATTCTAAGAGCACTAAAGGTTAGACGTGACCACCCTTTAGAGAAGCGAAGTGCATGAAACGGGAGGGAACATCCCAGACAAAAAACTGAAATCATACCATCTGTATATAGGCTACCAAATGAAAACCTAGCAGTCTTTGTATAGGAGCTAAGAATGAATCAGCACTGTAGGATGGGACTCATGCCCTGTTATTCTACCTCCTCCATAAATTATGGGATAACAGCAATATCCAATGACATCAAGGTAAGCTCTTTCATAAGGAAGTCACTTTTTTAGACTTCCTGAGAATTGTTCTCATTTAGAATGGGACAAAAAGGAGACAAAAAACATCAGTGAAAGGTACAGATGAATGATCCAGTCCAGATGAGCCACTGCAGTTAACTCTGCTCATTATCACTGCAGCCTTGCCACATATTCTTACATTCATATCCATAATGCCCAGGAACATAGTCTACAGGTAAGGAAACTAACACACAGCTGTATATACTATCACAGCTAAGAACCAAGTACAAGAGAAATGGCCAAGAATGGAGGACAAGTAACCAGGTGCTTTTGGACTACAATTAAATAGTCTTAAAATAAAACAAATCAATTTTCTAACACCATGTACATACAGCCAACTCTTGCATAATCCATAAGTTCCACATTACCATACTGAGATGATTTTACAGCTCCTAGGAGAAAAAAACAGAAGCAGCACACATGATCTTTCTGTACACACCAAAGTGCAGTTATAAAAGGTTTACCAGATACAGCCTTGTAAATTTGAGCCCCCAACCTCGTGTTGCATGTAAGCTCTCAGGTGGATACCATCTCTTCTTGAGAGCAGCTCAGAACTACTCCATTTCTAAGGGAAGGAAGGAGTGAGGGCACACTGGCAGGATAGGACTAATCAGGAAGAGCTCAGAGCTACTTCTGTCCGTAAGGCTGCCTAGAGGAGGGTCTCTGGGGACCTGGTAGACAAGGCAGGGAGGCTTGGAGAGAAGGACAGATCTCCTGCACACAGAGGGCTCAGCAGCCTAGGGGAAAGACACAAAGAAATCTGTCACCTTCAGCTCAGGAGCCTGGAACATCCAAGTGTAATTAATATTACAAACAAAAAAATTACTATTTCCATTTGTCTTATGTACCCAGTGCATTCAGGACCATTCTGTGCAACACTCAGGGGGGAAAAAAAAAAAAAAAAAAAAAGTCTTAGTTGAATTCTAGTTCCCATCCACCTACATCTTGATAAAAAACCTAAGGAGAAAGGTAGCCAGTAAGCAAGAAAGCTTCAGGCACCTTCCATGCCGCACAGTATTATTTTTTAGATCCTTATTTATTTGTAAATTGTTTTGCAGTCTGAATCTCAAAAGTTTTAACAGCAGGACTGATCTAGAGCCTTTTCAGATTGAAAACGTATGAAGTACCGAGCTTTCCCAGCAGCAAGTCCATAAGAGGTATTTTGCACAAGCCAACTGGCTATTTCTGGAGTGACTGGGGCATTTCATACAACTGCTTTAGAACAGTAAATCCTCTAACACAAAAGAGGACAGCAAAGAAAACAGCAACTCTATTTTAGTTAGGAGGTGAATAGGATAAAATGGCAAAATCATCTTTCAAAACTAATTCATAATGCATTACAGCTGCTTATCAGTCCATTTTCCCAAACCTGTTCCTGCACAGCAATCCATAATCAAAAGAGGCTTCTGACCTCGATGAGCTAAACCAATTTATGCCAATTTATCTAGCCCATAGCTGCCATCTCTGGAATCTGCCCAAACATTCCTCAGGCAAAATGCATATTCAAGCATAAGCAAGCAGACTGGATAGAATTAGGCACCATTTAAGAACCTGGCTAGATCCAGCCAGAGAACTGCTGCTCATTTTACTGGTATCTGCTCGTCCCTCGCAGACCTACTGCTGTCATGTGGGACAAGCAGTTGCCAGAAGTCCCCCATTTTGCTCGGGCTGAACACATCCACTCTGATTAGCTCTTAATATCCAAAAGTCTGTTCAAATAAATTAGCGTAGGTAAATATTACTAAAACAAATAATCCACCCCCCTCACCACAATTGCTGTGCAACCAGAAAAGCACAGAGTCCTCTTTAAATCAGACTCTTGAGGAACAGGGAGGTACTGGGGTATAAACATCCTCTTTCTTCTTTTGAAAACAGCTTGTATTAAAACGTATGGAAATATAACTACCCACAACAGGAAAAACAATTTAAAAATCCACAAATGCTCATATACTATACTCGATAATAAACATAACAGCAACAGTGCAATCTGAGGTTGAGCCTTTGCATGAATCAATCTAAGAGAAAAAGAAACACTCGTACTGAATCCTGTTCATCTACATTCAAATGGGAAATGCTACTCTACTACTGTACTGTCTTGTAAGCTGATGGTGGACGCTTTCATGAGTACAATTTATATTGTGCCACCATCTACATGCCAATTTCTTCTGTAATCAAATACAATAAATTTTCACAGAAAATACACCTTCAATACACAGTTTATGTCACCTTTTTTATTAGAATAATTAATATTATTTGCTTTCTTGTGGTAAATTAATGTAAGAAATGAGATATAAAACAAAGATGACGACAAGACCTCCACAATGACTGCAGATAATCCTGAGAATCCATACAGAACTTCAAGAAAGAAGATATATGAAAGCAAGAGGAAGTCGTAAGATGTGGATGTAGAAAACTGCTTTTGCACATACCAGTGCGTTAAAACATCCATCCATTTAATTCACGAGACAGACGAAATACACAAAGAAGCTACACAAAACCATTAGCTGGAGCTTCAGCTAGTTCTGAACTGTACCTGAATTTGATGCAACAAAGTTGCATCATCATGAGGCAGCAGTTTCTGAAGTAGAGAAGCTTTAACTCACTAAGCAATCCATCACAGCATTTATCTGTACTATGGATATCCCTCAGTGGTCAGAGAACATTACAGTGCAGCGAACAAACAGGCATTCCCAGCGTAACTAGTATTTGCATAGAATATATTATCTCTGTAACCTGCTTAAATCACACAAATCATAAATCATGGCAGCATAAATTTTCTATGCAAGATTTTCATCTTGCATAAATTTTCTATGATAGGGATTAGCACGGTTTCCTTCATACTGAAAACACAACAGGTCTACCACTGAGACAAGACAAATATTTCCAGTACCTTGCAAACAGGCCCGTAGAACACTTGAGAAGACAGTGTACAGACACAGGAGTCATTTTGCCAAAGAGGCAACATCCTCTGGTGCAGGGGAAATCAACTGCCAGTATCCACAATCGTGTTATTCTCTGTGAAGAAACGAAAGGAAATAAAGCTAGTCCTTACATACAAAGATATTTCTGACACACAGACTAATGCCAAAACTGAAGCTGCCCTGATGTCACTACTGTACTCTTCAGTTGGAGTGACAAGAAAAAACGCTGTATGCTTTTTTTTGGAGAACTAAAATTAAAAGATATCTTTTTCTTACTGTATTTTTGTAAGTGTGTGCCAAGGGACATAACTCTAAACGACATCAATGGAGCTACGCTCTTTTACAGGTGCAGAGGACCTGTCTGAGTATTACTATTCTCCAAAGATTTGGGGTACCCTATCCTGAAAAACTTTCCTTCCAAACTTCCCTCTGAAACTTGCATTCAGTTTCTTACAGAGCCATCTCTACTTATCCTCAAAGGGTAATTTTGCAATGCTCCTGGATGATGCTTTGATACCACCACATGTTCCAGTTAACTCTGCAATCATGGATAACCCAAATGTAAAATACAAGTTACGGGACATGGAATAACTTCCATACCTGAACTGTTCCCACGTGAGAGATCCTACTGTGATGGAACAGTCCTCAACACTCCTCAGCACCAAGCTCGTCAGCAGTAATCCTCGAGCAGCCTAGGGAGGTTTTCTGCTCACCTAAGGCTAGATCTGTTACTCTTATGTTTGACTTTCTACATGGCAGTGAATTTGCATGAGTATAGGAAAAGCTGCCAGAATCATGTTTTGCAATCAATAGCAAGAACCAAATTCCTCAGTTCCCTTAAAGAATAGGCAGTGTTTCTTTTCGTTACTATTATTAAATAAAATGCCAATGCCAGAACATTCAGCTACAGATCACATTAATCGTGGTGTCTTTTCTTTCATTACAAAGCCCACATACACAAAAAAGCATTCTCATTCCAGACCTCTGTAGAGAGACGGGCAAGTACTACAATAGTTCTCTTGGGGAAAATGAGGGCAAAACAAATTAGGTAATTTGTCCCAAATCTCATTCAGTAATCTGAAATCATGTAATTCTCAGCTCCAAACTCAATCCTTTAGCTCACAAATGTATTATCTGGGAGCTCAGACAATCTTTGAAAAATAACTAAAGCATCTATCGCTTTCAGAAGAAATGATCTCTCCACGCACAACAACATGAGCTCACTCAGGTCCTACTAGGCAAGATCGCTCATCAATCATTATTCACAGCAATTTATATATCTGTTCACTGCACCTACTGCATTCTGTTCCTGAAACAAAGTTCTTAAAAAATGAAGAGAAATTTCATGAAATAATTTCATTTTTTCTTATTTCTGGAAATGTCAGTGCTTCTTTGCCCAGGATGACAGACCGCTGGAACTTTGGCACTATTCATATTTTATACTCCAAACCAGTCCATCTGCAACCCAAAATCTCACATCAAGGGTCAGATTCTAAGCAGCATAAATTGGTACAGCTCTACCAGCCTTAAAGGATGCTCTTTACACTCGTTTACATCTGGGCTCTGGTCTTCAAAACATTTACTAAATATCGCTATGCCATCTGAGTTCTTTATCTGCTGACTTTCCATTTGACCGGACTCACATTTTCTCTCTCTCTGCTGTTCAATCCAATCCAGAAAATTTCATTTGGAATCAAAAACAACAGCCAATTTTGTCAGCATCAAGGCAGCACAAAATAGGTTGGGATATAGCAACATTTTCCCCAAATTATTAGTATTGCAAGGCTACATTTGACAACACTGCAGGGCAGATAGTGGGAAATAAATATATGAAACTTTTGTAAAAGTTTTTCATTCACGGTTCTATTGCCCTCCCACACTAGCTCTATGAAATACCATTTCCTCTGGGCTCCCAATCCACAGATCTGCACTTTTGTATCTTCTACGTATTTCTTGTGCCTTCATCCACCTAGCAGGAGACTCCGAGCTAATAAAGTAACAACTGCCTTGCCAGTACAACCAACTAGAGAAACGTGGGCCCCGTTAACTTTTTGTGCCTAGTCAGAACAAAAGCCAGGCGAACTAACCTAAGATCCCGTTTACTGTAATGAAATCAAAAGAACACTAGACAAGCAGTGACAAAATGGGGAAAGAAAAAACAAACCGTAAGGAGCTAATATGAGGAAAAAGTCATATCAAAATCAAGCACAGTTATTTTCAAGCAGATTTGGAGCGCACTAGAAAAACCATTGCTCTATACACATATATACAGCACGCACCTGTGTTTCTGGAGACATCTCTCTTCTACAGCCTGAGGAGGCACTGTGAGCACTGCAGAGATGGCAAACACTGCAAGTGCCTGGACAGTGATTACAATTTGTCATTAGGGCAGGCAGCATGCACAGAGAAACAACCCCTTCCAATTAGCCTAAGAATGAGACAGAAGCACAGGACACTAGGCACAGTGCAAATTTAGGGAGAGGATGGGGCTAGCACTCCTGCATCTGAGTGAGGAAAAAAAAAAAGATGGGAGGAAGGTCGGTCAGGATGAGTACAGAGAGGGACAATCTAGTCCTCCTTTAGGGAAACTAGTCAAAACGGAGGGTGAAGCAGGAGTGCCAGTGAACACAGGTTTCTATGGCTCTCTCCTCCCCAAACAGCACTATGAGAAAAAGGTACATTTCTCATCTTAGAGAAGCACTGCAGCGTTGAAGTAATCCAGAATAGGAAGAACCAAAGTTTTGGGTGACCGGTGTGATGTGGCGCTATGCCAACAGTGAACAATTCTACAAAAAAGAACTGCATTCACATTCAGTTACCCGGGGTATATCAGTGGCTTGACCTCACCTCATTTTATATAGGCTCAAAACTGTTATTCTCCCTTCTCATCAGCTGCACTCCTCTTGCAAAAGCATCTGTATTACTCCAGCGAGAAATCCTTGTGCACTGCGCTCTCAGTTCCAAGCAGGCTTCTTGAGCTGCATTCATTTGCATGTATTAATGGAGTACTTGCTAGGGAGAGTATCTTTGCTTTGTGCTCTTGATGCTGTTCAGCAGCCTGGGGCAGGAAGGACAGAAAGGCAGAGAAGAAAAGAAAAAAAAAAAAAATCAAATGATGTTGGCTGCTGGATATCAAATATATGCACCACCCATTCATTTTGACAGCCAGAACCTCAAAAAGCAGAGCACAGGAAAATGTTTGCTGGCACTCACCCTTTCACCATCAAGCAACAGACTCCCCTCACACCCAGATTTCTCCTACTTTAATTCATAGTGGAAAAGCTTATGGAAGAAAGCAAAAAAAGCAACTCATCTGGATTCTAATGAAATATGCACTGCAGTTCTCTCTCCAGTCCTTTTGCAGAAGGACTTGAAACTTGCAGAAGAACACTGCTGAACTTGCTTTTCATGACACATCTGTGCAACAGTATTATCTGAGTTCTCCTATTTTCTACTCCATACTAACTGAATACACAAAGCAAGCACAAGGACTGAAGGCCCCAAAAGCAGCTCTGTGGCTACTGGATGCAGATTAGTTTTTCATGAAAGGAATTTATTTCACTTCGCAAGAGCTTTGCCAGCAGCAGCTTTTGAAGTATTCACTACATGGCAGTAGTCTGCACAGACACACAGTAAAATAGCATTCACCAAGCTTTTCTGTTTGTCTGCAAGATTCAAGATGGCAGCTGCGAAGGTTTCAGTTTTCCAAAAAATTTAACAAAAGTCCTTCATTATTCTCAAAACTCCTCATTCTTTTCAACCTGTTGTCAACAGCTTCCCATTTTTGGATTACTGGAATATTGCACTGAAGAGAAGTCTTGAGATTCAAACCAGGGGCTACTGAGTATCCTTCACTAAATAGATTCTCGCTATACTGTAGTCTCTATACTATGCCAATAACTGCAATTTAAAACTAACTAGATCAAGCATCAGGACTTCTGCAAGATCAGCTGCAAAATCCTCTCAAAGAACAGGGTCACATATCAACTTCTCTCAGCCCCAGCACTACCGTACCTATTTTCCTTCTAGCTCAGTTATCTCTACCTGCTATTGCACTCACAGCTACAAATGCACTGAAGACATCATAAGAACCACATATAAAGCAGAGTAGGAAGGGGAGAAATAAGGAACACACTACTATGGTTTATGAAAGCTGCTCTCTCCTCCAACCTCCCCCCCACTTCATGTCTGTCCTTAAAAAAAAAAAAAAAAAAACCGTTCCTTGTTCTGTGCCAAAAAAATTCTCCCTAGCCCTTTTGTACCGCCCTGGCTTGTACTCCAAGTACAAAGGGATTTTCCTTGACTTCAGTCTTCTTTACAGATGAGGTTATACTCCAGGCATTCCATTTCAACTCTGCACAGGCCATCTATACTTACATCTGGAACACTAAGAGTCATATCTATCCATGTCAGAGAAGAGAAAGAAAATTCACCTCAATCTACTTATGTGTTTCTCTTCTCATTTGCCACAATGATCACCATCTGAGCTTTATTTTCCTGAGTTTTTAAAAATCTTTTCATAATAGGTACCTTGAGAAGAACAATTGGGGAAAAATTCTAGTATGGAAACATAAGCTTTAAGTAAAGCTCTAAGAATATTTCTGCAGAAATGAATGCTTCATGAATAGGTTTGTGTACAAAAATAAATAGGGCTTGTGTGATAGCTCTCATTCAGGGAGCTGGAATGCTAACAATTACTCTGAGAAATAACTATGATCTCCATTTTACAAAGTGAAAAGACACGCATAAACATTAATGCTATTTTACGGTCAGATGATGTGTCAATAGGTGGGCTGGGAAGTAAAAGACATGCATACTCCCAGTCCTTTTAACTACTACCTATCATAACCTCATGCACACTGGGAAACGGTGTCTTTCTGTGTACACCACCCAAACCCATCAACATCAATACAGATTGTCATATGCAACTCGGATGGATGGTCTCCCACTGATACACAGCATTCAAGACTCATTTAGTTCCAGAACTGAATGCAATGCAGTTAGCAGCTGACGTCATAAAAATAATCAGTAGCTGTGTGCCATCTTTCCCTCGGCATACTTGATTTTTAAAAAGTTCTTCCACTTCTTAGAATAAAAAGGCATTTAATTTGCATGTAGAGAAGAGGGAGACCAAGTTTGCAGGCAAGCTTTTTTATACATCAGAATCACAAGACATGTACTTCATTAGTCAAATCCTATCTGGCAAGACTTGGCATTTTAAAAGAAACAAGTCCAGGAACTGCAGATGATGGCTAACCTACAAACTCTACACGGTTCACAGAGAATTTGCTGAAGTGAAGTCAGCAGTAAGGCTTAAAAAATACAACAGCATCTTTTAAATCAAATATCTAATCCCTCTGCCACAGAGAAAATGGGGACTCAGTTATTAAAGGCTATTTTTTCAATCTGGTTTCTGTAATATGGCAGTATTCAAGCTTTTCTCTTGGAGTCAGGAGGTACCAAGGGCATAGAAACCCTGAATGCTCCTCTCAGCATTACCAGCACAAAACAGGAATAAATGATCCTGGGGTGTTAATGTGAGAGCTACAGCCATGAGAACAGGAACAAATCCTGTCAAAGACTGTTGGGCCCAAACTTTAATAAACAATGATGTTTACGAAAGTGAAGATGCTGGCCAAATTCTGCAAACTGCACACCATGTTTGAGACTCATGCTCACTCTTATCAAAGCTCCAATGACACCACCAACAGGCATTAGAGGACTTCCAGAAAGCTTCTATTCTTTCCACTTCCTATAGATATTCAGGTATTTCATCTTCACCCCCCCCTCTCTTTTTCCTCACAAACCCAGCTTTCCCTTGAATTTATCTCCTTCTGTACACACTCCCCCTCTGTGATGCAGAGTCAGACAAACTTACAGTGAGGCCCACAGCGAAATTCCTAGCAAGCTTACATTCAACCATAAAGGGATTGTTTGAACGCAATCTAAGAAGATGCTGAATCTATTACGCAGGTCACTTTTAACACATCTGTCTGGATTCAATTGTTAGAGAAGACATGAGGCAATACAGAAGCCAGAGATTATAAAGGCTCAGATAATTTTTCTCAGTGTCTCAGACTCCTGTGAGACACTTACATTTCAGATGAAAAAATGGTTTGCATAATCATGTGTCCTTACCTTTATATAAGGAAATAAATGGCTTATCTTTTGTAGGGGCTTAGTACTTTGAAGAGTTCAGACATCTAACTTCATGTTCCCATTGCTGAAAATTCTGGAGCGAACCTCTTCAGCAGCAGCTGAAGAAATGCTGAGAAATGCTTACAGAACATGGAAAAACTGCCATTAAACACGTGGTCATTTGTCATATAAAACGTGATAGATGTGTTTTTAAGCACAGAAACCTTTCCAGATGCTAATAACTGAATGCCATTACAAATGTTAGACATCTAACACACACGAAAGGTACACTGGCATTAACACAGCTGAAGTGTAAAGCATTTAAAGGTTGGCAAACGTCAAAAATTAAGACCAAAGGCTCAAATTAATCTGGTTGCTACTCACGGTAAGAAGTCGAGGCATGTTCTATTCCTAGAAATGGTAAAACCTGGCAAGTAAATAATCCACGTTTTCATAACATTGCCTACATTTTCCTCACAGTGCTGTGAGGATTTCATTTCAATAAAGTTTTCCAAGATTGTCACACTGAAGGAAGCCTAACTGCACATGTTACTTGCAAATTTCTGTTAATAATGTGACAGAATTTAAAAAACAACAAAAAACGACCACCACCACCAACCACTCCCCAGTGTAGTTCACCACCCAAAATCCTGCCGGGCCTACATCTGAAAGTGATGTTTGTCCCAGCCTAAATTAGTTCTTTCTTCCCAAGGTTCATAACAAGTAGATGGGGGAGATCTCAGGTTGGAATAACTGATACCGGCAGGAACAAATTTAATATTGTTAGTTAAAACACCTGCTAAAAGATAAATAGTGACTCTCAGGATAAGACACGAGTAAATTCACCAAAAGAGTTAAAAGATCTGCTACCATATTTCTCTATCAAAAACCAAACAATACTTACAAAACAACGCCTTTGTTGGGAAGCTTTAGGATGATATGAGGAACACAAGCCTTATTTTCTCTGCAGTATAAATAATTTTTAATAGTTCAGTGCCTCAATACAAGTAACAGTGCAATTGCTTTCTGTGCAACAGTTTCCATAATAAAAATGCCAGCAAGGACATGCCTCAGGACAATTCAGTCTCCACCTGATTTTTGGGAATGCAAAACCCAAGGCATTATCCCTCTCTATCCGAAAACAGTATCCAGGTCGATGGGTATATTTCAGATACAAAGTGAAGTTTAACTGTAATTTATGTTTGCACTCTACTTACTAGAATGCCTGCAGTATTTTGGAAAGTACCTGTATCTGGGGAAGACACAAAGACGCAGTTCAGTGTCTGGTACGTTATTCAACTTCCAATCCATTTCGATGATCATCTAATTAATGACAAAGTGTTTTCTCTGAACAGTATACTTGAGACCACTGGAAATTTAATGCCTGTCAATGAGGGTCTATAACCTACACTTTCTAGTAGATTGTTTAATGTAAATGTATGAATGTTCAGGGACCTACACCACCACAATTAAACCGCAAGCCTCTAGACAAAGCACAATCCCAAACTAATCAGGTGCTCTGCGCCTCAGTTCTTTTGTATTTTACCTTCACAATTATATTTGCTGCGGTGTTATTTTCCATTATCTAAGAGGCAGTATATACTCTTTGCTCCAGACCTAGAACAAGCATGTAGTCCTCCTCTCTCATCCACCCACAAAATGTGAAGAACACATGAACACGCCAAGTCACAACTTCGAAGGCAGGTTTTTCAGGCCTTAAAAAGCACTGGCATTTATGCTGTTCAAAAGCATATTAATGGTTCTTGTTCAGACCAACAGCGGCTGAGATGCTGAATTTAAAACAGAAACTTCATGATGCAGCAGATTTAACTGAGGGCTTGGCAATTCCCAGAGTGCACATGCACATACTCCTAGCCACTCGTGCAAAATCCTACACCTTAAATTCAAGCAGCTAAGAACACAGCAAGTCATTCATTGCTTTTCTTCATGAAAATACTCTCTTTTAGATGAGTTTTATCAAATAACAATTAGTAAGGTAATTTAAGGGTCTTTAAGTCTTACAGTGTATCTGTAATGATTGAACAATAAATAAGAAACAAGTTATGAACAATAAGGGAATACTAACAGAACAAACCTTGTCACAGTAACTAAAAAAAAAAGGTACTTGCTTATTGGTTTGGTTAGGCTAGAGAACCTGAGATCTTATTATTGTCCTGACTATACATACAAAGAAAGTTTTGCACATAAAAATGTTCTTGCCTCAGGTTTGATTGCCATCCTTGCTTTCCATTTTTTACAATTTCTAGGGAAAAAAAAAGACTGCTCTAACAGCTGTTCACTTGCATGAACTAACTTGTATAAATCTGCTCCCTCCTATCCTTCAGGGAGAAGTCTGAGTAAACATAAGCTAGGGAAATATATTCCTTTAGAAAAAGTCATCTTCTTGGCAATCTCAAAAAAGCTCTGTCATTTGCAAAAGTAAGTCATTTCAGACTACATTTTTTTTTCCCTCTAATGAGAAAATCTAGTTGTGGTTAAGTCAGCTATAGTAGCTGAAAGGAGGCAGGTGCTGTGCTCTCCTCCTCCCTCAAGACTGTGTCCAGCTCTGATGGCCAAGGCACCGCCATGGCCGCGAGGTTCCCCTGTCGGAAGGTCCCCTGCGCGCGGCCCCGCGGCAGCCCGGCACGCCGGGCCGGGCCGGGCCAGCCGCGACCGCCCGGTTGCCCCTTCCGCAGGCAGGGCTGCCTCAGGCGACCGGGCCAAGATCAGCGCCCCCCTCCACGCACGCCGCACGCAACAACCACCTGTGAAGACCAGGGCTGGCTGAAAGATCTTTTCTTTTTTTGGCAAAAAGCTCTGTAGCTTTGGAATTCATTTTTCTTCCATGTTTCAATAAACGTGGATACACCCATCACACCTTCCCGCTTAAAAAGATTTTCCTCAGTGTTTCTCCTGGAAAAGAAACCCACCCTCAAACTCTAAAATACATTGAGAATTTTGGTTAAGAAAACCCAACCAAACAAAAAACACCCTAAACTCCAATCTTCAATCTTTTCCCCATTTCTATTCCTATACTCTTTCTCGCTGGCAACATTCTGGTGTTTACGTAACCCTTACCGAGACAACAAGAACCCTGCCCGCCCGCCCGCCCGCGGGGCCGGGGCCGGGGCCGGGGCCGGGGCCGGGGCCGGGGCCGGGGCCGGGGCCGGGGCCGGGGCGCAGGCCTGCAGCCCCTCCGCGCAGCGGGGCCGAGGCCGAGGCTGCCCCACAGGACCTGCTGCCCCGCCCCGCCCCACAGGACCTGCTGCCCCGCCCCGCCCCACAGGACCCGCTGCCCTGCCCCGCCCCGCCCCACAGGACCTGCTGCCCCGCCCCGCCCCGCCCCACAGGACCCGCTGCCCTGCCCCGCCCCGCCCCACAGGACCCGCTGCCCCGCCCCGCCCCGCCCCACAGGACCCGCTGCCCCGCCCCGCCCCACAGGACCCCCTGCGCTGCCCCGCCCGCGCCCCAGCCCCCCCTCTCGGCCCGACAAGGCGGCGGCACTTTAAGCCGAACGGTAAGCGAGGACGGGCTGCCGGCGGCAGCGTACCCGGCCTCGTCTCGTCCGAGCCGCCCCGCTCCGCCCCGCCCCGGGTTCCTCGCCGCGCCACCGCCGCCTTCCCGCTCCCTCACGACGCCCCGAGACGTCCGCGCGCTCCGCTCCGCCCCTCCCCGGCTCTGCGCAACCGCTCGCCTACGGCGGGTGCGCATGCGCGGTGGTGAGCGGGCGTCGTGGCGTGGCGCGTGCCTGGCGCGCGGCGGCCCCTGGTGAGCGTTTGGCGCGAGGGCGGGAAGGGCGGCGGCAGCCGGCGGGGCGGGGCGGGGCGAGCGGCCGGCGGCGGCGGCGGCGGCGGTCAACGGCACCCCCGCTCCGAGCCGGGGCCGGGCCCGGCGCCGCGGGGCCCCCCGTCCGCCCCGCTCCGAGCCGGTTTTCCCGGTCTGGTCTGTGGGACAGGCCTTCTTCCCTAAAAAAGCTTCTTTTAGCATATTCCACAAGGGAAAATACGTTCCAGTTGTGGAGTCCAGTACCGTGAGGGGGAGGGGGACACGCATCATGCAAGCAGCATTTACAAGTCAAAATACTTCATTTTCAGGGGCCTTTTTTGAACCCAAAATTTGAGACTATTTCAGGGGGTTTTTTGCTGACCAGCCCAATTTCTGAGACATTAAAAAATGCCTGTAAAATGCTGGATGATTTTAAGACCAAAGATGCTCTAGAAAAGAGCAGATCCTGTGGAGATGTAAATAGTTTCCATTAAAAGGTTGTCACGTTAAGACCGTTTTTTTGCATTTGCTAGTTTGGCATCATAGGCCAGTACAAATTGTTGAGAGAAAAACATCATTGCGCTTCCCTGATGCTCAACGGAGCTTAAACAAGCAGCAGTATTTAAAGTAAAGGACACAGCTAGCAAAAGAAGGTATTGTAAAAGCTGTGAGTGAATGGAGGTAGGAAATGCACTTTCCAAACATCAAATGCGTGAACTTCTGGAATAAATTACCGCTGGGAGTAGTACAGAGAAAACCACGAGTGATTTGCAGATAAGCCTTGGTAAGCCACTGAGGCGATTACAGAGTTGCCTGTGACAGCGGGGTGGAATTCAGTTGCCCAGAAGGTTTGGTTCAGTTTTGTTTGAACCATGCCGACGCGGAAGCTGTGTTTTCACTTGCCGGGGAAGGGAGCCCAACCTGGCAGTTCAAGTGACGTACTAAAGCCCATCATGAATACTACTGCCCTTTCTGTCCGTTCCGAAAGTCCTGCCGCGCCGACCCCGTGCCTTGCTGTTGGTGAGTGACGCGAATGGAAGATGGAGACGTCCCTTCGTTTATGTGGGAAACGAAGATGAAGCGGCCCTGCAGTGGTTGCTAAAGATACGTGCTTCGAGAAAGTCACGTTTGCCTTTGAGTTTCAAACCACGAAATGCTTCGTAACTACATACTAGTCAAATAACGACGTCCAACCCACTGAAAAGAAAAAACTTCGGACAACTGTTAGGTATTCTGAGAGCAGCTTTCAGATGAGGCAGGTTTAGTAGCTGTTTTGATTGAAAAAGGCTTCTCCTTTTTGTGCATCTCACAGACACTGTTTGGAACTTTAATATTTATTTACACTGGCGTTCATGAAACGGACATGTAATTACATGCTTATTTTCTTCACTAAATTTCTTCCTACAGTATTCATTCAAGTTTATAAGTTTCATATACTGGTTTCACTTGTGTTGTCATATCTACTTTTAGGTCCTGGACGTAGTGAAGATGAAAGTTACCTACTTAAGTTTAATGAATTATTCATTTAATTCAGGATAGAAGCTTCTGTTGTGTTACTAATAAGCTTACTTGCAATCATGGGATCTGTATTTATAGTGCAATCATAGATTTATTACCATCCTGTGTGGAAACATGTAGAGTTCGCTGTTCCTCTGTTCACTTAGTTTGCATTGATAGCAAGGAAAAGTGAACATTCAGGTTCTGCATACAATCATGTACTGATAGCAGCAAAAGTAAACATTCAAATATCAAATGCAGGACTCCTCTAAATCATCAGATTGTTTGAGTACTAAGCCACTAGCTGGCAGAGGGAACAGCAAGCAATAGAGAGAATTCAAGATCAAAATACTGGCACGGAAGAGAATAATCAATTTAAAATCCTCCCTGCCAGTACTAAAATTTGCCTAACACTGTTACAATGTAATGGTATGTTACTGCTTTCACAAAAAATCTTCCAGTAGCACAAAAAAGTGCCAACTTGTCCTATTTGCTATTGAATAAACTTAGGCTCCAGAGGAAGGAATCTGTGACATTTCCGAAGGAAACCAAAATGTTTCTTGGGTATATGTAAAAAAAATTGCTCACAAATACACTTTTGATCTAGTCCTACAACTGGAGATTGACTACATCTTTCAGAGAAAGAATTAGTGTTTTGTTACCACTGCATCTTGTTAGCTTGAAAAAGACTCAGGAAGAACAACAAAACTTAAACACCTAAACAGTTGTGAATAAAAACAAATTCAGTATTTGTATAGCACTTCCTGTTACAGACTGAAGTTTCAAACTTTCTAAATATTGGCTTAGGTTACCTTTTACTTTCAGTTCTTGCACAACTATCAAAAGTAATATTGAATATTAACTGATATCTTAGTTGAGAATCATCTTGTGCTGTCACATATTGTGTATTCAAACTTTTCGGAGTTTGTCATGCCTCTTTCCCATGGATCATTTCAATGATGTGAGCATCAGGGAAGAATTTATGCCAAATGCATCAACATTTATCTTCGCCTTGTACGTTTGAGCAAAACCAAAAGGAAGACAGGAAATCAGTGTTGTAGAAATAGCACAAATCCTTTTCCAATCCCATTGCCTGACTCTTCTGCATTATTAACCATCTCTCCAAACAGCTTGATTCATGTTCGTCCTTCTTTTCCGATAAAAAAGGTAGACTTGAAGTTACTTCCCCTTTTCTGCAGGGGGAAGCCTTTATTTCGTGTCTTCAGAAGGCACCTTTCTTTTGTGCAGCTTTCCTTGGAAAGTCAAAATCCTCCAATTCTTCGGAGTCAATATTTTTTCTATTTTATATGTAGAGCCTTGCATCTTATCGAGGAGTTAAGTAACGGCCAATATTAATAAACGGTCAATCAGTTCCTGTTCTCAAACTCTGACCAGTTAGGAATAGCTGCGCTGAGGTTTATGCATTAAGGTCATAACAGTGGGATCAGATCAAGACCTACTGAACATAATTAATCATTCTGACTTGTAATACAGAAGACTATGTATTTCAGCTTGAAAAGTTAACAAGAAATCCATTTATTTCAGTGCCCAGATTGTGCTCAATTAGTTTGTTTCTACTTGTCTTGTCCTTTACCTTTCTAAGATGCCCAAGCAAGATCATCTAAAATGTCACTTTTTAAAACTAGACTGCCTGTGTCTACAGAGTGCGCTAACAACTGCAGTTCACAGCTGGGTAGTGTTGCCCCAAAACATAGCATGGTGTGTCTGAAGTCTAACTGAGTATAAGGAAATAATTTAGTTCTTGCTTATGAGCTGTTAGGACATGTGATACTATGGAATGAACTAATATTTATTTAGGAAAGAAAAGGTAGAAATGGAAATTAATAAAACATCAAATCCAAGGTTATGCATGAAATAAGAATGAATCCAACTATTTTTTGCAATGGCATAAACATTTTTATGGCATTGCTCAGCTTTAATTGGGGTAATGCCGTCTGTCGTTGTTTTTAATCCAGTTGCCAAGATTTTCTGCCAGTGCGACGCCTAATATTTAATTTAATTTAAAACTAAAGTGTTGAAAGTTTAAGAAGGCATGGAACTTAATTTTTCCTAGGACACTATTCTGCATACATCCATACTGAAAGTGTTTTGTATATTGAAATTGGAAAACAGATCTGTTTAAAACATGTGCTAGAAGTATGCCTTTGGAAATAAATTCTCCCTCATGAAACATATCATTGTTAAAGGGGCAAAATACTAGCCTTTAGTATTGCAGTTAATCATCCTGTGTCTTTCAGCTCAGTTTGAAGGCCACCATGAATTCTTTCTCATCCAACTTCCATCCATTTAAAGAACTATTTGGATGGTTTCTATAATATTTATTGCAATAGTCCCGTTGTAATATGACATGCCACATTTATCTCTAATTTGGAAACTACAATCTCTAGAAAATCTGCAGTCTATAAAATGGAGTCCGTTTACAATCTTTTCATGTGGAAATGTTTCAAGAGGGTAGAAATGGTCTTCAAGACTTTGTTGAGCAACTCAAGGAAACAGAAAACCTGGTCCATAGTTTAAAAGTAAAACAAGTGCCTCCTGATAAATAACACATTGT
Source organism: Struthio camelus (assembly GCF_040807025.1). Taxonomy (NCBI): domain Eukaryota; kingdom Metazoa; phylum Chordata; class Aves; order Struthioniformes; family Struthionidae; genus Struthio; species Struthio camelus. The sequence continues at coordinate 624,088 of NC_090954.1, forward strand.
TAATGGCTGAAACAACTTAATTATAATTATTATTATTATTTAATTTTAATTATTTTCATGGGATAGAGTGGTCTTTGCTCAGGTAATTACAACAGAGAATTAGAGGCAAGTGGCTCACCTACTTTATATCCTGTTTGACATTCTGTCATATATATTCCTTTAATTTTCTTTGCAAAGGTATTTTATTTGGGCCAGATTCTGAAGTTATTGTTTGTTTTTTTTTTACTGTCCCTAGTAAGGGAAGAAAATTATTGGCTTTGTTGTTGTGTTTTTCCTAAGAGCTCAATGACTTAAAAAATGAAACTCAAATTCTGTTGGAGTTAATCCATGCAGGGTTGCGTCAGTTTGTGTAGAAGGTGAGTTAATTCTGGAGGATTCAAAGTGGTGCACCAGGATAGGAAATTCTTAGCACCAACAAAAGTGTGTTTCCTTCCCTGTCCCCAGATTTGCACTAACTTGTAAAGTAGAATTTGCAGCTTTTCAGTAGTCTATAAGATGACCTCTATCAGACAGACAGTGAAAATACACTTGGACCAAAATCTGTTCTAATTCAGCTTCTTTTCTGACTGACTCCAATGTGAGTGGTACCTGAATCCATGGAGTAATATCAGGATGAGGACAGGATTTCAAATGGCCAAACATATTTATCAATACCTAAGTTTGAGTACAGAATTAGGCCTTTCATCCCTGCTCTCACTAGAAGCACCACTGGATCTTCAGTCGCTGTAAATAGTCAGAGGCAGACTTACCAGTAGAAATCTATTAAAAATTAGGCTTATTTAAAAACAACCAGAACCACATTAGATACCTGCCTTTGTTTGTTATCTATATTAAAACTGTTCCTAAAGATTTTTATAAGCAGCTGCGTCGTAACAAACAGTCCAGTGGATTGACAGAAGGCCTATTTATTTCATACCAGCCCAGCCATTTACCGTAGCCGATACAATGGCAAAGGGGTCACTTTTCAGGGCTGTTGAGAATATAAATAATTCTTCTAAAAACTCATTTTTGCATTTCATGAAGAAAAACCCTGATCTGATGCTGAGAAAAAAAATGTAGCTTTTCTTTAACAAGAGCTGCAGACAATGCTGAATTACAGCTGTCCCTAGCTGGGCAAACAGCCAGCAAGAAAACCAGGGTTTGTTAACTCATGGGGTTTCATACTCTCTGTCTATTCTCCTTTCCAGGTCCATTCTTGCAAACAGGCAAGACATTGAAAACCACAAAAATGCCATTTCTCAGAAACTTGTTAGATCTGATTGGATTCTCAGGCTAGGAGGAAGAATTTTAAGTCACAAATCCTTTTTTGCTTCAAGGAGTTGGTTATTTCCTTTTATCTGAGAGGAGGTAATAACGATACAAAAGAGCTTTCTGGAAAGGGCATAATGACATTGCTCCTCTCAACCAGCATGTTGTTCTCTTGCTTTTCAAACCTATTAGCAAAATTTATGAGGCATTAATGTTTATACAACAATGTTAACAATTTTTTTGTAAATTTGTAATTTTTTTCACATCTTCATGTCATATTCTTGTAGCTGTGCCTATTGTTTGATGATGTTAAATTAGGAATCTCACTAAACTTAATATTCTTTCAAGGTCTTATCAAACTGTGTCATACCCTCAGACTCCAGGTCTTTTTGTACTCTTAAAACTCCAGATTTCACCGTATTTGGCTTGACTCTTCCAAAAAACTCATTCTACAATTTGTAGGTACTGTTGTAATGCATTGTATATGATTATTTTGCTGTTTAACATATTTGATATCTATTGATCTGTATTAATATGCAAAAAATGGCCATGATATAAATAAAAACACTTTTGAAAGTTATAAGCATAAGTAGTTAGGATTTCCTCCTCATTTTGCGTTTCCTAATCTTTGCATCATTTTCAATTTTAATGTTTTTCATGGAATTATAAAAACAGACAACAAATAAATGGAAAGACAGAGCAGCAGACGGATGGATGCCTGGACAGATAGTTGTCTGGAGCATATATGTATAACAGAAAATGGGAAGATCAAATTAAATGTAAGTTTCAAATAAACTATATTCAGATTTCCCTTTCTTTGACTCTAAAACTTGAACAGGTTATTTCCTCAGCATAGTTCTGTTAGGACAGAAATCTCACAAAGACATGTGGCTAGGCTACGAGTTGGTTTGCTTAACTTAGTTATACCTCTACCTATACATTATCTGTCTATCCATCCTATTTTTTCTTTTGTAAGAAAGGAATAAGTTAGAGTATAGCTTGGTCTCCTGATTAAGATCACACTTGCAGACTGTGAAACACTCAAATTTTCTGGTGCCACATTTCAACTGTGTGTAAAATGGGTAAAATGGTATTTCCTTCCCTCACGACTCCATTGTGCTGCTTTCTTCACGTTTGAAAAGTGCTTAGAGATAAAATGTGTGTTAGGATAAGAGGAAGCAAGTTGTCCTTAGAGGCTGTGAATTTTTTGCTACAGTGAAAACTGCATTACAGAAAGGAAAAATTTGCTGAGCTGTCAGGAGAATGAGCAGCAGTAGATAAAATCCTGATTTCTCTCGGAGTGTCTTAACACAAGAGTATTGCTACAGTAGCAAGAGCAGTTTAGAGATACACAGTTTACTAAACATGCCTTATAATAGAAATGCCTGTAGTATTCGTTTAAAACAAATACAGTATACTTCTGATTCCAGGCAAATTTTGATAATATTGTTATGATGCATCTAATGTGGTTTCATTCTGCTGAGAATCACTGCCAAGCAGTTCACAACTACATTGGCCATAAACTGGAAAAAATGTTGTTGTTGTTGTTGTTGTTGTTGTTGTTGTTGTAGCTCTTTTTTTCTCTGTTTCACTCCCTTTTTAACAACGATGGAAATGATGTGGGCATTAGTATTCTGGTGAAGAGAGGCTGTGACAAAGACCGTGACTACAGGGCCTCCTGACTCTTCTATGATGCTGCCAGTGATGTAGAGGGGACTGACTCCAATTGCACCATTTTCAAAATAGCCCTAACATGGTACAGAGAAAACAGACAGACAAGCAATTCATAACGCAGGCATAATGTTTTCAGTTTTGCAGTGTTAGCTTTGCACTTTGTATGGAAGAATGATACCAGGTGAGCAAATATTTCTCTTCACGCAGGGACTGCAGATATTTGTGTGCCAATTTGTATGTGCATGTGTGTGTGTTTGTTCAAAAAAAGACGAGCTGTACAGAAGTGTGAGTATATCTTCTTTCTGCATTTGTTCCCCTGGCAGGATTTGGAAACCTCATGCAGGATGTGCTGTGGTGTTTTAGTCAAGTAAAAGGAACTATTGACATTGGGGTGACAGAAGGTAGGTTTATTTTTCCTTTTGTTGCTTTGATCAAAGATAACTTGTTTGTCTTGTACTCTTTGCCTAATCAATGTATGGGGGGGGTTGCTCACATGTTGTTGGGTGAAACTGCTGGCAGAGTTGAGTTATGCTTCTTTACTCTTCTGCTTTTCTCCAGTATTTATGTACTTGAAAAAGGTCACTAAAATTAGCTATTGATCCAAAAGATTCATTTGAAGCCATTATGTCTTAAGCATAGTAATAGTCTTAAGCATCATAGTAGTATGCCTTAAGCATCAATAGTCTTTGAAATACATTTCCTTTGATTTTCAGCTTTTATTTACGTGAGCGTTTCAGGTAATTGAGACCACCTCTGCCACCATAATATCCTTTACTGGAATCAGTTGGATTCTGCTTCTGGGTATTAACATAAGTATTAAAACACTGCTCATTCTTGTATGCAGGGTTAAAATAATTTACAGTGTATACACTTACACAGATATGTGCCCGTGCAGGAGGGATTAACACAGGCAGTTGGGGGATTTAAGAGCAGAAGACACATAACATCTTCTTTCACACCCAGTAGCTTTCAGGGTGATTTGTACTGCTAAATGACTTGGGCACTTCTCTCCCTGCAAGCACACCCATTCTATATTTGGCATTTTGACTGCAAAAACATGGACAATCAAAAATAAATAATATATTCAGTTTTCCTGACCTTGAAGTTGAATATATTCTTTCAGTCCCTCCTACGTTGATGGTTCTATTTTTAACTTCTTAATGGTCATTTTCTTAGTCTTATTTCCCACTTCCATCTTCCTTTCTCCTATTGCATTGCTCTCGTTAATCCATGAATTTCTTTACCTCTCTATTTCACCATTTATTCCCTATATGATCCCTATACTTCACATACATACATACACACACATATATATGTATATATACACTATATCTATACTTTGCCCCTCATGTATAACTAAGATCACATCCCTCTTCTCCTAACTCTCCCTTTACAGGCAGCATTTTTGTGCCACAGGGAGACCAGCTAAACCATGGTGAAATCCTATCTTCCAATGTGTAGAGGGGTTTGGTTTGTGTTGTTACACTGACCTTTTATATTTGCGGGCTGTCATATTTTTCCTGTCATGCTTTGTTTAAAGCTCCAGAGAGCATGAGATGTGTTCTCTGGTGTGACACTGCAGAATGACCACAGGATGGTCAGAGATCTATGGTACAGCATATGAGAACGCTGCCCATCAGGTCTTAACTGCCCTGGCAGAACGCTGCCAATCTTTTCTGCTTGAAACCAGTGTGTAGACACTACTAGTGGCATTTCATTGCTCCAACTGAATGGCTTTAGAAGTGAGAATGATTCCAGGAAAAGAGCTTGCGGAAAAGTGCAGCAGTGCCTGGTAAAGTGCTGCTAATAGTGCGACTGCTTGCAGCTCCTTATGTGGATATTAAGATAATAAATGTAGGAACTGAGTTAGCTTACTGGATGTATTTCTTCTACTTTGTGGTACTCCCTGAAGCATAAGGCTTACTTTAAAAGCACAGTCTTGTAAGACTGAGAAGGGAACTGAGTTAGCCCAAGTCTCTGACAGCAGAGCTCTAACTTCTCCTCCTCTAGGGAATGTGATTCTATCTGGAGTATTGTCATGTGTTTTGCTTCAGTGGCAGTTATTTGTTGCGCTGCTTTTTGCAGAAGAGGGCTGCTGTCTGTAACCTCTAGAGACTACAGTGGTGCACAAAACTCAGAATATTTAAAAATGTGTTAAATCTCTGGGAAAAAATAATTGACTGCAATTAAAATCACAGCGTTTTTCTGTTAAGATGCTTTTTGCAGAAATTACTACAAGTGCTTTGAACTTTTACTGTAGAATCTTAAAATCATTTTAAATGGTCAAGGGCACTTATTTGCCAGTTCAGGACTGATAAAATGGTAGCTTGCCTCTTCTTCCTCACTACCCTTCCTTCACGTAACCTGTTATCAGCTGAATGCTATAAGCTGTTATTTTTCACATTTGAGACTCGATGCCAGAGGAATACAGAGACATGGTGACAGAAAAGGACCCCTGTAATCTTTGTGGGAGGTAACCTGAAGCCACGGAACAGAAAAGCCTCAGAGATGTTACTTTAAAGGCCATATTCAGTGAAAAAAATAACAAAAAAAAATCACGTTGATCTGTAAAATCTTGTCAACAGGAACAGATGACTGGGCAGAAAGCTCAGCAGAATATTTTAGGTATGGGATTGGGCTATTGGCTGCTACGCTGTTTTTGCTTGTGTTCACATGTGAATATGTGTGTGTGTATACAGATGTACGTACACATATATCGCAGCGTTCCAATCTCTCCCCTTCATCAGAAGTTTATCCATAATTCGTTGGCTTTAGTAGTCTTCATGGCACATTTCTGACCTTTAGAACTCTTGCTAACATCCAAGCATCCTGAATTTACAAAATGTAATTTCATTAATTATTGGAATGCATGCAGTTGTATACTGTTAGTTGAAAGGAAATGTTGCTATTATGTTTACTATGTACTGCATCTTTGAATGTAGAGGATCCTGCCGCCTGCAGCAGAATACACTGTAATTCTGGCTTTTAACTGATATTTTAAAAAGATGCAGAGAGTAATTCTGTATGCCTACTGTTTTCCATGCACACATAAACCCACATACATACACACTTTGTATTTCTTTCTTTCCTTGTCTGCCGCTTTCCTTAGCGTGGACTAAGGTATCATAATGTGTAGTACTTGTCTTGATGAAATCGGTGGTCTGATGGATGCTTTAACTCTCTCAACACAACTGTCCAAATGACTGAGATCTTTTGTGTGTAGATGGGAGGTCTAAGACATCTTTTTTCAGCTGCTCAAACACAGTGATTTAAATGTCAAATATAAAGTAAATGACGCTGATGATTCTCTTTGTGGCACTGCATTGCTTTGAACTGTATTTCTCTGCTGCTAGCAGGAAATAAGTTTTAGAGAGCTTACCTTATAGTGGTGTTTAATGGTAATTAGCAGTCTGGTGTAGAATCCCAATTTGTGCAAATTACAGAGGTGGGATTTCCTCTCCTCTTCTTGAGAGTCAGCATCCACAGCACAGAATCGTCATGGCCACAGGGGTCTCCCTCAGCACTTGCTGTAGGGCATGTCACGAGGGAGAGCCATACAGTTGCTGCAGACTTTTACAGGTCAGCCTTACGAGATTTGGGGCTGCAATGCAATGCCTGCGGTCTGTGTGCCTTAGACTAGGAATGCAGGAATTCAACGTTTAAATTTTTGTCATCCTGAAATATTCAGGTGAAAAGCATACATATCAAAGAGTTATCAAATGGCGAACTACCACATAATTAGAAATGGCTAAATGAAACTGGTCCTAATGAAGTCAAATGTTCTACCCGCTGTCTGGAATATTTTGCTGTTGGAACATTATCAGATCCAAGCAAGCTGCCATGACCAATAGCCATCTCCAGTGAGTCTGGGTTTTTTTTATTACATCTGCTTGCATGTATCTGTGTTTACCAGATCATCCAGATATGTAATCAATAGCTCTAAATCAAAGATTTCAAAGGTTGAGTAACTGTCTGCGGGTTCAATAAGCTGGGGCAGAGCCTGTCTTGTGCATATGTTAGTTTCTTTTTTCTGTTGCTTGCTAATTAAGCTGAAATACACATCCTGATCTTTGCATGTGCAGTGAAACTCAGTTTGTTAATGGAACATAAAAGCTGAGTGTAAATATTTTAATAGATGCAAACCACAATAAAGATGATGTTTTTTTTATTGTCAATAAGTTTAATGAGGTAGAATTAATCTGTTTCTTATGGAATGTTCATATCTATTTTATATTTTAAGTGGAAAGACTTTTTTCTGTAGTATACAATGAAGACTTATTTCTGTCTGTACACATGATGAAAGAGAGGCAGATTTCAGTCCTACAGGTAGGACTCAGATATGGCTTCTATTTTAAGCTGATTCTGAGTTCCTGAGTGACCTTAAGCAAGTCACTTCACAGCTCTGTGTGGGTGATATTTGTTCCAGAGGCTCACATAACCTCTGACTATCTGTAATTTGTATCTGTGTTGATAAGTAGATGATACAGACAGACATAGACAGTATGAGGATGATATAGGAATAGTTAAAAGTGCATAAAGGGAGGAGAGACATGGGTTTAGGAAGAAATACAGTCCTTCTTCTGAAGCTGTAATGGTGGTCTTGGAAGCAGAACTGGGGCAAATCTTTCTGGACTCTCGAGTAAAGGGCCAAAGGGAGCTGATGGATTTGGACTAGTCCTTGAACAGTCATTTTTATTCTCCTTTCCTTGAATAGGAGGCACATCAATACCAAACTTCTGTTCAGTTCTATTAGTGGAATAAACTTCTAGCTCTCTGTCATGAGAATGAGTTACATAATATGAGGGGTGTCAATCCAGAACGTCATTTGTTTACTAGTGCTGGACATTGAATTCTGGGCCTTTATCTGCTCCTCATGTAGCTAGGACTGCAAACCAGACTTATCCCATCTTCTAGGTGGGGGTTTCTCAAAGGAGTAAACTTCACAGTATTGCAGCCCTCCCGCAAGGATAGCTTAGATGTTTAGCATCAGGAGAACCTTTAAAAAAATGAGATGGAACACTGTCAAAACTGTTTAACCATCAAATGATCATGACTTTATCAAGTCATCTTTCAAATTACAGTAAGACTGAGTTTGTGTTTTTTCCAGATCACTTGATTTCTCATTTGAACGCTCTTCTTCCTATACAACTCTCAGGTTTAAAACAATCTTTTTTATATATAAAGGCATAAATAATGTCTTTAAAAGGGTTTCTTTGGCCCACACAATTGATCAAGTACAGAGGGTGATTTCAAAGCTCACAAAGCTGAACAAATAAGATTCAAACAGTGACACATTCCAATTGTTGATAAGGAACTTCTCCTCTGTCGGGAAAACTGTGGGTAGTTTTCTGAGCATAACTTTGCTGGAGTGGAAGAGAGCTCTGTATCAGCACTGGTACGTCAGGCTTGTGGAGGCCACAGGTAAAAGTTAAGGCACAGGCCACATCTTCCTTCCACCGGCACTTTGGATGTGCCTGGCTACCTAATTCAGTCTAGCACAGACTTCCTTGTAGTCTGAGGCACTTCTGGGCCGTTCTTCTGGATGTAGAATTGGTGGCTGAAAGGGTTAATCAAAAAAGCTAGTGAAAGCATGCTATTTCATTTTCGGGAAACTGGTATTTTCCAATTTTACCAGTCATTTGCTGGGATGATTTCAGTGAAGAAAAACCATACCTGAAGAGAAGTGGTTTCCTGCTATTGTCCTGTGAAACATGTAACCTACTCCTCTGGCCTTCACAGTTGCGTGATTCAGCTGACACATGACATGCTGACATGTACTAGCAAAAGGGAGAGAGAGCTCAAAGTCCCCCATACATAAATTAAAACTGCAAGGGGAATTGGTTCTGATAGTTCTGACTTGGACCATTTATTCTAGCATTGATTCTGCAGTATTTCCAACACCAACATGTTGCTGGCTATATGTGCATGTTAAATCTCGCTGCTCCCCGCTCACTAAGCGCTAAGTTTAGCCCTATCTTTAGAATTAGGCACTAAAGCTGTGGAGTGGAAAGTCAAGAGATTCTTTAGAGCGGAGAATGAAGCCAACTGTCTATGGGCACTGGCCAACAAAAAAGGAAACGCCAGCTCAGAGGACCCGCCTCAGAGGTCCCAGCTCTGTAAACACTTTCTTACAGCAGTTCTCTCAGGATCAGCAAGATGATTTGAATAAAGATTACATGGAAAGCTCAAACTTGAGGTTTTTTCACTATTTTCAAGATAATTCCAACCTTTAATTCCCCAACTGACCCACCTTTTTCCCCCATGTACTATAGCATTATCCACTTTGCGCTGACATTGATGCTGCTTATAACAACTGCCTGTTTGTCTGCTTCTCAAGTATTTTTGCATGAAAAAATATTCTTTCCTTATTCCAGCCTCTTCTGAAGATTCGCTTCTTTTATGATATTAAACAAATGCTTTAAAATATTCCACCTAAGAAAGAATTAATTAAAAGTGAAACCCAGCTTTCTCTGCTACATCACAGGCCTGTACAAACCAGTCACTAAATATGCTGCCTGCCTGCTGAGGTAAGCCATGTCCTTGCCCCCTGTCTTGTATTCTACTCCTGACACGTGCAAATATACCTGTAAGGTCTCATAGCAAGATTTTTAGCTTTTATGTATTTGGGAAGGGGTCCTCTGTAATATCTGTACCATGATAAATAAGCATTTATACTGACAGGAAATTTAGGCCTTCTTTACAAATTTAGGGGAATTATTAAAGCAGAGAAGGTTAATGATGACCACTTCAAACTTAAATTAAAAGAGTCAAGAGAGGTTCATTTTAACCATAGTTTCTCTAACTTTGAACAGAAATTGATGTTTTTGTTTTGTTTTTTAATTTAATTGATTTATTAAATGTTCTTAATTTATTAATACACTTTGTTTAATGGTCTGCTTCCTAGCCATTGCCTGGAAAAAGAGGTTTTTTGCAATATAAAACCTTTCATCTTTAGGATCTAGGGTGCTGTCCTGAAAAGCTCACCCTGAACAGGAACAATGGTCACGCCCAGAGTTGGGCTCCTGGTGCTCCCTGTTGAGTGGTGAGCGAACAACATTTCACAGAGTCCAATATCATATGCATAGCTAACAGTATCTGCCGATAGGCAAAGACTTTAATAGGCATGGAAAACAAACTACAGATTTGGTCCTCCCTTCTGTCCTTCCTCCTCTGTGCTACACTTGAGGCATATTTGTCAGAAGCTTGCATTACTCCTGCCAGTCCAAGATCTATGGGTTGTGTCTTCTTGATGGACCCAGAACTTCAGTTTCCATTGTGGTCAAATCAGCCTGTTTTCATTAAAGCTACATCTGCAAAAATAACAGAACACCTAATATAAGTCTGTAGAGTTAATTTTTTTATTGTTGCATATCAGCTCTCAGGAACCTCTATTATTATATCAAGGTATTTATAGTTTCGTACTATATGTGCTATATGAACGTGAAAACATAAGAATGGCCATTTTGAGTGAGAACAAAGGTCTGCGTAGCCCAGCCTTCTGCCTCCAGCAATGGTCATAAGCAGACATTCTGGAAACATGTAATGCAAAGATACTGTAATATACACCCAGTCTGCCAGCCTCCAGCAAATTATGACTCAAGCACTTCCCAGACCAAAAATGAGGTCTGAATTTCATATTGCTCAGTGGATCTTTCTTTATGAACTTGTTTTTGAACTTCTCTTTCAACTTATGTAACTTTCAAAGTCTACCCTTGCAAGGAATTCCACAGCTTAACTACATGTAATGGCATCTCCTTTTGCTACTTCTTAATTTCATTTGATGCCCTCTAGCTCTTGTGCTGGAAGAGGCAGTTGGCAATCATTCCCCATTCTACACCTTGATTTTTCTTGAAGCTGAGGATGTCTGTTTAGACACGGCTCTGTATGCAACAGGCACACACAAACCCATTACTGTAATGTTGATGATCCTGGTTGCAGTAAGATGTTGGTTGCTGTGGAAATCAGTGCTGGAGAATCAGCAGATTATTTTGTGCAGAATCAAAGACTGTAGTTCTGTCATCCTCAGGTGACCAGAACACATGCTACCCTCTTTTTATGACGTATGCCCACACATGTGGAGTGTAAGCACAGCACGCTAAGAGTGGAAATTAGAATAGTTAGGCACTCTTTTTTTTTCTCTGTAGAAGAGCAGTTTCTCCAGCACCATTCTCAGCTGACCTAACTTAGAGGTAGCCCTAACCTTTTCTAAAGTTATCCTGGCTCCAAAATCATCATACAGCTAACTGCTCGGAAATTCACAGTCTTTTCCAGGTTTTGTTGTACACCATTATGAAAATGGTAACTGGGCTTCTCTGATCACTATAAACACGTAATTGCAGTTTCACATCTGTGATGTGGTTTAATTATGCATACTGCACCTAACTTTCCTGTATAATTTCAATTGGAGATGACATTCATCACTTTCTCAAATAAAACTGATTGTAGTTTCTGGTTGCACTTAAACAGCTGTGTTTGCTTCAGAGATAATGGTGTTAAATAATCTTACGCTGTGAGTCATGTATGAACTCTTAAAGTGACTTGGCATGAAAAGTGCTTTATAAAATATAGTCTCTTTATTTCATATCTTGTTTCCTGGGATGGACTTGAGATACACAATAGTACTTAAACTTCAGCCTTCACTCTTGTGTCATGCAATCACAGTGAGCTGTCATTTTTAAGCAGTAAGGTTTTGCCAGGAGTTTTTTGTTTTTTGAAGTCTAGAGAAGGCATGTTGAATAAAGAGAAGCAGATTAAAGTGCAATGAAAAGCTTCTCTCTCCATTGGTACAGGTGCTTTGCATCTCTTGTGCAAATTCAGCCATGATTACATCTGCCAATGACAGCAAAATCAGAAATACCAAAGCCAGGTTACCAAACCAAACTGCCAAGTGGCCCAGAGCTTCACAGAAGGCAGCAACTGTGAGTGATTTGGTCCTAAACTAAGAATTTATCCATAAAGTAATGAAACAGCAGAAAAACAACAGAATTGAACAGCAGCAATTTAACATCACATTAAGAGTATTTTCTTCCAGCCTGCCCTCTCAATACGGTGATATTTTTCAATATACTTTTCAGCCTGAGCAGGCTGCTGCAGAGCAGGTGTAGAGCTTGGAATGAAATTCCTGCCTTAGAAAGTGAGTTACAGCGTGAACAAGCAGGAAGATGATTGATCTAGGCATGTTTGCTCTGCTTCTTAAGGGCTGCAAGTTCACCTGGCTATTGGAGGGTTTGAATTAAGAGCGCTGGAGCAGCAGAGTCCAGGCTATAGTAACATTTACTTCCGTTATACGGTTTCACTTTCACAGTGGGGTTTCCAAATGCTTTCGTAGCGTGCCTTGGTTGCTGCCTGTGCCGAAAGCGCTGTCCGAAAGCGTGCGGGCTGAGGCAGCCAAGCCGCGGAGCTGCTGGGGCGCCGGCCGCGCTCGCCACCGCGGCAGCGCCGTTCCTCGGCCGTTGTAGCGCTGCCTTCGACGTCCCCCCGCGCGGGCGCGCTGGGCTGGGTTTTGCTTTTGTTCTGGGGGAGCAACCGAGTCAAGAACAGGAATCGCTCGGGAGCCGCCGCGCCGCGCTCGCCGCGGCTCCGCGCCCGCGTTTCCCCGCGCCTCCCGGCGGCGGCGGCGGCGTCCGCGGGCGGGACCGGCGCCGTCAGCAGCCCCGGCCGCGCCCGTGCCGGCGGCGCTGCGCTGCGCTGCGGTGCGCGGCGCTGCGCGGAGCGGTGCGCGGCCCGCCGGCATGGGGCCCGGACCCGGCCGCCGCCGCCGCCGCCGCCGCCCCGTAGCCTGCCCAGGGTCCGGAAACATCCTCATGGATTGAAGAGGCTTTGCTTTGCTTTTATTTTTTTAAGCTTTTGTTTTTTATGCTTTTATTTTGTCTTTTTTACCTTTTTTTTTTTTTGGAAGATGAAATGCTTCTCACGTTATCTGCCTTACATCTTCAGACCTCCGAACACCATCCTGTCCTCCAGCTGCCACGCAGAAGGTACAGAGCCCCGGCGCTGGGCAGGGGAGGGCGGCCGGGGGAGGAAAGCGGGAAGGGAACGTGACTCCCCCGGAGCTCTGCTGACATCGCCTTTTGCAGCTAATGCGTGGTGGTGCTTGCTGGCAAAAGCCTGCCTGCGCCCGAAATCAGTTTGCCCTCACAGAAAGCGAGGGGAAGCTGTTATTATTAGATTACTGTTTCTCACAGGAGAAGGCTAAAATGCCAGAAAAATGCTTGGAAGGCATTTGAACACTTAGCAGGAAATGATTCTGTTTATTCCTGGTAAATGCTTGTTGTTTTACTATTAAGTTTGCACTAGACGTGCAAACAGGCAAGCAGCAGGACCCGCTTTAAGGAAGACTTTCTGGTTATTGTGCTGCACATTTTACAGCTTTATGCAGTTTTTAATCATAGCTTTTAATTCATCCGTGTATTCCCTAGGAAATCAAAAAATCAGATCTGGCAGTTCCTGCATTTGGGTATCTGCACTCTTTCACTCATTCAGTAAAGCCTATTTTCAAGTCTCAGCAAAAACAGTTCTGCAGCTATTTGGGGGAATGAAATATTCTTAACAGTGTTTGAACTTTGTGTTTTATGGGCAGGAGTGCAAAGTATCGTGTCAAATTTAGTGAGTCTTCAGGGAGACTTCTTCCACAGGGAGTCCTCTTTCAGGCTGATTTGTAATCCTATGTGGTATGACCATGTGTGTGCTTGCTATGTGTGAACTATCAGACAGTCTTGTGAATCATCTACAGTCATTCCAAACAGCTCAGCAGCATCAGAATTTCACACCAATGTTACTTCCCTATTTGGAATTGTAGCACTTTTTAAAATGCATCCTAACCGTATTTAGTTTTTGAGGTCAACCCACTCATTTGACAAAGCATGTCTAATCATACATGGCGCTGCCCTGTCCCATGGTACCAAGAAGAAATTAAGACCCCAACCCTGTTTTAAGTTCCATGTGGGAAAGGGACAATATTGCCAGTGTTGCTTTGGGATCATTCAAGCATTGCACAGTATTTCATGCTCACAGAATTGGGCCACGTGATGCTGTTCTGCATCAGGCTCTGGGCAGCAGAGGGTGGAGTTTGGCCCAGTGCGAGTTTCCAATGCTAAATTGTCGTTGGTGCTACAGAAAAGTTAGCTTCACGGGTGAGAGGGGATTCAGTGTTGACTTGACCCATCTTATTTTAGAAATCAATCCAGGGGATCCTTAATGTCAAATATGTGATTCCTGGGTATGAAAGGCCAAGGTAATAGAGAAAAGGGGCAGTGTTTGTGGGTATTTGAGTTTTGATCCTAAAGAGAGTTTCTAGTGGTGCTTTTTGTAAATAACTATTGTCAAGTGAAATAAATTGTAGTGGGTAGGCAGTTCGAAATGCGTTACATTTACAGTTCTTTGCCTTGTTTCATACACTGAGGTACTTCAAGTGTCATTTATTTTTGACAGTGAAAATTAACATTTCTCTGCAGCATTTACATGAAACACGCCATCTGAAATTCTGAAAACTATAGCCAGCTGATGATTTCTTAATAAGGAAAAAAACAACCTTCCTGTTATCCAGATTTGTACATATTCATTCGTCTGATTTAAGACTGTGCAGAGATTGAATTAGCAACCTCATCCATAAGCAAAGTGAAAACCTAAACCAATACTGTAGGGGTGTATACCCACGGCTCTTTTGGAGAAGATCAGCTTCAGTCTCTGCCCACTGTGTGGATCTAGTTAAAAAGGAACATGCTGGGGGAACACCTCGCCTAGGCTCCTTCCTGATTCCATTCACCAAGAATGTGCTAGAGCTGAAGATGCAGCATGGAAGGGTCAAGCCTGAGGGACTTAAATGCATTAATTTAGCCTGGAGTGCCATCATCTACTGTTATTTAGGTTGCTATAGTTTGGTTCAAGTGGAGAGTATGCCCCCCCCCCCCGAAATCTATTGGGATAATTTTATCTGCTTAAAACAACTCAGACTAGATCTAGAGTTCTTTCTTTGAAAATGCATTTTTTGAAGATTTCTTTTGTTTTCGTTTTGTCTTTGTCTAAAGGCACCGCTCCTTAAGATATTCTGAATAAGTCATTTTTGGATTGTTCTACTGGAATGAGTAATTCAATGGAGAAGCAGACCTTGCTGTTTTAGGGGAGGTCATATAGACTACTGAGGGAAAAAAACTGAATTCAAGAAAGATTACCACACTGATGTTCTATCTATTTTTATCCATTATAAAAATACATAAAAAAATGAGACCATAACAATTTCTCATACCAATTACCAGACACATATCATTAACTCAGGGTGAAACTGGGGTCTGGAGAGTTTAAATGACTCTGTAACAGACCAAATAACTAGCAGAACTGAGAAGAGAGCCTGGGTAAGATGCTTACTCCTGCTTCAGGCTTCTCAGAGTAGCTAAAAAGGCTGATATCGCATAGTATACTATGTCTGACGAGAGCAGGTTCTAGTGCTTGTACCTGCATTTTTTGAGTAAAGAAGCTGGGATATGATATCTCTCATTCACTCGCAATGGATTGCAAGTGGATACACAAAGGAAAAGAAATAATTGGCATTATGACTGGCTAATGCAAAACAGCTGTTTAAAGTGTAATGAAATCATATTACCATCCACTGCAGGTAGAACTGTGCTATCAACCTTGTGGTTGCTTGGCCTATTTGAGAGACGTTTATTTGCCAGGCCACAGCATGCTCAGCGCTGCTTCCTGCTTTGCCAGTCTTACTGGGTGAAGCAGCAACGCTTCATAGAGCAGATGCAGATACTGCTCAGACCAATGCATAGCCTAGGCATTCCTTGGCAAGTCTCTCAGCCAGGTTTTACTCCATAAATGGCGTAGTTGAATCTGTCACAGAGAAAGCTGCTCCCCTCATTCGTCCTGGCAGGAGCATCCTTCTGCTTTCCAGAGAGGAGACTCCCTCCAACCTGTGCGTCACCATGCGCTGTGTATCACCTGTTCCTTTAGACACACTTCTGATCCTCTTTGCTCCATCCAGGCTGAGACCCAAAGTCTGTCAGCTCAGCTTGGTTCCCTGGGATATGTGTAGTTTTCCTGCAGAGCAGAACCGTCATCCTTGCAGGCCAGGTTCTTTCAGGATCCAGGCTGTCTCTGATAACTTGTGCTGTCTGTCCATGACTTTGCGTGCGGAGAACATCTTGCAGTGCCTAGTGCATTCTAGGCCTTCGTTCTGGAGCTGAGAGTAACTTCTATAGCAGTAGCTTTTTATAGTGGATGAAAATGGTGTGTGAGAGATGACCTGCAGAACTATATTAAGCAACAACATTATATTTTTTATTTAAATGTTGATAATGGCACATGACGGTCTAATATAAGACTTGGTTCAGAAACCTTGTAGTAGAGCCCCATGTAGGACAGGTATTCTCTATTACCTTGCTATAAGAATTCTCTTTTCTTTGTTCATCCCAAATTCCCAGTGGTACAAATGAGAGGTCTGGGTTCAGCAGAGAACCTGGAACAGAGAACAAAGCTGTAGCAAACCTGAAATTCAAGTATGCTTGTTTATCCATTTCAGCATTGCCTGTGAAATGATTTTAGAAAGTTGCAGTTGAATTCCTGTTTTTTTTCCTCACGGACCAGTTTGCTGTTCTGCCACACTTTGCTGTGAAGTTACAATCTTCAACTTGCAGTAGTACTATCAGTGGCCATGGAAATCAGTGCAGGCTCGTTATTTCATCATTAGAGCAAATCTGTCTGTTTTTGATGAAGTATGTAGAAGGAGAGGGTGCATCTGGAGAAAGCCAGTACAATCTACATCTTAGATGCTTAGGTGTTTAGGTGCTACTTGCTAAGTGAAGCAACATAGTGACTTGTCGCAGTGCCTCAGTGTCACATCGGTGATGGGAGATCCTTTATGGACGAATTCTTCATTAAGTACCTTAACCATCTGACAAAGATAATGGCTCCTGGATTTTGTTCTACATCTGCCGGGGGAAGAAATATGCATACTTACCCAGCCACAGAAACTGATGATTACAGTCATAACACAATCTTTTCAGCCTGAGTGAAAGTCCAAAGTTAAAATATGTTTAATATATAAATATCAAAATAAAGTGAGATTTGTCAGTCCTGAAAAGGTGTTTGAGAACTCTTAAGTATTGGTGTCACTTAAAGAAATCTTCATTTCTAAAGCAGTTTTACATCAAATATAGTTGTTCAGCTTTTTTTTTTTTTATATACAAGAATAAGTGTAAATACAAAAGAGTTTATATCTTATGCTGTAAGAGAAGGTGGTTTCAGAAATAAAACTTGATATGAAGAGACAAAGGATAAAAATTAAAACCATTTCAGACTATGAACATTCAGTATGTTTCTAATATGCAATGTTATTGCCATCAAATGCAAGATGCTCACTGTCATCCAGAAATACCAGTCCTTCTCACACCAATGCATGTGACTTAGGATTCGGGATTGTGTTTTGAGATCTTTTGCAAATATTGACTAGTTGAGCCTTAATAACACAGCTCAGTGAAGCATTTAAACAGGCAGTTAATGTCACATGTTTAAATTCAGCCCTATTCAGCAATGCATATAACCATACAACCGTGTTAATGGATTCCAAAAAGGTATGCCTATACTTAAAGAAGAATTTGACTGAATTTGAGCCTACAATAGTACTCTTTTGGACCCTGAGTGCTACTCCTGCACTGTGTTTGAATGAGGAGTCCTGCTGAAGAAAAACATTTCCTGAGCTATTACATAAGATGAAAACCAACCATTTCTATTAGCTGTGTTCTTGTGGTGGTGTGCATTGAAAATTCATCCAAATAGCTCATAGTGCATATTCTGTGATCAAAAGATCCGTTTATCATTCATGACTTGCTGAGAAGTGGTTAAGTGACAAAGGGAATGGTATGTTAACAGAAGTGTATTTAAGTTAGTATCAGGTTTGCTTAAAACTGTGGCGAGGCTGCAGCAGCTCATTGGCTTGGGGTGGGTGGTTACAAAATGCAAATTTCAGAATAAATAAAAATAGGCTGATCAAAAACACCTAAGTGTGATTTTTAGCACAAGCTTTTTGCGTTCCGGTAGATGTTTTGTCTCAAGGATTTCTAAGATCATTACACTCCTTAGTTAAGTAACCTTCAGGAAAAAAAAGCCTTTGAATGACAAAAACAGTATCCTTTTCTAGAGATGAGGAAATAAGCACAAAGAAGGGAAGTGAGTTCTCTGAGGTTATAGTAGTCACCAACCTTTTAGTCATAGATACGGATTTCTTCTAGATTTTAGTTGAACAGACATGTATTTCTTTGTCCAGTTTTCTGAGCAGAGTTTTGAAAGGTTGGCTGTTCTGCAGAAGTGTTAATTCTTTTGGATACTGTAATTGACATTTAGGCATATAATACTTTTTACTTATCCTTAAAAACCTTTTAATGCTCCTCAGGAATCTTTACTTGCATTATTCATTCGTAAAACAGGCCAGCACCATGAATGCGTTTTCAGTAACTTCCAAAAATTTTCGAATTTGATTGACATTCAGTTTGAGTTAGACTGAAAGTTTTAAATCACTTTGTATTTTACACTTTCAAGTGTCACCATTCTTCTCTATGGTTCTGTGTTCTCTGTGCAATAGTATGTTAGTTAGGTGCAGATGTGAATCTGCAAATCACAGAAATGCATCTGCTTTCAATTCATTCACTAACATTGCCATTAATAAGAATTATTCAGATATTAATGTTTAATGTGAAAGACTTTATCAAGAGTGTGAATTTACTGCTGAAGTATAGATAGAATATTTTTTAATGTAGCAGACAATAATGTGTGTAATAACATACATTTGATACAGCAATGCAAAAAAAAATCTGGACAACACAGTGAAAACACATTCAGGAGTGTTTTTTTAATGGTATATGTCAAAGAGCCACTGCTAATTTCAAACTAAGTTCAAAAGAAATAGGTTATTTCATTAAACTATCATTTATTCTCCCACACTTTCTTTTTTATAGTTGCTGATTACATTTACGGCTTGTTGATTTACTCATTAAAGTTTTCTGATTAACTTAGTTTTTATTTGTGTTTGTAAACTTTGGTTTTAGGATTTACAGATATTTGTCTCCTGCTGAACATCTTGGACAGTTATCAGCTATAACTTGTGAACTGTGCACTGCAGCTATTTGCCATTCACAGGTGACTACTGAATTGCATGATTTTGGATGCCCTTGTGAATTAGAATATGTACACTTTTTAAAAAGGTGACTGGAAAATCTGATTCTTCAGTAGTATTTGTGGTTTGGTAGTCTGGGCTACAGATAACGCTTCAATGCATTTGTACACTTGTGTAAGATGGTCCAGGCCTCTTAAGTGCTTGCAATCCACAGAACTCATAAGTAATAAATATTCTTGTCTGTACATGAATTTCCTTGTTTTCATGAGAATATTGTAGATATTTGTGTGGAGAAGAGCCTAGCATTTCTGTGTGGATTTTCCAAAGTAAAGTGGAAATAGTGTGAAAATGATAATCGAGTCAGAAAAGGTGTTTGATAGTGAAACATCCATAAATATTGATTCTGTACTATTTGATTAATTACTGTAACAAGGTAATAATAAACTTTGGCACTTCTGTAACATTTTATATTTCCCAGGTACTTTTGCAAAGTAGACTTTTCTCTGCTAGTTGGGACTTTAGACAACTCCCCCCCCCCAAAAAAAAAACAAAAAACAAAAAACAAAAACAAAAACAAAAAAAGTGTCCAGTGAGCATAATTCAGGTTAGGACAAAGGTTTTGGAGTTCAGTCAGTGCTATGCATAGGCAGAAGCAGTACTGGTACCAGCAATAAATTTAGTGTTTGTTCAGCACCAAGTCTCAATATCTCTTGATTTAAAGAATTCAGCAGGAATCTAGTATGATTTTACAACTCTTACCTGCACGTTCTTCTGTCATGCAAATAATTTAGAGACTAAATCAAGTTGCTTATAAAAAAAGTTACAGAGGTAGTACATTATGAGCAGTACTAAATCAAGCACAAAGTCTGTAATTATTAGCATGGAATTTTTATGCTGACTAGTTTTCTTTCTTATGGGGAAAAAAGAACTTCACGCTGTGCTGTGGATAAGTTCCCATTTGACTGGGAAATAAAAGAAGTAGAAATAAACGATGTGTCCCCTTGCAGAAAACCTCCTATATCTGATGTACCCAAAAAGGAGACAATGCATGAAGAGCACGGTAGGCTTTTCTATGTAATGCAAACAAGAAGGAAGAGTAGCTGCTGGTAATGAAGGGTTTTGAAACCCTGCCATACTTAACCTTTGCTGCTGTCAAATGCAGATGTTAGAGCAGAAATACTAGTAAAATGTGACTCGTGAGAGAACAATAAGGGGCGTGAGGGTGTAGAAAAAAGCCACAGCTGCAGAAATGGAAAACAAGGGATTTGCTATACACTTACCACAATGTATTATCTGGGTCTGAGTCTCATCAGCTAACATCTCAACTGTCTTTATTATGTTACCGTCGTGGATACACTCACTGCCCTCCTGGATGTGTATCTGGCACTTTCGTTAAAAACTTTGGCTTTTCTGGGGATACGTTTGTTAGTATTTTACCCATTCAGAATTGTACTCATTGGGATTGTTGGTATAAAAGTCTGGCGTTTGGAGGTTATCTGGCAGGATTAACTGTACTTATTGGTAGCACTGATACAGTACAATGATTCTGATAACAGATTTTCATCCATGCCAGGTTTGTTCCGGAATCTTACGTCCATCTAGCTGGTCTCTAGGCTCTTTTGATTTAGCAAGAAGTGAATAAATAAATCGGCTTGAAGTTTTTGAATGAGAGGCGATATACTGCAGAAAACCATCATGCTGTGTTGCTTCTCTCAAGATTTAAGTGACAGTATTAAGAGATGATTATTGAAGTTATCATGGAAATGTACAGTCAGAAAATGATAAATGAGGAAAGGGCTGATAAGAACTCAGGAGGTCTTTTAGTTCACCCTTCTGTTTGTGACAGGCTCAAATAAGGCAGATACTTGACATGTCTCAGACCTCTAAGGATGCCACCTCACTATCCTTGCTGGAAACAGTTCTGGTTCTGAGCTGTCTTTATGGTTAGTGCTCCTATATATCTAACAAACTATGTCTGACTGTCGGTTAAAATGATTCTCGCTCTCCGCTCTGCGACCTACGGAAAAGCTGTACAGCATTGTATTTATGACCGTGTTTTATGTAGAGTCTTTCAGTGAAATCCTCTCTTTTAGCCTGCCCTTATAAATGGTGTTTTCTGAACCACTTATTATTCTTGCTAGGCCCTTTTATTCTCACTTCACTAGTATGGGATACCCAGGAAGGGAGCTGGTGTTATAACCGAGAGCTTCATCAGTCCTTGGTAGAGGAGAATACGTGTCTCCTGCCATTACTGCATGGCAGCTGCTGCAGTGTGTTTGACCTGTGGGCTGATGGTCCTCTTACGTTCGATCTGTGCTCTGCTGGAACTCCAGTTTCTTCCCACTTAGGTGAGTTTTGCATGTGCAATAAAGGAATCCTGGCTGAAGTTCTAAATTTCTGTATTGATGAATATGTAGTCAGTCATTTGCTGTCAGAGCTGTGTCAGATAATAGCCTAGACTGTGGAAAATGAAGGTTTGTTAAGCAGTGACTATTTTTTCGAGAAATATAAAGACTGGTCCACGTTTTTTTCCCTGACCTCCCTCTGAGGATCGGGGTTTGGAAAAGAGAAATCCTTTAGCAGAGTGACAAGCAGAAGGTCGTGGAGGAAGCCGGCACCGGTGGGCCGGTGGCCGATGCCCCTCGCGTCCAGGCCAGGTCTCGGAGGCAGGGCGCAGGCGTCCCAGGGCGTCCCGCAGCCCGGCTCCGGCCTCGGCGCCCCGGCTCCTCCCGGGAGCCCCGGGGAGCGGAGCGCGAGCAGGGCAGTGTTTCTGGCCCCGGGCGCCCTGCACACCGGGCGCCCCGACGCAGGAGCCGGAGGGTGCCCCCGACCCGCTCTCGGGGACGCGGGGCGTCTGGACAGAGAAGGGGACGGTTCTCCTCTACTGGGAGGGTCTTGCTGGAGTGCGGGCCTGGTGGAGGACGAAGGACGTGTCCTTGTATTGCGGGTCCTGGGAGGCCTGGGCTGCACAAGGGAAGTGAGACGAGAACCCCCACTTCTGTTCCGGATGGAGGATTCGGGGCTGCTTGGGGGATTCTGGTTAAAATTCAGTTAATGGTCAAGAGCAGTGAGGAAACCAAAGTAAAATTTGTAAGCATTTATTCCTTCTGGATCAGAGGGAGGAAATATGCTGTTTAAAGCAGTGAGACAGTCCCTCAGGAGAGATGTGTAAATCTCATCCCTGATATGTTTGCTGCTAGTTTAGAAAGATAAAAGCCCACCAGGAACTGCATAATCAAAGGCAATTAGAACTAGCAGAACAAGTACTGCTCCTTATGACTTGTTGGTAGAGCCTGAAGCAAAATTTCTCTCAAAACATCTTGTTGAAAGAAAGTGCTGAAGTTTACAAAGTTTTTGTAAAGCAAAGTTTTTTTTTTTTTTTTGAGGAGCTTCCTCTCCCCAACCCTCTTGAAAATTTTAAAATAAGATTAAACTTAAGGTGTCATTTTCACTACTTTTTTTCCTCCAGGGAGAACTTTCACTCCTCAGTAGGCCTTCTAGTGTTAACATCTAGGGTAAGATTAATTAAAAAGCAAACCCAAGACCAGAAATTCTGTCTTTGATGTGGCCGGATACGCTCTGTATGTGCGTGCATCTGCGGTATGTAAATCTGCTGTAATTGCAAGGCAGTCAGCGGAGTCGCTCCAGACGGCCTTCGCGGGACCAGCGACGGGAGCCGGGCGCCGGCGCCTGCTTGTGCCGGGCTGCCCGCCCGCCGGGGCGGTCGGTGCCGCGGCTGCGCGCCCCGCGCCCGCCCCGGCTCAGCTCGGCTGCCCCGCGCGGCCTCTGCGGCGCGGAGCTCACCCCGGACGGGCGAGCCCGGCGAGCTCCGCCGCGCGCCCGTGGGCGCCTCTGCGCGTGGGAGAGCAGCGCGCGCGGCTGGCATCCTGGCAGACCACCCGTGGGGGCTCCGGGGGCAGCGCGGACGCTCCTGCCTTTTCCTGTTACTGCTCCCAACGACCCGCAGTTGCTCTGATAACACTGCTTGGGCGCTTTCCGTTTCAACCTGCCAGCCCTGACCTAAGCATATCTCTGTTTGTCTTTCTGAACAATTACTCTCGTGAAGTGTTTTGAGCGTGGAGCATCCGTTACTCAAATGTTTATGGCCGTATTGCACCAGAGCTGAAAAGAAGAGAAAACGAAAAAAAAAGAAAGTGAAAGCGAAAAGAAAGAGAAACGAAAGAGCAGTTTAATAAATGGGTGAAAAATCAATTGGGTAAATATTAAATATTTGAAAATAAATGTTTCTTTCAAGGCGTTTGAACAGTGACTGGCATCAGTGTCCAGGGACTTCTTTGCCTGCGTTGCAGCTGCAGCAGCGGCACAGGGCCCTGATTGTTAGCGGTGGCCCGGGCGAGGGCGGCGCAGCCTGGCCCTCCGGCCGTGCTGCGGGCACAGGGACCCCTTGTCCCTGGAGCCTGGTCCTCCCGCAGGGAGCGCGCAGGGCTGGAGCTCAGGCGCGCAGGCGTTACCCCTGAGGGATGCCCGGGGACAAGAGCGGCCACCTCCGGGGCTTGGCAGCCACGTCTCAGCGCGACGCTGCTGCTGCTTAGTCCCCAGAAGGGGATCCACCAGGAGCTCTGCATCAGATCAGATCAGTGTATCTCTCCTCCCACTAGCAGTTTGGATGTGTACTGCGGGGAATTTAAACAGAAAGCACGTCCACATTTATCTTCAGAAATTATATGCGCTTCCAAGTTACAGACAGTAAAGAGAGCAAGGACGTGGCCTTATTTTGATCACTGCTGTTTGGAGATAGAGCAGCTCCTCTGTTTTCCACGGAGTAGCGCCTGTCTTTTCCTGACCCTGGTGCACCTCAGATTTGGCTTCATTAGGTGTGTGCAGTGTGAGTTGGGCAAAAAGCACAGCTGCCCTTAACAAGTTCTGCTAAATGCATTAGCAATGCTGCCTTGCAGGTCTTCTGGACTTGCTTTGAAGATGTGGCAAGTCATTGCATGTCTTTTTAAACCTTCCATCTTTGTGTGCAAGTCTGTCTGTCATTCAAGTTTGTACGCATATAGGTAAATACGTTTTACAAATGTGTATCCTGTGGTCTTCATTCAGTATGAGTATTTTGACAAAGGCTATGCTAAAAAAGGTCATACAGGTTCTGCTTCAACTTAGGAAGTCTGGAACTAATTGTTGGTTCATTTAATGCAATTACTTTTAAGGAAGTTCATCTGCTACTTCTGCAATAAATTCACTTTAGCTTTATAAATATGTAGTGTACGTATTGTTCAGTGCTCGATTCATGAAGTTCTTTGTGTTAAGGTAAGCAGTAAGCACGCTCCCAAGTAATCAGTGCTGTTAGTGGAACTGACTTTTAGCTCAGAATTAAATAATGTTTTACTGAAAAAGTATACTAAATAGTGACACCTATCTTTAAGTAGAATGATTATTTCCTGGAACGCTTGATACTCACCCATTTCAGGGCCCTTGAAAGGTGAAGGATTCGAATTTCCCTTAAAATTAAGGTATTTAGAAATTATATTACTTCCCAAAGTATTTGCATGAATAGTTCCCTGTCTAGGAAGGGCTACTAAAGAGTATAGCAGTTTCATCTGTTTGAGTATCCCTGAGATAACTATCATTCTATTTTCTCTCAAGCTTTTAACAGTTCTCTCTTTTTCTGCATTTCTCAATTTTTTGCAACCTTTGAATTGGCATTTTTTTTGGAGACACCAGCTGGGGGAATGTGAAGGCCAAGATGTTTAATCACTTACATTTGAGCCAATTTTAAAGCTTACCTCAAAGGTGCCCTTAAGCTAGAGTTAGCTTTTTAGCGGTCTTTAACATGAAAGCTCAGCCAGAGGCACCCTAAAACTAAGTTCTTTACCTTAAGGGCACCTCTAGGCCCTGTATTTTGGAATATTTTGGAATATTTGTGAGTGATACATGTGAAAAACAGAAATAAGTATTGCCTCTTACGCTTCAGCCAGCAGATATCTAGATGGTTGACCACGGAGAGAAAAGTTCAGGTATTCATTTTACTGTATATCTTACTAAGATCTTTGGAATAGGCCAAGTTTGTGAAAGAAAAGCCAAAACCAAATGACAAAAAGGCTGTCTGAAAACTATTTAAAATCTGTTTTAAAGCTTTTGGTCCCAGATGTTAAGTTATCAGTTAAATGGAAGTCTCAGTGGCCAAATTCAGGGTGGCTACCTGACCCGTGCTTAGCGTGTATGTCTCCTTTGGCTTCACACAGTTGCTGCTTAGCCGCTTTGCAGAGCGGACTGTAGCCTGGTTGCCTGGAGTACTTCTGGGAAGGCAGCATTCCACAGCCAGCATCTTTGGCCCGGAGTCGACCTAAAATAGCCAATTTTCTGCTCATTCTTTTAAACTGAAGTTAATTATTATGATGGACCCTATACTTAGCATCAGTATATCAATTTTGTCCCAACCGTGTTGACCGCAAATGGGTTTATTTTTCTGATGAGTCATTGTGATGGCTTTGACCTGAGCTAGGTCAGGCTGGCAGCAGTTGGGAGCTTCACTGAAGTCTGGGAATTACCCTGGGGTAAAACCCACGTAAATTAAATCTGAAGCTGCATTATTACTACAGAATGGCATGTGCATTAGAGGTACATTAACATTGTGTAAGTATGCAAGTATACTGCATGCTTTGGTGTAACTAATAGTCTATAATTATATGAAGAGAAGCCATTAAAGCTGTTGGAGTAGAACACTGAGTTAACTTTTAGCTTTCTGCAGTCACTGTTTAATTTTTCATTCTGAATCTTATATCAATCCTTGCTTTTCAGTGAAGCGTATTAGACTTCCTGTAATCTCAGTTCTTAAATTTTTCTAACTTTGCACCACATGCAGGAATCCAATTGCCTGGTCTGTTCTTTCCGTAACAGTAGTTGAAGTTAGTTTTGTGCAGCCATGAAGAAATGGATTGTTGCTAGGAGAAAGGAATCAAATTCCTTATCCAGAATACTAGGCATAGAGTCAGAAGGAAACATGATATATGAAAACCTGTTTCTCCTCCCTCTGAATGTAAGACCTTGCTTCTGCTAAGTCCCTTTCCATTTATTCATTTATATTTGCTCTGTGAAAGTTAAATCACATAACATTGTCCGGTTCCTCCACCAGTATTAGCAGCGTTCCTAGCGAGAGATGTGCTGGGGTAAGAGAGAAGGGAGAGCAACAGGCCCACGTCTGGTCTTACTTTAAAAGAAGAAATGATAAACATTATCCAAACTGGGTAGGATGGGGAAGCTCTGATAAGCGATCGTGCTGTTCATGAACTGGCAAGATGCCCAGTTCTATAGCTGCCAGATTCAATTATTGGTATTTAGGCATATCGGTAGTGCAGATGGTTCTGTTTTCTCCATTAGGGATGATTGGTGCACCTGCGTTTTTGTTGTGATAGCTCAGGAGCTGGAAATATCTTTGCTTGGCTATGGTGATCACATTTGCTTTGCCTTTTTTCTTGCACCACTTGTCTAGTTCAAGGACTTTCAGGAAAAAACAACGTTTTTCCGTAGTTATGTGTATATTTACGGGGTTTTATTTTGCTCTCTACTACCTTCAGAAATTTAAAGAAGAGGAAAGAAACCGTTTCAGCTGTCGCAGAGGTACAGAGCATTCCTGTTGCAATTATACTTTTTCTGTATAATGTTTGGCACAGACAGTAAGGATAAGATCCGTGTTTTCTGTTTGGAAGGGGGTGCTCTCAGGGCACTTCCAGTGGGAATAAGCCACTTCGAAAAATGTTACTGTATTCCTTAGGAACTCAGTTTGAATTCTCTCTCCTTAATAATATGCTAGGTTTTGCCCTGTAAGGGGCAAAGAGTCAAAGACGAGAGACAATTCACTCTTTGTTCAATCAGAGGCTCACAGTGTTGGTGTCTCCCGGACAGGTGAGGCTGCACGTCTGGCGCCCAGCGCTGCAGCAGCTCTTCCCCACGGCGAGGGGCAGGAGGCCTCCTCGGGGCTGGGTGACACCGGTCCCTCCCCCCAAACCTTTTCGCTCTGCCAGGCGAAGCAGCAAAGATTCCCCACGCGCAGGCTGCTGCCGGCTGGGGTCAGGCGGGTGCCCCGCAGGAGCAGCCTACGGGAGGGTGCAGCGGGAGGAGGCCAGGAAAAGGAACGTGGCCTCTGGAAGGAGGATCACGCTCCGGCTTTTAGCATTCAGCTCCTGGGCGTTTGGAAAACCAGAATGGTGCGATCTTTTCTCAGCCTGTTCCTGCTCTCCAGTAATTTGAATTGTATATATCAGTGCAGATCCAACCTCTGCCTTGGGAAGGTGAGGTCCTGGTGCATGCTGTGGCTGCTCTCCTGGCTTCCGTTTCTAAATGGCACGGCACTTATTCCACCTTCTAAGGCAAATAATGCTGTGGGCCCAGAAGACTGTAACAAAAGGTGGACACTGGAGAGAACTAAAAACTGTCTTTGATTGTGCTGTCTCTGCCTAGAAGAGCCCAGAAGTGGTTATGCAGCTTCAGTGAGCTGGGGATGCTGCTTTGGCCATGGCCAGTTTTGGACGACTCAGAAGGCGTCTCGCCAGATATGCAGTGCTGGCAGCCAGGGAGCCTTTTGCTGCCGTGTTTACAGCCTAAAGCAGCATTGCTGTCGCATTCCTTAGGTGCCCCACAACAGGTCTTTCCCTGGCATCTTTTAAACTCAATTGCAATGTGGATTCCACCAAGATTCCCACAGGTCTATGTCACATTTTTGTGTAAGTATTTCTCTTGATTTCCTGAAGAAAGCAATTATACCTTAACTGGGAAAGATCCTCTGTGTGTTTCCTCATGTGATGAGGTGATGTCACCGTTGTAGCTTCTTTGTGCTGGTTGGCTTCTTTGAAAGTGCTGTTTGTTGGCACGCTCCTAAGAGCAGTTCCTATCTGTGAGCGTATCGTGGGCTCTGTTTTGGGAGCCAGTGCAGGCCCTGCTGAAAGCCGGTGTAAGCAGGGACTGAGGTCTGAGCTACACATGATATGCAGAGTTAGAGGTGGAATTTTGTAATTGAAGCAATGGCATTTCTAAACCTCTTAGTGCAACGTAAAGGTGCTTTATATCTGTAAATAAGCTCTGCTGGTATAAGCATTATTATATTGGTGCTGCAAGGGGAATCTTATGCTACTGCAATTTTATGGCCAGATGCTGAAGTAGTTGTATATATATATAAGAAAAAAAAAAAAGTGGAAATTCTAGGTTCAGACAAGGCCTGAGCTGGAGATCAGCTTTTACTGTTGAGCAAGTATATGTATTTGCACTAATTTCCCAAGCTAAAATCTGACCTCATTTATATTCTTCCAAAGTTATTGACTGGAGAGCGGGGTTGAAATTGGTTTTAAATTCTCATGAGCATGATATTGAGCTGCTATTTAAAAGGAATTAATCTTCCCATCCTATTGGGAATGCTCTGAGCTATCTGAATAAACACAGTTGAGGTTGTTCAGGCTTTGCCTTAAGTTCCCTTTGGGTGAGCCAAGGGCAGCCCTGCTGGAATTGCGTGGAAACAGTGGGGTTTACAGTGATCAGACTTTTTGTTGATTATGTACCAGGAATAAATGGTACCGTTTGGACTAACACATCGGGGTGTAGATCTGAGATGAAGTACACTTGGACCAATCCGTCCTTTTCAGTTTTGCCTATTAGCAGCCCCCTGTCTGTAAGTGACAAGAGCTAGGAAAATCCCTGGACACGGAGTTCATTATGGTAAATGGGAATGGTCATTGAGCAGGAGGCCAATTTGCTGAGTTTTGAATTCTCTGCTAAGTTTTAATTAAAATGCAATTGAAAGGATGGATCTAGATCAGCACTGCCTGGCTAAGTGGATATTAGAGTTGCATGCTGTTTACTTAAACTGCTGATTAAGGCTATTGCCTAGGCTGTCTCCTGAAGCTTTGTTTCCAGGCTTTGAAGCTGTGCATATTTTGTCTTTTTTTTTTTTTTTAATAGCTACTACTTGTTTGCTGGAGACAAAGTGATTTTTTTTTTGCATGTGAGTTGGTATTCTCTCTCTCATCTAGACCTTCCAGGTCTGAGCTGCGCTGGTTCTGTTCAGGTCATATTACCAAATAACAACAGAGGATTTGATGAGCTGGGAAGAAACAGCAGCTACCCAGGATGCTGCTATTGGGCAGCACGTGTATTCTCCCCCTTTAGGGTCTGTTTGGACTAATGAAGGCTTTTAGGAGAGTATGCAGCTCTTCTGTGAAATCATTAAAGCTCTGACATTTTATGGAGTCCTCCTGTTTTATTCCCACACAGGAAAACTTGCTGGGGAATATTATTAGCTGCAAGTTAAGGAACAGTGGCAAATCATAGAGCAAAAATAAAAAAGCTGGAAAAAACTCAAGATTGAAGTTCTGCCTGACAGTCCTGCTGAGGCATTACGCTCTGTAGGAAGCCGTGCTAAGTGCTCAGAGAGAGGGTATGAACATGCACAGAATCAGAAACCCATTTAAAAAGTTGCAGTAAAGACAGGGACTTTGCACCTACATGAGACCATCTGTAGCAATGAGGCCTGTTTTTCAGGCTTATTCTGCTGATGTCGCTGAAATGGGTGCTGTTAGGACAAGGAAATCTGTTAGGACAAGGAAATGTGAAACACACCAGCTTGTGTCAAAGAGACTTTAGGAAACCTTCACAGGGTATTGGAGGCCTTTGCTTCACTCCTTGCCAGGGAGAGCTTAGAGCCAGGTAACTAGATACAGAAAGCACCTGAGTCTTGAGGCATTTAATGCCTTCAACCTTTTTTCTTTTTGTTCTGTTTTAAATAACTTGCTTGTTTGAAAGATGTGATTACAGAAGGGTGTGTAACCAAGCATGTCTCAGCATATTGCACCTGTACCACGTGCTTCAGAGCATAAAAGTAGACGATGTAAAGTGGTAGGTGGGGTATACACAGAGTTAAAGGCTTGGGCACTGCTGGCTGTCAGCTGGGAATTTGAAGCTGGGTCGGTGAAGTGAAAGGCTGCAGTCCTGCTCCAGGGGGAGTTTTGCTACTGATTTGGGTGAACCTTGGTGTTATCCAGCGCTGAGGTTCCTGCTGGTTTAATTCCACTGTGTCAGCAAGAAGGCTGAGCTTTACACCTGCTCCTTGTTTCCAGGCTGTTATAGATGCCTCTGGTGAGCAGGGTGGTCTGAAGACGTGCCTGTGTTTCAGGGAGCTCTGTATTTATCAGCATTTCCTTGCATGTATTTCCAAGGGCACCCAGGTGGTGGTGGTGTTCAGTTATGTTCGATGACCGCGTGAATCGGATCAGCCGCCAGGCAACGCTCTGCTATTTCTGGGGTGGCCTATTTGCTCTTCACTAATGGTGGCAATGGCAGTGATTTCTTCCTGAGATCGTGAGACAAGGAAAGGGTTGCTGTTTTGTACAGAGCAGGGGAGATCCCCTCTTGGCGTTTCTGCGTGCACAGATAGGAATCTGGAATAGCTGATTTCTAGAAGTCTGGAGTATTTTAGGGTGTTTTTTTTTTTTTTTTGGAGTTTTAAGATGCCCTACCCATTTTGAAATCATTCCTTTTGCATTTCATCTCTAAATGATCCCTCCTTTACAACACCCGATTAAAATTTCCTCTTCTGCAGTTGTCCTGTCCTACCATAACTGTCTGTGCTCTCATGGCAAATGCCTTCCCTGTAGGAAGATTTAGGTGGGACTGAGCTTTTGTTAGTGGCTTCAAGCTATGAAAATAACTCTTGCCACTGAAGGAGCAGAAGGCGCTGTGAGGGTTAGTAAGTACAGCTCATTTAATCATGCAAACAACTCCGACTACATGAAGCGTGGGAGAGGGCCCGAAAAGGCGGCTGCAGCAAGCAGCACACCTGCTGTGAAAGGTTTTTGGGAAAGTGCTCGAGCAGAAGCACTGCAGTGACTGGTGGGTATTGCTTTCGGGTACAACGGCAGCACTCGTGCACTCTGTGGAAACCCTCCACTGGCCCTCGAGCCGTATCCAGCTTGCATTACCTTAGCAGGAGCCTGTGGTTACTGCCATTGCTGAGGGCTCTGCTGAGCACCTCAAGGGGCCGAAGCAAAGGGTCTGCCCGGGTATCCGGGTTTTGATCAACTTCTGTAGCGTCTCGCTGTTCTTTCCCTCTTTCTTCATTTTTTGCCAACAGTTGTTCTTTAATAATAAGCGTGGGGTGCAGGGAGCGGCAGCAGTGGAGAGCACAGGGGACAGCGGTGGGGTTTGCTCTGGCCACCCCCGTGCTGCCGGAGGATGCCTCTCCGGCTCCGGTCGCTCCCGGCAGAGCCGCAGCGGGAGCGTTCGTTCGCCCGTCGCGTGGCCCTCGCACCGGGCGCTGCCCCGGGGCCACGGATGGGCCAGGGTCCGGCCACCTGCGTGTCTGCCCCTCAGGGCTGGGACAGCGCTGGATGCCGATGCCATCCTGGATCCCCTGCGGCTCGCGGCCCCTCGCTCCGGGCCGTGGGGACCGGCGCTCCTGGGCTGCCCCTGGATGTACCTGGGCTTCAGTCCCCTGTGTCAGGCCAGCCCCAGATGACCACAGACAGCCAAAACAGCTGTCATCTTTAATCAAAGAAAGCATTGCTGAGGGTTTTTTTTATCAAAATATTTTTAATTGCAGATGTCCCGTTCTATCATCAGAGGATTTTGCAAATGATTTCTCTGCTTCCTTGTTCGCGTCGGGGAGCTGCTCCCATCCCGCTCTGGCTCTGATCAGAAACTACTGTGTGACTGTAGGTCTGCTGGGTGCCTAGTGCTAAGGCTTCCTGCAATTTGTGTAGTGCAGCCAGCTCTAATAACAGGAAAGGGTGGAATTAAGAGCATATTTCCAAGGCTCTAGAGAGATTTCCATTATGTGGCTGCGTTTCACTCGACTACAGATGAGTTCAGCTGTAGCTTCCCAATGTTCCTGTGTCATCTGTATTTAGTTAGTGCTTAAATCAGCACAAAGGTACCCTTCCGTCATCCCTCCCGCTCTGAAAGGACTGCGTTTGGATTGCAGGGTTGCACAGCTAGGACTGCTTTGGAGCAGGAGAGAGAAAAAGCAGTTGGCTGGGAAACCTTGTTCTTGACAGAGTAGGTCTGTTGTCCCTCTTTGTGGCTTACTTGAAAAGGAGTTATTTTAAGCGTGTCTGGGGGAGGGCAGGATGGGGTGACCTGCCGATGAGGAAAACCCGGGGAAACGGTGCCCACTTGCTCTCCTCACCACCCGTGGTTTCCTCCCCAGGGGGCTTTGCCCCGTGCCGCCGGGGACAGGCTGAATCCCCTCTCCCAGCCGGAGCCCCGCAGCCGGGGCGCCCGTTTCCTCTCCTCCGCAGGATGTCCTTCAGCGCGCACGGCTGGGGGGCTTTAATAACACGTGGGCGTGCGCTTGCCCACCCTGCCGATAAGGACGGTTTGCTAAACTGGGTCTGTATTTTTGGCTGGCAGGATCAGATGGTAAATATCCCGTGGCAGCCCTCAGCGTCCAGAAACTCGCAAGGATAGTTGTCTGAGATTTAACCTTCCTCCTCCCTGCAGTCAGTTTGGAGGAAGCAAGGTCACCAAAATAAAGTCCTAGAACTTATTTAAATGTTTTGAAAATTATTTAAATGTTTTGATACAGTGGTGAAGCTGTGCAGGTGTAACTACTATACACAAAAACCTATGCTTGCTGTGAAAGCTTGTATTATACCATTGACTATTCGATAGCGATCGAACAAACTCCATGCGATACTTCAAATGATTTTCTAATGTAGATTATAAAAGAAAAACAGACTGCCATAGGCTGATCTTGCTATATTTGGGAAATAAATGCTTTATCAGCTTTGTAAAAGCCATATGGTAGACTTATTCTCAATCAGCGGTTCCATTCAAATGCAAGTTCATGGTGTTTAGTAATAAATTTTCCAGTATACGGCTCAGCACTCTGGTGTTTCTTTTTCCCTTCTCCAGCATGTGACTTGAGAGCGGTCAGCTGGCTGTGGTTGTAGGCCACCTCTTGTCTAGGCAGTGCGTATTCAGCTATGTAATTTACTGCTTGCATTAGTGAGTCCTTATAAGCTCCTGCATATTTCACCTTCAGTTTTTATCACTACACAGATTTATTTTTAGTGTCACTGTCTTCTTTTTTCCTGTCTACACAGTGTTATATAGCAATGTGACTTTTTGGCTCATTTCCTCTGGAAATGGGGCTTGCCAGATCACGCTCTGTGTGTGAGTGCGTGTCCAAGTGGCCGTCAGACCTGCTCTCCCTGATATCTTCCGGCACTTGCTCCTGCTCCATCAGATTTGGCCAAGAGCAAGAGATCTGAGGGATGCCAGCTTTGTGAAAACACGGGAGGAGGGAGATCGTTTCAGTGCCTTCTGCGGGGAGAGGGTGGTCTCGGCCCTGAGGCAACAACGTAAGGGCGGGAGCTACACTTGCAGAGCCTGAGTTGGGAAACTGATGGTGGTGGCTGTCTGCTGGAGCCCTGGTGTTAGACCTGGGCACCAGCTGCGGAGTGAAGTCCCTGTGCAGACAGAGGAGTCGTCAGCACCTGGCTGAGGCGCAGTAACCTGCAAGGAGGACCGGGTTTGTTTACAAGAGTGAGGCACGTAGGATGCATGCGTGGCCGTGAGGAGCTAGTAGATACAGTGCTCGATCAGAGATAGACCTGAAACATGACTTTTGGATCTCGATCTGAACTCAGACATTCTCCTAGTGGAAGTAAATGCTGATGTATAAGCATAGATGACTTCTGGTGTGGAGTGCTCTGATTGTTATAGACTTGATCCTTGTGAGTACTGCGTGTTCATGGTGGGATCTGCTGAGTGCTTGTGACCTCATTGACTTTACAGGGAACAGAGGGTGCTCAGCTCCTCTTGGCAGCCTTCGTCTGCTTACACAACTCACTCTTCATCAGTTTATTCATTTAGGATCTGTTCCTGAATATCTGAGCTCAGCAGAACCCAGCCTGCTTTTCTCACTGGATTAACTGTGTTGTGGCTAATTTCAGCCACAAATCGCTTTCCCCTGTGCCTATTCCAGCTGCTCTGCCTACCTGTGTAATGACAGCACTTAGCACTAAATGGTTTCAAAAAGATCTTTAAAGCATTAACTAATTAATCTGCACAACATCTTTGTGAAGTAGCTATGCATTATTTAAGAAGCTGGAGAAGGGAGCTGAAAAGGGACTTTGAATGGGGCTTAGAATTTGTGAATTGGTGACTTTGATCTAGACATGCTTCGTACTTAAATTCTGAGGCTGCTCCATCACCCTATTTTATTTACTCCTTTTGTTGTCTTAGCCTGGAATGGAGTATTTTTGCAGGACAAGGTTATAAGGTGCTATAAAACCCCAGGTTTCTAAAATGTAAGTGGGAGGGTTACCAGTCCCAATTCTCTATCTCACTAGTCAGAGAATGCAAGTAAGCATGTAAGCCAGGGAATGCAACTGGCAAGACCCTTTATTGGGCTCAAAGGCTCCTTATACTGTCTCTTAGCACACTTTCCACCCTGAAATATAGCATGCTGAATTACCTTCCACAACGGAAACAGGGGAATTGTCTGTGGTTCAAGGACCTGCATTGTAAGGTATCTGCACGAAGCACATCCACAATTTCCAAGACTGTATGTGCAAGAAAAGTGGATCAGTTCCATGTCCAGCTGTTGATATGTGTTTAGCTTGTGCAGTCTCTGTGCACACTTTGATAGGTTCATCACCTAGCACTGGCAAGGCACTCCTTGACAGTGAAGCCTGAAGTGGACTTCAGAGCTACAGGGACATGTGCCCCCTACAAAGGGAATCCTGCAGCAGCAAAACAGGGTCCCGAACACCTGTGGTCCCCAGGCCACCCTGCTGAAGAGTGCCCCTTGCTGTTCCTCGGCACTTGAGCACCGTGCCTGCCCTACCATCTGGTGTCTGATGCTTGCTGCTGGATGGGCGACATATGCAGGAGCAGGAGGAGAGGGGGAGGAGGCTGAATATGGCCCTTGCTGCGGAGCCCCTGTTCCCTTGGGGAACCTGGTGCATGATGATTAACCAGATATCTCTTCTTGCTCTCTCTTGGGCACACTGAGAGATGCTTTCTGGCAGCTGAAATCCCAGGGAGTGCTGCATATATTGAGGCTGGAGTCAGCATAAACCCGTGCTGCCTATATCCCAGTTTTCTGGAGGAGAACATATTTGGCTGTTTGGATCGTATATTTAAAAACATTTGGTAATGGGCTCATCACCAGTCACAAACAATCCTCCATTTTCCTCTAGAAATTGGTGGAAAAGGTGGGAAAAACACAGGAACAGTCAAGAAAATGGTAGGAGAGTAGTTCGCCATCACTTTGTTGCATTTGTTTGACAGCATTAGCACAATGCCAAATTCAGATTTGTTGGGGCGTTTCCCAGCGCCATGTCTACAGCAGCTGAATCCTCAGTGCCTCAGTTTAAGAGCTACTGTGTTACACACACTTGAGCTACCCTATTGATCTTTCCCAAGGATGGCTCTCATCCTTTAACCCAAAATGACATGCAACTCCAGCATACGATTTAGAGAGGAAATTAAGTATGTGCTGGACCATGTTGCAGTGATTAGTCTGCTGAAAACAGAACCATTTCCTCATCCATGAACCTGAGTTTAATCTTCCAATTATGCAACTGACTTGGAGCACAACCTGGAGGAATCATTTGGGTGGCTGAAAAGAAAGAATTACAGTAGAAATGACATAGTCCATTCTCAGGAAAACATCACTGCCTGGTGCAGATACTATACTGGATGTTTTTTGAGCTGTGGATATCTCTCCATTAGAAACTCTATAGAAATCCACAAAACTCACCACCCAGGAGTTATTATAAAACAACCACAAGATGAAAATAATTTTTCATCTCCCCTATGCTGGACCTGAACTATTCATCTGGAGGTAGGAAACCTCTGTTGTTTGCCCTTCAGTGACTATATTAGTAAGTGTTTCTTATGTACACAAAGATAAAAAATTGGCTTTCTAAGAACAAGTGCAATAAGTACCTGGAATTCAGCTGGGTAGATGCAGGAGTGAAGCAAACACTTCCAGTAGAAGGTGTAATGGACGAGGTAATTACTGCTAATCAGTGTGCCATTATTTTAAATGTTAAGAGACAATCTTGGGTTTCTGAGGAGTTTCTTGATTTTAAATAATTTCTTTTCCTCTCCTTCTGACCAGCTGCAAATTCTCTCCTGAATTCTTCTAGCAATTAATGAAACAGTCTATTTTCTTCTTCTTTCTTCTGCTTGGGGACACCATTACCATGGTTACCTGCATACCTGTTCTGTGGACTCTGCGCTGCAGTGATTTAGCTACTGAAACATCTTGGGTTTTTTGTCTATAAGTAGAAACCAGTCAATACCATGATGTTATTAAACTAGTGGCTGCCCAAGCAGCGTTTATACCATAGGATTTGAACTGCAATTTATTTTTATTGAGAGCTATGAAAACTGCAATGACTTTGGACTGTCATTGACTGTTGATTAATGACAGTGCACAGTGGCAGTGCGATCTGAAATGCACCTTCTCCGAAGGAGGTTCGGGTGTGCTGAGTACTGAGGGTAGACCGTCGGCAGTATGCACTACGCTGGCGTCTTACAGAAGCAGGCGATGAACTCCTGCATTCTCGGCTCATCACTATGTTTTGTGCCTCCTTCCCCAAAGGGGAGCTACTGAGCGGGTACGTGTTGGTCGATGCCAGGACTTGGCATAGCGTCTGTTAGGATCAGACGTGATCCAGCTCGTTGAACCAGAGCGAGTGGGACTGAGCATTGCTGAATTTTGTTGAACGAACAGTATGTTTTGTAAAGCATTTTTCTTTTGACTGTAACATTCCCAAAGTAATTTAAAGTAGCACAATACTGACGTGGCACTGTAAATGCCCCCCTAGATCACTTGCAAAGTGCAGCGAGAACGGGGGCACTTGGCCACCGTGGAACAGTGGATCTCAAACGCGTTGCAAACACGAAGCGTTTCTGCGGTGGAGTTAGAAATAGGACTTGACTCTTGATTTCTTGTCTTTATTGACCTTCTTGTCTCCACTACAAATGAGGTGGATATTTTTTGTGTGGTTTTTTTTTTTTTTTACAGAAAAAGAATTGGAATAAAAGTAAACTAGAAGTTATGACTTTGAGCACGTCGAGGTTCTGCACTGAACAGACTCTAGGGATGCACATGCTCTGTCCCTGCTCTGTTTGCTCTTCCCCATTCCAAGTAACTTTTATTTAGGAAGCTCTAAATTGCACTTTTCCCTTAGATTTTTACACAAAGCACCTGGAAATTCCCTTACTGTTAGCTCCCATTCTAGTAATGCCTTGAAATAATGATGTGTACTGTAAAAATGAATTATATTTTTACCCAAATAAATAAATACCTCCTCATCTCCCTAATCAAAGGCGTGGATTCTCCCCAGATTGTGAATATCAAAGGTACAACAAAGTACTTGGTGGTGCTATGTTGTTTGATGAGCACTTTGAAGCGTTCCTCAGCTGGTTATTACAGTTTGCTTATTTCTCAGGCCTCTTATTAAATATAATTTTAACAAGTGCTGAAGGGAAAATGAGGTCCCAAGTGCTTTGGCATGTTCTCAGCACAGAAGGTCAGCTACATACCAATGAGCCAGAAAGCAGCATGATCAAACATAGGTTTCCTTATTTTTCTCGTTCGCTTTTGGGAGTGCGTGCGGGAGGGACGCGACCTGTCTGAACGTGCTTCCTCCCCGCTCTCGGTGCTCTGGGGCTGGCAAAGCCGGCACCTCCCCGCGACGAGCTAACTCCTGCCTCTGAGACGCCCCGTGTGCCTGAGATTTCCCGGGGGATTCGGGTACTAGGGCCACGGGCCCAGTGCCGTGGGGACTCTGGAGCATGCCAGGGCCCCCCGGCTGGCGTGCTGGCTTCATCGTGTGCAGGGGGACGCTGTGCCTTCCTACCGCCTCTGAGCCAGCAGAAGTGGGTGGCGGAGCTGTGCCTTCCTGTGGGTCCCTGGGGATGCTGACCTCCAGCTGCAAGGTCACAGGCAGCTTTAATCCCCTTTGCTTCCATGACTCATTTGTTTTTCTTTAGCATCGTGGCTGGACTTGACTTGTGCAAAAGGCACAAACGGCAAGGTTACATCCTTGGGATTTTTTCAGTATGAGATCCCAAACGCAGCAGATGCTGGTTTCTCCTTCTCTTGAAGAGGTCTGTAGAAATATTCCTCGTCTCATAGAGCAACTGTATAATATAAACCCAGGCTAAGATTTTCAGTTCTTGCCTGTAAAAACACCTTTGCTATACCTCCCTTCTTCACTTGAAATCTTCCTCTTGCTCAGAGACTAACAGGACGTTGGCTTCTGAGGCTGAGAAATCAAATGGCATTTTGATGGCGTTAGAAGTCTGGCTTTAAATACGAGCTGTTTATGAAGACGGATTTATGTTTCCACATGGCATGGATGTTACAGATTTTATCCCTTACACTGGATTAGATTAGATTGCAGTCGGCTCTAAAACTAGGGCAGTTTTTGTTGTCCGCTCTTTGGCAGGTTGTCACGGAGAGGTTCCCCGAAAGGCTCATGCTACAAATAGCGCTGTTCAGCCTGGAAGGGAATGAGCAGAGCGGAGCCGAGCAGGGCTTGAAACTGGGAAGTGGGAACTTGTACTTGAGCAAGGGAGAGGGTGGGCTAAGCTCTGTCTGGTGCAAAGCGGCATTTTTCGTAGGTGTTTTCAATGGATCAGGAAGGAGTGGGTCAAGAAATATGTTGGCCTGAGAGATATACGTCTTTGTTACAGGCAGAGATCCCCTTTCAGTTTTCTTTTGTTGACTGCTCCTTCTCACAGCTGCAAATAGGGGTGGACACGAGCACGTGCGCGCTCCCTGCTGATGCAAGCTCACGCACTGGCGTTATTTCTCTTTAATTTGATTTCTTAGTAACATGCCTGAAGTGGAAATTTCACAACAAAACACACTGGCCACTAATGGATTCAAAAGCGGGGGCCGATAGGAAGGCTTCCCTTTTATTTTTACCTTGATTCCACCTTCAAAATTCCGCATTTCTCATCTGAAATGAAAGAGCAAGCAATTCAGAAGCAGATGGCAACCAAAACACCACGCTAACCTATGAAGGAAAATCGTCAAGGTACGTTTTTGACCTGCTGCCTCACAGTAAAAAAGTGTTGTTCCATTGAAACAGTCTAATTGGCTTGACTGTTTAATTTGATAGCAGCTTAGACTTCTTTACGTCCAGACCGCTAATCAGAAGTCTTGGGCGATAGAATAACTGGAGAAGAAAACAAACAATTCAGTTGGTGAAAACAGGATACCGCCTTGGACGCGCTGCACCTGCCCGCTCCCGCATCTCGCTGGGGAGGCGAGTGGCTCCGCTTCTTCTGCAGGGTGGTGCTCCCCGCACATGGGTGCACAGCGCATGCACGGCCTTTGGATGTGTCCTTACAACCTTTTACTTGCTGGGCTACCCTCAGATTTTTATTTTTTCTTTTTTTGTGCTGACTTTGTAGTTTTTCAGGGATAGCTGTCCTTGAGAGGAACGGCATTGCAGGTTGTCAGTGCTTAGCATCGCTCTCCATGTTGTCCGGACTTAAAAGCCATAACATTCATACTGATGAAATTTCACATACTTAAGACTGAGAAGACCGTGGAGAATATTTTTGATATCATGTCATGGTTATATTTTTCTGACACTGATTATTCGAGGGCAGGAGTGGAGGGAACATTACTGTTATACCCTTAGTATTTTGTTCCCTTAAATTTGGTTGTTAGGAAAATGAAGCGCTGCAACCTCTTTGCTGTAGTCTGTTAGCAGCAGTTCTGTGTTGTGGTGCACGGATAGGTCTGAAGCAGACTCTGCAATTAGCAGGATTACAATTGAGTCTCCTTTCCTCGTCAGAAATGGCAAGATGGAGTGGAAAGGCAAAGAGAGATGAAGCGTGGGAAGTGCTTGGGGCAAGCATTTGGGAGAGGAAGACCTGTAGGCTCCGATGTTTTCTTTGTGTTGGTTTTGGGGAGGAGCTGGGCATGTAATCGCATCTCAGGACATCCATCTGCAGCAGTGCTGGGTGCGTATTGCCACAAGTTAGTTTGATTGAGTTGCTAATACACATGAACCCAGGTTAATCAGGTAAAATGAACTCCCCAAATGCATTTTTAAATTAGCCCAATTACTTGTTTTAATTGAGTAATCATGGTAAGCATGCATATGAATTGGTATACAATTTCACCTATGTTTTGCATGAGGAATGGAGGGTTGAATGTTTTGGTACCTCAGAACTAGGCTGAATGTCCAGAAAACATACTAATGTTTTGAGGATGAATGCTCATGCTGATGAATCAATTACTCTCCATGCAAGGACGTTTATTGCTTTAAATGTTCAGAAAACATTGAAAAACATGACAAGAATAAAATCAATTTTGTTTATTCAATTGGATTAAACTAACTGGATTTCCACAAGGACAAGGGCAATTGGATTTAGTGTTATTTTGCATATTGTTCCGGTGTCATCTTGGTGGGGACAGTAGTCTGTTTTAGGAGAAAAAATTTGAAGGGCAATAAAACGTTAATGATCTCATTGTCGTGTTTCAGTGTAGACCCCTGTACACCTAATGTCATAGTAACCTCACTGTTCATGTTACTACTACATCTAATGCAGGAGAAGGGCTTGAGAACGGCGGACACGTGTGTGAGCTCGTACACCTACGAGCGTTCACTTGAGCCTACGTGGTGGACTAGGTTGTTGCTTGATTCATGATTTAGTTGGGGCTATTAGATTTCCTTCCCTGAGGCATTTTATAATCTGTTTAACCAAACTCAGTCGTTTGTCTTATTTGCTGACTGCTTAACAGATGGATTTGTGGTGTTGGTAATTACTATATGAACATTAATAAGACGTGATATCTTTTATTAATTAACCGTTTTCCAGGTTTGTTTTTCCAAATGACGTGAGGTAGATTATATATAAATATTAGTGATATACAAATATTAGTTTTACAACATTAGCATTTTGAGAAGTCATGTAAACTTCTCAGCACCTCAGGGTGGGGTTTTTCTGGCTTTTTTTTTTCCTATATTATTCTTCATAATTCTTCTCTAGCAGCAAAATTGTTTTTATGTTTTGCTAAAAGTTGGTCTCCTTGACCTAACACGAACATAAACTTGGCCAATGTCCTAAATACTTTTTGTATTTATCATGGCCAAGTGATGTTCTGCCATCTTATTTATATTCTTATGTTTGCACCCCGTCCTTCATTCTAGAGAATTCCAGAAGTAGAAATCAGGTGTAAACAAGTATGAAGACGGTGCACCACACGGAAAAATCACTCCTCTCACCACTGAAATGCAGCCACTTTGGGGAGTCATTACTGTACACAGTTGAAGACAAGACTGTAAACATGAACTGTATTGTGCTAGGAAACAGTGGCAGAGTGTCCAAGGGGGCCGTGGAGTGGCAAACTGTGAGGGCTTCATTTCCACAGGTGAGACCTTGGTCGCTCATAAACCTCATGCTAGGACTCTGGGAAGGATGAATTTCATTCTGCGCTGTGAAAGAACAGTCCCTTCGATTACCAGCGCGCCTGGCTGACGAAGTGCTAAGTGATATGCAATACATGGGAACATCAGTCAAACTAAATGTCGCATGTGCTTTCCCAAACTGTTATTTTGGTTGGAAGCACTTGCAGGTTCTCTTGAGAAAAGGCACAGCACCAGAAGTTGGTCAGGCAGCAGTAGGTAACCTCAGAATTTGAGCGTTGAATTTCTGGCATTCAGAGAGAAAGAATGAAATGAAAATGGCGTGCGAATGAATGGCAGAGCTGTCTTCGATAACATTACCGTGCCAACATGGATATTCCATAGGAGCAATAGGTGGCTACATTTTCTGATTCTTCTTTATTTGCCATTCCCTATTTGTGACTCTGAGTCATGGAGAAGAGGCATTACCATTTGAATTTAGGACCACATGCACTTAAGAAATGTTGAGCAGGAAGAGCAAAACGTTTCTTGACCTCCCATTAACACTCAGACCCTTTGTACGTATACACAATTAAAGCTAAAATGTTCTCCTTTTAAAGGGTTTAATTTTGTAGGAGATAATGACGATATGCAAATGTTGGCCTGATGCGATGTGCACATCGTGCGGTTTCGCCCCTATGAACATGCGGTATTAGAAGGGTACAGCTCCTTTCCTGACAAGTGCATTCCTTTGCTGCTTTTTTTACTCATCCATATTTGGCAGGAAATTCACATGCATGCTAAATGCCACAGCTATAATTTTTTATGACAACTCAGTCCTTCTCAGAGAACGTTACGGCCTTACTATAACAGAGGTGGATGAATCAGAATATGTTATGATGAGTTGCTGTGACGTTTCTGTACCAAAATAGTCTAATGCTTAGAATACGTTCTACAGTAAACACACAAAGCATGAGTGAGGCTGGGCTAGCTTTCCGGTGCTTGACTCTGAATTTCCAACTTTATTGCAGTACACTGCCGACCGACTTTGTGCCTTCGCGTCAAGACAGCAAAAAATGCTGTCAGCAAACAGGACCATAGTGTAGGTTTGCTGTTGTCTTGCATCACTAAAAATTTACAAAGTCCTTTGAATTTTGAAATAATTAAAAAGTAGATAAATACTTTGACTACTGCAACAGGCTATCTGGGTTGTCCAGCTTTCAGTATTGCAGCCAACAAGTTTTATTTTGCCATAGCCTTTTTTAACGCATTGCATTACACTGAAACCAGCAGCTTTTCTAAGCAATCCTCCTCCGTGGGGACTTGTACACAGCTGAAATTACCTAATGACCTAAATGATCACATCAGACTTCCTAGACCTGGTAAGGGTGATACCAAAGATGGCAGTAGCACATGTAGGGCGCAGCTAGACTGCAATGCGAAAAGTGGACTTGAACCTCTTCTACAAGCTCAGGACTGGCTCCGAACGCGCGCCCGTTTGCCAAAGCGAGCGAGACGACCCATGTGTCAATCTGTCGCATGCGTAAATACAAGATCACTCTATTTTATCCCTACTGTAGCATTCATTTCCTGTTGAATGGAGCTCAAATAAAAGTTGTGTGTGATACTGCATAACTACATAATTGTTATTTGCTTTGTTCATGAGGGCAGTTCTTGAGAATACCCAATCCTCTTAAGCATTCTTGTTGTGAAGAGCAGATCTGGAGCAAACAATTTGACATCAGTGTGTGCTCAGTACCTGAAAGATGCATTTTTTTCCTGGCAAGTCAGTTTGCTGTAGAATACAAAGTTTCATGAATTAAAATATATATTACTGGGAAAACTGCCCTGCAAGTAATAAATCTCCATGATTTATACCATGAAATATATTTGTAATAGGTGCCATTATAATGACTCTTACTGGTATTCAATAACACGTTTTAATGGTATAAAATAGTTTGCCGTCAGTCTGCGTTCAGTTTGCAGCATTGCTATTAGAGGTATTCCACATTAAGCTCTATTACCTAAACCATTCACAAGTATTTTCTCCAATGGTTTGTATCTACCTGTATCACCTAAAACAAATAAGACATAATTCCAAATCATCAATTTTCTAAACATATTTTATGTCCTATTATTACAAATAATGGCTAAAATTATCATCACAGAATGAGTCTGGTGAATTTGTCCCTAATTCCTGAAGATTCTTCTTTTATTTACTGGCTTTTTTTTTTTTTTCATTGAATGTGACAGAAATTTGTAAGACCTAGGGATGTTTCTGTACATTAAGAAATGCAAATAGTGAATACTCTTTCACTGATTTGTCTACAGTATATGGTACTGCAGAGCAATCTCTGACTTTCTGTATTATCTTGAGAGTAGTTTTGAAAACTCATCCTTCTGATGGTTGTAAAGCTTTCTTCGGCTAATCCTGACATAGATCTAGATTGGTGCTGAGCCAGATATGATTTTCTTTGGGGAATTAATCCTGTCTGACTGATTAGCCTTTGTGCTTTCAATTTTATAAAGATGGCAAAGCTGGATCGGAGCATTCACGGCTCACTTCCCCTGCTAGCTGATATTTGAGGACAAGCAGAACGTTCTTTATAAAGTAATGATCCTCGTGGTAAGGTTTGCGATGTTGTAAAATTTCCTGTGCGCTCATATTACAAGATGTAGGCAGCTCTAGTCCAAGATATGCCAGTATTTCATTACTTTTTGATGTAGTCCGTGGCCAAATTAAATGAAGGCAGTGCAGTAATTGTGATTTAGGATCCACAATTCAAAAACTGCCTAGGTGTATTGGTGTCTCACATTAGCGTGCATTCTTTCAAATAAAATCCAGCTTTGGGGCCAATTGAAATCTTGCATATCTAATGCTGACTTGACCAGAATATGCACTAAATAGCCATTTTAATAAATGGTGTCTCTTCCCAGGATAAACTGGGAAGCATCTGAGTGCGCTGTATAAATACATTGCGGGACAAACGTAGCTTTTTCTGCTCCTAAACTAATCCCACTTTCTCCTTTTGTTTCTTCTTCTAATCTCACAGCTGACGGATAAACAGTTTTGAGACTATTGGCTGTTTGATAGTTTTCTGATTTTTTTTGTTACTGAGGTGTGTGATTGTCATCTCTGCTCCATGGAATTGTTTTTTCCCTTTAGTTTGAAGACTGAAGTTTTTTAAGCAGGAGAGCGATGAACGACAAGTAAGAAATGCTCTTGGGCAGCCAGTTTGCATGCAAGTATGCACCACCAGCAGCCAGTTTCTAATATTCCTGTGAAAAGCCAAGCCCATGCATAACAGGTTTTGTGAACGGTAGATGAAAACGGGTAGACACGTGGCTGAAGTGTGCAACCATTTGGAAGATAAGTAGATGATCTTGAATATAATTTTACAGTATTTGTTCCACTCAAATGCACATGCAAATTCACGTGTTCTCCTCCTATATTATGACCTAATGAAATATAAA
This sequence comes from Struthio camelus, assembly GCF_040807025.1. NCBI lineage: Eukaryota > Metazoa > Chordata > Aves > Struthioniformes > Struthionidae > Struthio > Struthio camelus. Next base: position 668,935 of record NC_090954.1, read on the forward strand.
ACATTTTGGGAATGGTGTCACTCTCTGATGTAGTGGAATTAACACAGTGATTTTCTTCACCAACTGAAAATAAATCAACAGGGAAAACCGAGAAATAAAATGTTGCCTTTATTTTTTCCAATCCATGACCGCTGAGTTTAGCTGTTCAGCCTTAGACTTCCTACAATGGTTATCTCATGAACAATGTTCCAGTATCATCTTGCATCCTCTTTATCCCTTGTATCGTATTCCTCTACAGCAGGCTGTAAGCACTATGGGGCAAGGAGCCAGTATTTATGTGTTACAACGTGCCGTGCACATTGGTTGTGCACTCTATATATAGTGCTCCTGGTCCCCAGAAGACCTTCTGTATTTGTGTCTCATAAAGGTTTTTCAGGCCTGGATACCAAACCAATATAAATCAGTTTTTGACGTTGCACTGTCGTGTGCTAGTGGAGTTTATTAGCAAACGACACTAAAATAAAAAAACAAAACCAGAAGACCTCACTTGTAGTACCACTGAATGACTGTTTTCAAGCAAAAACGTATTCCTTAGCATAAACTATGCTCAACTAGTTCTAATACACTGATGCTATAACATGTGGCCTTAATCTTTACAAATGGCAAATCCTATTTACCGTGTAAGTATTTAAGCTAATTATGTCTCTGCTGTAAGGAACACGTGACAGTTCACGCTGTATCCTTTAAAGGACACAGCAGTACTGGATCCTCATGAAATATTCTGCATCTCATTCCATTTATTGGATATTGTACGTATTCTGCTATGTGTTTAGTAGCTATAGCACAGAGAAAACTGCTATGCTGTGGCTAGATCATCCATACAGTAAAGAAGGAAACAAACCCAGAAACATGGGTTTCCTGGAAGTGCTTTCTCTGTGTTGTGGTTTCACAGTTACGGTGTCAGCTGTGTTACAAGGAATGATTTGATAAACAGAAGGAAATTTTGGCTTTACAAAAGCGGCTTTTGAAGTTGAACTCCTGTGCTGATGACTTCAGGAAGAGCGATGTTCTCGGAGGAGAAGGTGCGGGGAGGGTTTTAACGGCTTCTGTAGTAACCGCAGAAGTGCGGGGAGATGCCCGGCCTTGCCTCCATAGGGCACCGCCGTCAGCGGCGGAGGCGACAGCCCTCATAACGACATCGTGGCCCGGGGCCCCGTTGCTGTAATACAGGGAGAAATCGAGGCAGGCGGCAAAGGCGACCGCGCGCCGCCTCCATTAAAGGGGGTGACCCAGGGAAGTGCCGGCGAGGGCGTCGGACCCGCACGCGCTCTTTGCTAGGCGCGAGCCCCTCGGGAGCGCCCCGGCGGAGGTGCGGAGCCCTGCCTCCCTCGCAAGAGGCTTTCTCCTCCTCGCTGCCCCTTGCAGCTCTCAGCGCGGGGGCAAGGGCCGGCGGCTGCAGCCGGCTGCAGGGCGACGGGTGATTCCCTTGCCCTGCTGGGGACGTTGCGCCGGACCTTCCCTGGCGCCCAGCGGGGCAGAATCAGACCTGCTGTTTCCGTGCTGGTTCTGGTCGCGGCGAGAACAGCGAGAAGGGAAACGTCTAAGCCCAGGGAAGTCGACGAACAAAGCTAATCCGCGGGCCTTTGTTGACGGAGGGGCGGCTTGCTGCGTTGCGATCCCGTTGGAAATCCTCCCGCCGGCGGCGGCGGTGAGGACAGGACGCGGGCGCGCTCCTGCTGCGGAGCGCTGCCCTCGCAGACCCGCGGGAAACCTGCTGCAGCCCGCGGGGATCTGCCGCCTTGCTGGGGGGTCGCATGCCGCTCTCAGGGAAACGATGAGTTGCAGAAAAATACGGGAAATTGCTATGGAGTAATCAGTAGATAATCCAGGCCTACCGTTCAAGAGACACAGTTAGCTGAGATTTGTTTTCAGCTCTAATTTCCATGCAGTCCATTGTTATTTCTCCCTAACTATGCATGTAACCTTTGCAATCTATAAGGTATAGCTATAAAAAACTATATATGTGTGTATATATATATATATATGTATGTATGAAATTTGTGGTAGACTCTTAAAATCTGATATAACAAAAAGCATGGGCAGAATTACAGATAAATGTGAGAAAATGATTCAATTTTCATAAAAGATAATATCTAAAGTAGGTAGTGAGATGATACAAAGGAAATATCCTGAAAACATGGTTGATAAAAGTCGTCTTTTTCGCATCCGATTTTTGAAAGGGCATTAGCTCAGTGTGAACTTGGGGGAAGAGTTTCTACTGCCGATAACTGCAGTGGTTTTCAGTTTTTGCTGCTTTCAGAAGAAGAGAGAACAAATTGTGAAACCTTGAATCCTTTAGTAGCAAAAATGTTTCTTCTCCCAAACAGTGCTGCCCAGGTCATGATTTGATGGTTGCACTTGATAAATCCAAGTACCTGACCTCAGTCTGGTGCAGAGAGCGCTCTGTGCTAACATGCCCTTTCTCCGCCGTGCAGGCAGCTGCGTACGCAGTCACACCCACAGATGCGAATCTGACACTGGGGGAGCAAAATCTGTGTAACTTTGCACTGAAAGAATGCGTCCCACTAGCTTATTTGTGCGCTGTGTGCGTACGAAGGAGATATGCCTGATGCCCTATGACGGACTGGGTAACTGTTTTTGCCGTTTGTGGACGCTGCCACGGTGGTGGTAATAAACACGTGCAACAGCTTTGCTGTTTTTAAGATATTTGTAATATCTAACGCCATGCAAGGTGGAGAGTATAAGCTGTGCTCTGTGTGAACTTAGAGAGTCTTTCGAATGAATAAGTAAAGGCCCCTGAGAGTGAAAACCAGTAGGAGTGTTTGTATAGCTTCCTGGAGCAGCGGGCGCAAAGCAGGGTTTAGGGCAGCGTTTCTACCGTGGAGCAACGCGTCAGGTAGCTGAGTCAGGTTTTGGTTAAGAAGAACAAATGGGAAGCGCTGGCTGGCAGTAGGGCGCTGGCTGGGGCTGTCCCGAAGATGGGACAGTGGGGCAAAGGAGGCTGTTTTCAGACCCTGGCACGAAATGCCTTGCAGTGCAAGAGCGAACATGAAGAAAGCCCCGCTGCAATGCCGCGGTAAGTGGTCAGTCTAACCGAAAATGGGAGAGAAACGCTGGGAGAGCGGGTATTCCCCGAGCCGGGCGGCGTGAGGAAGAGGCTCGTTATTTGTGTGCTGCTGATCCTGCGCAGCTTGTTCCGGTAACAGCAATCGCAGGCAGCAGGGCTGAGAGCAAAGCAGATCAGTTCATCACATGACCCTTGGGGGGCAGAAGTCTTCACCGACTTTGCATTCAATGAACTGATTCTTTTTTTCCTGCCTCCAAGTCCTGACCCTTATTCTTCCTGTCATTCGTGAGGGGAGCGCTGCAGCTTACCCTTTACATGTGACTTGACTTCCTCATGTTCATCGTCTCGGTTTAATCCCGTAAGTTATCCGTCTTCCTCAAGTCACGTTAATCATGGTTCACGTAATTGTAACTGTATCTCGGATGGGCTGTGGCTTCCTCAGTTTTCTTAACTTATGCTGCTTGTAGTTGAAAAGATTAGTTCAAATAACTGGGGTACGGCGTAACGTCGGTTGAGGTTTTTGGTGTGCTACGTGAGAAACACAAGGGCACCGTTTCAAAGCGCAGTGGGCATCTGCAGTAAGCTTAGAAATCCTGCTACCGCACGTGGGGCTTCGCACACGCTCTGCAGTGGCCCCTTGGGCATCCAGCCCTCAATCTGCAGGAGAAGAGAGAGGGTCCAGCAGGGGCCCATTTTACCCGCACCGCACGTCCTTCGGTGAAGCGGATGGTGGCGTTGCTGGTTGGTGCCCTTCCCGCGTCTTCCCCAGGCTCCATGGGCTGCGAACAAGTCCCGTCTGGGTGTCGCAGTGCACTCCTCCGTATGGTGGGAGTAGTATTCATCCACCTGCTGCGGGGTGCATTGGTGCCTGTGGTCCTGGGGAAGGAAAGATCCCTGAGCTGCAGCCAGCGTTGAGCAGCCTCTGGCACGGCAGGGACGAGAGCGGGGGCACGCGCGTGCGCTGTGGATGGTGGTCCTAGGTACCGACGGGCTGATACAGCCCCAAAGGCTGAGGAAGGAGCTGCTGCTTTTGAGGTGTGCTTGGCTGCAGGGCGACTGATAAAATCATCCAGTTATTGATGGCAAAACATCTTCAGTGAAAGGCCTTACTTTCTGATTTGCTCCCATTTTCCCACTGGTGCCTGAGACAAGGACTCGCTATGCCTAGTTATTTCAGGGAAGGTCATTTTCCCTTTATGTTGCTGCAAATGGGCCTGTATTAGAAAATACAGAAAGTGCGTGCACTGAGACCTCCAACGGGCCGTGCACTACAAATTCAAGGGCCAAGGAGGTCTGTGATCCGGGCCTGGTCTGCAAAGCAGGGTCAGGAGCCGTCTGGTACTCGGACCGCACGGCTGGGTAGTGAGCGCTGCCCGCCCCCAAGTGCCCCGCTTGCATCACCCGAGGGAGGGCTGGGTTGAAGATGAGTTGTGGTTCAGAGGAGAGTCGCCAGGGCCCAGATCGCCGCTTCCGGCCGGAGTGGGAGCCCGAGTGTCGGACCGCGGTCGGATGTGGCGAGGTGCGTTCCCGGCAGCAGCAGCGGGGTTTCCTGTGGAGCTGAGACTAGCCCAGGGATGCCTCCGCTACGATGTCGATGTTCAGCGCTGGGGACTGAAAGAAGGCTCTGGCTCCTTGTCAATGCAGTTCTTCCAGCATGTGTGCGGCGCAGGGGTCTCTGTCCCACGACGGCCTCCTGTTCCACTTAGTGTCATCCCTTAAATAAGGGCCAGTAGCCGGATTGGCTGACGCCAATTACGTGTGCCATAATAGGAGTATAATTACCCCATTTTTGCTGCTTAATTAGCTTCTCAGATTTGAAGTGCCCTGTCTCCTGCAATCTGCTGGCAGAAAGATTCAGCGCACATTTATAAATGCATTTGGAACTGGACATGATAAGAGAAATCGTACAGGAGCTTTAAGTGCTCTCCCCCTTAGAATATTAATTTTGCGACATGACCTTCACTCAGATCAAAAATTAGGTCCCAGCTCTGGTGCAAGCTCTGCAGTGGTGTCATACTAGCACTTGTTTCCCTTCCTGAGCAGAGATGGGCTTTCAGTTAAGGCATGGTCTTATATGCCTAAGTCATGCATACCTGGTTAGTATGAATAACAGCAGATACCATTTGTATTGTCTCCTTCATTTGAAAAATCTGCAGGAACTCCCTGGGAGAAAACTTCTTTCCCTTGTAAGAAAACAACATCATGTAGTCCGCTGTCTTTTCAGAACTAAAGTAGCATTTAGGAAGGCAATACTGGGTCTAAGAGGTTGCATGACTTTACAGTTACATTGCAAAGTAATGACTGGTGCAAAGAATGTCACTAATTCTAATTAATTTACTTATGCATTTAAGTGCACTGTCAAGAAAGATGTTATTTCTCTTTCAAATGTACACAATTAAACATTTATTCCTGTTGTGATTTCCTATGTACACAGTTAATATCCCTTCCCAGTACCCCCTGCTCACCGCCATATGTCGTGTTCCTCAGAAACGGTATGTAGCACTCCAAAGCAGCGTCAAGTCTGGTGCTTACCAAGAACGGCGCACGGAAATGGCTCATCCTGCTGTGATCTCTGATGCATTTGTTTCTGTAAAATATAGATCACAGCAGTGCTAGGAAGCTGCTCAGAAACTTGCTCCTCAAGGAGTATCCTTCTCCACCCGGCAGCAGCGCGGGGTGCAGCGCGGAGCTCGACCCCGTCCTGCCCTGGCAAGCAGGGGGCTCCGGGGACAGAGCCGGAGAGACGCGAGGCGCAGTCTGCAGGCCAGCCGCGTCCATCAGAAGGTCTCAGAGTCCACAGTGATGACCACCACCACGACTGTCAGTGGTCACTGCTGGTGTGGCTCAAATAGAAAGTGAAGTGTGCGCAAATCCAATTACGGCAGAGTAAATCACCCAGCGGGCTGCAGAGAAACAGCCGCTCCGAACAGTGGGGAGAGAACCAGGTCGTTTGACGTCCGTTTTGCTGTTGCCGAATCCCCCAGGCAGGACTGCGAGTCGTGACGCCCCCTCCGCGGGCCACCACGTTACTGGCCGCGGCTGGGACGGAGCCGGCGCTCTCCCTCGGGCAGGGGGGAGGCGAGCGGGCGGCCGCCCCGGCGGGAAACGCGTGAGCCGGGAGAGGCCCGCGGGAGCGGGCGAGGAGCGCGGTGCTGGGACGCGCGGTGGGAAAGCACCGCTCTTAGGGCGGGTTTCCATTAGCATTGCTCTCCAGGGAGGCTCGGAAAGAGGGGCCTCTGCGATGAGCGGGGCTGGGTTCGCCCTCATCGAGCCTGCAAGGGCGCGGGGCCGGGCGGCAGGGTCGGTCGCTGCAGCCGGGGTGGTCCCGCTGCTGGCGCCGGGGGTCCCCGGGTGGCGGCCGGGGTCTGCGGCGGGCGAGGAAGGAGGCGCGCCGGCGGCTCGCTGCGGACGCCGGCGGGCCCGGGAGGGCGGCAGCCTGGCGCCAGCTGAGCAGGCTCAGGTGGACAGCGGCTAGGGTCGTCTTTATGCTGTCTCCCAGTCCATTTTAACCCAGCCCTCTGGCCCGCGCAGGCTGCCTGTCTTTTGCCCTTACTTTCCATCTGGAGCCCGAGAGCCGGGTTTCCCTCGCCGGCTGTCCCTGTGTTTTCACAGGTCCCACGCCTGGAACGCAGTCAGCAGAGATTTACCGGGAAAAATGCTGCTACTGCTTGCGCCGGTATTCAGAAACATGCTTTGCAGATTATCTGTTACTTTAGATGCTGAAAGAAACTGAATCACCTTGTGGCGCCTGCGCTGTGAGGTCTAGAAGCGCCCCCGCGGGCGCTGGCTCTGGAGACGGTGCTGTGGCCGCGGCTCTTCCCGTCCCGGCGGCCGTGGACGCGGCCGGGCTCGGCGCTTGGCTCGCCCCGGCCTGAGGATCGGAGACGCGCTGGGATCGAACAGCCTTGCTTAAAAGAGGTGAAAAAATCTGGTAATAGACATTGAACTTCCAAATGCAAATAGCTTACCCTGACTGAAAGGACCTGTCATTTTTCCAAGGACAGGAGCTGCTTTAGTTAATTGGTGATAATTAAAACATAGAAAGGGCTATCAGGATGGTATTAAACGGAAATAATATGTATGTGGCATGAGCAAAATTAATCAATAGAAATAATTATCGCAAGTTTAAAAGAAATTTCCTTATCTAATAATACATTTAATAGTTTAAAAAAAAAAGAAGATACCATTCTAACCTAGACCTGTAATTAGGCAAATCCATTTAGTGCTCATGGATATGAAGGTAAAAATAAATTAGCCGAAAGAAGTTTTTTGTGCAAGTTTTGTACTGAGAATAAAATCAGAGGTTTGCGTCAATTATTATTAATGCACTGTTTCGGTCCCACAGAAACCTGTGCACAGAGGTTCTTAGACCTATTCTAATTTGAGCAAAAATCAGTGGAGTGGAAAGTGCTCTCTGAGTCTTCAAGATATGTCAAAGTATATAACGTGGTAGACACCTGGGGGTTCGGAAAGCAGTGACAGCTACAAGCTGACCTTTGGTGAATTTAATCTGCAAATGGATTCCTGCTTAGGACAGCTAATGCTTTTAGTTATTGTAAAGGCTTGCTCCTGAGTTTTAAAAAGCTGGGAATAAATGGATTTCGTGAAGCAGCTCCTATGCACAATGCATAACAAACAGGTGGCTTGTGGATGTATTTAAATGATACGGTATATTGAAAAACTTTGCAGGACTTGTGAATACATAATTATCATTCATGGAAAATGGGGAGAATAATTTTTCTAGTTAATAAAGGAGAAAGGAGTTGGCACTTGTTAAAGTGGAGATATGCTGAAGACAGGAGCCTGCTGAAGCGAAAGGGAGGGAGGGAGGTTGTTGATTTGTGTTTGCTTCATAAATAATTTTCATAAGCGCTCCGGGGACTTCTTGTTAGCTGGGTGTTGCCTTTCGACCGAAGCTTGCCGTTTCCGGTGCGAAGGGAGGACGTAATATAGTAACATTTGGTTATTAGAAGTCTGCCTTTATTTTTCTTTTTTGGGGTTGAGATTATTTAAGGTAGATTGCCCCTGTACCTTGTACCGAGTGTGGGTACCTACACGAACGCACGCCTGCAGGCAAACACCCGTAGCGGGTAGAAGCGATCAGATTCTCGGGCATATTTTTTTGTTTTTTAATCTTTCTTTTCATTATCTCTTTTGCTGCGGGAGGTCACTGTCGTTATCTTCCCTTTGTAGATAGGGGAGCACAAGCTCAGGGATGTCTGTTGGTTTGCCGGGGTCAGCAGCAGTTCCGAGTCCCAGAGCGCCGCGTTCAGGGCCGGTCCCCTTCGCTGTGCCGTGCACGACGGTAGAAGGAGGTCCTAGCAGCACAGAGGTTATTTCTAATGCACAGTGTTGCTGCTTTGACTCCTTCCAGCCTGAAGGAGAGCTTTGGTAAATACATGTATGCGCTTTGCCATGAAACCGGGGCTGGGTCTTGTGCCTCGTCGCAGTGAGGTGCATTCAGGCTAACCCATGGATCGAGCCTGACACAACTGAGAACAGTGTCAGCTGCAAATACAGCACATTTGCCTAGTTTAAACATGTGTCTGGTGATTACACCAAGGAACTCATATTCTGTAACAACCCGATAAAGACTTTGGTCATGGAGACTTCAGGTTCACGCTTCTCTGGCGAGCCTTGGTGGCTTGTCCCATCGGTGATCCCTGTGCGAAGGAATGGCCTGTGACGGGATCCACTGGCAAAGCCTTGAAGTTGCGCATGCATCTTCGTAAGTGCCAGCATCCTCTGAGGTGCAATTTCACGTTGCCTCGTATCAATGTCCAGGTGACAGCGTGTCAGAAATCTACCCAGGGAACCAAGCAGCCGAGAACCTGGGAATTCACCTTTCTTCACAAGGTCATGACATGAGGCAGAAAAAGCCTTTTCTCTGTCCTGCCAGTGAGACTTGTCTGAGAGGATCCCCACGCCCCTCGGAGAGGCTACGCTGGAGCGCGGGCCGTGCCGTCAGCAAGGCGTGGGTACTGGATCCCTGTGCTGCCTCGCTGAGAGATGCTGTCTCCGGCACCTCCTCTGAAATGCGCAGTTCCCAAGGAGCTAGTGCAATCTCCGCAGAATGTTGTAGGCTATAAAATCTTGCACCTTGCCAATGAGATTTTAATTATGACACTATAGTTAGGGGAGGAAGTCAAGCTGCAGCCCACCGCTGTATCATACAATGGCATCCAGTATCTTTGTCCATTCACTCTGCATCCCTCCAATCCCATGCCGGTAATAGCGATGCTCCCTCCTGATGTGGCCTGGAGCAGTCCCGACAGCGCCTCTGCCGTAGAGCTGCGCTCCGCGGGGAGAGGTAGGCAGCGAGCGTCGCCTTTCCTGCAGCAGAGCCCTGGCCCCGCCGGCGCGGAGGGCTCTCGCTGAGCCCTCTGACTGAGAATTAGGCTGCTGCAGCTCCTGGCGTGGGGCAGCGCACACGGGCGAGACACAGGCCACTGCAGCCTGCCTCGGCGTGTGCGGCGGTAAGTGGAAAGGCACCTCCAACTGATCCTCAAGGCTCACGTCGCTGCCTTACTGGGGATGTCTTGTATATCAGCAGCGTGGTCGTGCTTCATCCTACACCTTTGGATGTGACAAATAATAAAAGTGGACTTAGGAGAAATCACCCCCCGTTAGTTTCTTCCCTGCCTCTGCCAACGGTTCAGCCAATGCCTAGGCTTATTTCTTCCCAGAGCAAGACAGCAAGACACTCTGCCTCCCAGAGAGTGATGGTTTCCCTTCAGAGTGCGTCAGGCGGCAGGTCCAGAATGCAGCCGGTCCTTTCCAAGATGTGCCCTGAAATCGAGGGCCCTCACTTCCTCGCTAGCTCCTGTGCTGATGCTCTTCTGCGGACATCACCAGTCCCCTTGCACGCGGGGCAGGAGCGACCAGGGCAGGAGCGTCCGGGGGGCAGGAGCGTCCTCGGGGGCAGGAGCGTCCGGGGGGGCAGGAGCGTCCTGGGGGGGCAGGAGCGTCCGGGGGGGCAGGACCGTCCGGGGGGGGCAGGAGCGTCCGGGGGGGCAGGAGTGTCTGGGGGGCAGGAGCGTCCGGGGGGGCAGGAGCGTCCGGGGGGCAGGAGCGTCCGGGGGGGCAGGAGTGTCTGGGGGGCAGGAGCGTCCGGGGGGGCAGGAGTGTCTGGGGGGCAGGAGCGTCCGGGGGCAGGAGCGTCCAGGGGCAGGACCGTCCTGGGGCAGGACCGTCCGGGGGGGCAGGAGCGTCCAGGGGGGCAGGACCGTCCGGGGGCAGGAGCGTCTGGGGGGGCAGGAGCGTCCGGGGGGGCAGGACCGTCCGGGGGGGCAGGACCGTCCGGGGGGGCAGGAGCGTCCCGGGGGCCGGGGCGGGGGCCGGGGCAGCTCGCACTCCGCCCGCCCGGACGCGCCCTGCCCCGACGGGGCGGGCGGAGCGCGCCGAGCCGCGCCGAGCCGAGCCGAGCCGAGCCGCGCCGTATGGGAGGAGCCATCGGGCCCCGCCGCCCCCGCGCCCCCCCCGCCCCCGCCGCATTTCGCGGCCGGCCGCCGCGGAGCAGGGCGCGGGGGGGATGATGGATCCGCGGCTGCGGCTGCTGACGCCCCGCGCCCGCCAGCCCGCCGTCAATGGAGGAGGACGTTGAGACCCGCAAGATCAACAGCAGTTTCCTGCGAGACCACAGCTATGCGACGGAAGGTGAGTGCCGCGGCGGCGCCCGCCCGCGCTCGGCCCCGCGGCGGCGGCGGCGGCGGCAGCAGCAGCAGCAGCGGCAGCAGCAGCAGCAGCAGCAGCAGCAGCAGCAGGTGGGGCCGCCCCGTCCCTGCGCCCCGCCGCCCCCCACCCCGCTGCAGCCCTGCACCCCGCCGGCCCCCCCCCGGGCTCGGCCGCGGCCTCCCGCAGCTCCTGGCGCGGACCGGGGCCGCCCCGCCGCCGCCCCCCGCTGCGCTGCCCCCCGCGCTGCGCTGCCCCCCGCGGTGCCGGCCGCCGTCCGCAGCGCGGCGGGGGCGGCGGGGGGCGGCGGCGCGGGCCCCAGGGCCCCGAGGGGCGCACCGCCGCGGGGTTTGCCCTGCGGGGCGGTGTCAGGCAAACGTGCTGGCTGCGCTCTGTCTTTGACCTAACCCGCTGCCGTGACTCAGCACGGCCGGAGCCGGCAGGTACCCGCTGCCTCCGCCGGGCACCCCGACCTCCTGCGCGATGGGTGCGGGTCCCTCCGGCTCCAGCCTCGCAGAGGAGGTCTGACATCTTGGATACGCCAGAGCACCCCCACCCCCGTTTTCAGCTGGAGTTGTCCCTCGGTGGATGCTGGAATAGCCGAAATGGAGATGTGGCTTGTTGCTCCGGCAGTTGTGCATGAGTCACAGGCTCAGGTATTGGCGGTGGATGGAGTGGACGTGCCGCGGCGCCGCGCGGGCTCGGCCCTTCTCCTCCCGCCCCTGCCGGGAGATGCCCGTAGTCCCCGCGTTCCCCCGCGACGGGGGCAGGTACTCCCGCACCGGGGAAGTAAAGCAGGGCCGGTTCCTGCCAGAAAAGGGCCAGGGCTAGGTCTGTCCCTGAGCGCCAGGAAGCCTCTCCCTGCAGCTCTGCCCGGCGCCTCTCAGGAGCCCCGGGTGCCTTTGCTTGTCTGTGATTTGAGCCGGGGAGCCGTGTGGCCCCGGGGCACGGCTGGCGCTCGGAGCCATCGGCAGCCCTGGGGCTCATCCTGCCCCGCTGCGGGGCCTCCGCGTGCTGCTCTGTGAAACGGAGCGATGCGTAGCGCTGGGGGGTCGCTGGGGGGTCGCTGGCCGCAGCGGCGCTGCGCATTCCCGGGGCCCCGAGCGCGTCTGCCGGTGCTGCGCTGAGCGGCAGGGCTTGAGGAGCGCGAGGCAGGCACGGAGATGCAATTTCAAAACAGCCTTCGTTATCTTATGACGGTCTTACTGGCATCCACAGGTAGTCTGTGACTGTAATTATTTCTGTAATGTTAGGAAATACGATAAATACTAGTGCAGTTGTTGTTAAAGAAAAGAAATAGTTGTCTCAGGGCTGTTTTTCCTACAAGCCTCTGCATGAAGAAATATGTCTTCTGACTTGTGTATTGCAGGGGAGACGAGCTGCCAAAACTGGTAGACATGCATAATGTCACACCCCAGCTAAGCGCATGGGGACTGGCCGCTGGTGTCCTTGAATATAAACCTCATGTTATGGCATGGGCAGCGAAGGGGATGGCGTGGCCGTGTTGGGTCCGGGCATCGGGGAGTGAGCTGCAACGTGCTCATGATGCTGCAGTCTGCCACCAAGAGGCAGGCTCCGCCGGTGGTAACGCCGAGGGGCCGGAAAAGGATCTGCCTTTGCTGTCGTTTCTGACGGCTGGAAAGCTGTGGACTTCACATCAATTCTGTCACAACCTTCTTTTGCTTCCTTACTTCAGGAGAAAAATGCAGCTGCTCTAAAGCAAAAGACCAAATCCCTCCCGGCCCCTCCAGGAAATATCTGTTTTCCCAGTAGCACCGACACCTTACAGGAGTCTCTGAAAACAGACTCCGCAGCGGAGAGCCTGAACAGGCTCCCTTATTGTTTCAGGCTCCAAAGGCGCTGGAGAAAGATAACACATGACACAGAGTTTGGGACTTTTACAGCTCTAGCACATTGCTGAAAGAGAGTTTATCTAGTGGAAAAATCTTCTGCTTAATACAGTAATAAAAAGCTTTAGTTAGCTGGCGGACCACAGAAAAAGAGCATGTGCAGGTTCACCCGGCAGCTGGGGTAAGAGGCCCAGTGCCTGTCCGTTCCTGCCCATCTCTCAATCCTCTTGCTCTCTGGGACGCTCTTCTCAAGCAGCTATGCGTTGTGTCCCAGGCAGGCCACGCGTGGCAGGCCACGTCCACCTGGTCGGGCAGTGGTGGAGGGACGTTCCTGCTGGGGTGGGTGGGTGTGAGCCAGAGCTTCTGCAGGGTGGTGTGCCAGCATGGGTGCAAGCTACCCTATTTCCAGGTCACCTGCCTCACGTCGTCTTGTGCTGTGGTCTGTGGAAGGATGAATTTGCCATCACTGCCCTATAAAAGGCAGCTGCAGCAGCCAGCAAATAAAACATGGGATGTAACTGCCCTGTAGTAACCTGCTGAGAGCTCAGTTTTCCTAGTTGGGAAGGATGAGGGGTTGAGATGAGCCTGCAGTGATTTCAGCTTGTGATAGGAGGAGGTATGGAGAAGTTTCAGTGATAGGTTCAGTCTAGTAGTCTGTGGTAAATTTCCCCAAGTTGTATATTGGTGTTTTTTAGAAGAGCCTAGTACATCATACTAGAAAACCATAATCACGTCTCTCCATAGAAATGGAATAGCCAGAAATATTTGTATAGTAGGTAACCTGCAATGTCTGTCACTCGACTGAAGAGGTACATGGGAATATTCAATGGCTGGATATCAGACGGGAGTTTCTCTTCCCCCTCGTGCTGTTTAGGACTTTTGACTCTCTTTGTAGCTGTTCTGCTAGAGGACAGCTGAACGCAGTTTGAAACAGTAGAGCTTGGTAATGTGGTGCAGGGAAGAAAAAAAATCAAGGAAGATAGTTCAGTCCTATTTTTTCTCCTTGTGAGAGGAGCATATGTCTAAAATGATCTGATTGCTAACCTGTCTTCCATAAAAATCCTTCCAAAGCCTATTCAGAAGATCAAGACTTGCTTTTGAAATGAGAGTGTCCTCCGTGTCTCAACTGAGGAAATAAATGAGGTTATGTAATTTGGCTCAGTGAAGTGTTGTTGCTGCCTAAATAGGTCTGGTATTTTTATGCAAATGCGGGGTGAGGATGGTATTTCAAATGCGTACACTTGAATGCCTTATTCTTGTGCTCAGAGCTACTGCTAATAACAGAAATACATTGATGGTGTTAATTCAACTTTGGTTGTCAGGGAATATTAAGTTGTCGGGATGTAGTGAGCATCACAAGTGAGCTGTGCCACAAAGTTCACCAGAGGTGCAAGGAACTGGCTGAAAATGGTCAAGAGCTCTGTTGGTGAGGTTGTTTGAAGGCCCAGGAACCTCATACCACTTCAACAGAAGTGCCTCGTTAGCACTGGCGGGAGAGGTGAGGTCCTCCAGGTGAGACGGGGGGGGGCTGCGGACAGGGCTGCAGTCCTGGCTCCCGGCCGAGCACGGGCTGGTGGGTGGCTTGGCGCTACCTCATCCTCCGCGTGGCAGCTCAGCACGAAGCTGAGCAGCAGCAGGGTCGGCAGCCGGTTGTGTGTGTCCCCCCTCGGGCGTCTCGCTAAGCGGAGGCAGGAGCTTTCTCATCTCCAGCCTTGTCCTTACCCCTTCCATGATGCTGCCGGATGCTGGCTGGGGCTCCACATGTAGAACTTGGCCCAGCAATGGCAGTTGCTGCATTTGGGTAACCTTTTTAAGTGGATAAATACTCCTTCCCACTAGTTTTGTACAATACACAGGAAAATTTTATGAGACTTGGCAGGTGCCTTCACCATCCCAGACATCTGTTAACCTGCTCCGATGGAGGGTTATTCCCCCATGTTGCAGATACCAAATGAACTGCAGGAGAAGCCATTGTGCGTGGCGTGCCTTTTAATTGCAAACATCACAACACAAATATTCCAAAGTCGGGAAATGCAGATGTTAATATTTCTGTAATAGTCTTAGTTTTCAGCAAGGTGCTCTGAGACCAAGCCTTGGCTTTGCTCGTGGCTAATCTAATCTGAGAGTCTGGCTGTTGGCAGCAGAGGTGACGACGACAGCAGGCGCCCACGTGGCTGCCCGGCCCCGTGCTGGGGTGGCAGCAGTGGCTCATAGGGAAAACTTGCTCCGCACGGCTCATCCGCCCAAGGCTTTGGGACTGTTTGAGTTCCCCCTCTCGGACAGGTTGTTGTCTTCCAGAGCCATTTTGGTTGCTCCCAGCACTTTGTCCTCCCCAGCATCCCCTTTCGTGTCCCGTCCTGTCCTGTACTGGTCTCAGTGGTGGGTGAGGACCTTCCTCTGGCCCGCGGTACTGGGCAGCAGCATGGGTCAGCCGTGCAAGGCATGCGGGTGCCATCTGCTTGCCTCGCTTTCCCATTTGCTCCTGCTTCCCCGGTTGACCTGCTTCATGGGATGTTTCTACCCTCATGACCTGATTTTGGCAGGGGAAAAGTGGATGTCCTGAACTCAGGGAGCGGAAGCTCCTGTCTCTTGGGTCCAAACACGTAATAAAATTATGTTGTTAGGGGCCAGAGAGAGCTGTCTGTCTGGAAATCTTGCAGGGGAAGATGTTACTATTTTGAGGTAGAGCACAGGTACCTGTAGGAGTAAATGACAGATCCCGAAGGTGGAGGAGCCTCTGGTGAGCCTGTACAACTTTGGAGCTCAGCTGGACCTGACACAACAGGATGGAGGATTTGGACAGCCTCTGCTGACCCTGTCCGACCTCCAGAGCTTCTGGATGTGGCGAGAGCTAGGTGTTCATGTCCATGAAACGTCAGGGAAGAAAATGGAGGTGCATGTGGATGTCAGGCACATCCTGGGCTAGGTGGGCACCGAGCAGGGCAGAAGGGGTTGACGTTTGGAGTCTTGGTGTCTCCGACCCATTTTGAGGGTCCTAAGGCCATCGTCGATCCACGCTCAGCCCCTTCCTGGGCCAAAAGCCGTGGTGGGGCTGACAGCAAGCAGCTGGGCTCAGCAGGAGCCACGGGGAGGGACGGTCGGCCGAGCGGCCGGGCCTGCGTCCCTGGTGGGAGCGGGCCACGGTGGTGGGGACCCGTCTGGGGCGGCGGTGGGACCCGTCCGAGGCAGCTGGGGGACAGGTCCGGGGTGGCGGCGGGGCGCTTCCCGGGGCGGAGGGCCCGTCCCCCGGGATCAGTGCAGGGATGTTTCCCGGGATCAGCGCTGGCTGATGTCCCAGGGAATATTTAACTTCTTTGAGGAGTGTTTGCTGAACTGGATAGATGTAACTGCTAAGAAATCTGCCATTAAACCTTCATTTCCTTTTCCTAATTTGTTCTTGTTGCAGCTGTAGCCCCTTGTGCCGCTCGAAATCGCTCCTGTCTCCCCGCACCGCTGCCCGTGACCATGCTGCTGTCGCCTCGCTGCCAGCGCTGGAGCCCCGGGGAGGAGCGTAACAGCGCGCGCGTCTCTCCTGGCCCCCCGACGGCCAGGACGGCCTGCACAAAACGGCCTTAAAAGCACCTCGCGGCGCCTCGCCGAGGCCTTTGGCCCCGTTGCGGAGGGCGCGCAGGCTCCTTCGGTTTGTTGTGGGGAGAGAGAGCCGATCCACGCGATCACAGCTTGGCCGCTTCGGGCACCGGTGTCCTCGGAGGACGGGGCGCGAGTCCGGCCGGCGGCCTGCCCGGGCGCTCTGCGCAGGGCGAGTTAACGCGTTTTCCTTTCGCTGACGATTACCTGCTTGCTGGGGCCGGCTCTACTGGGCGAGAAACCTGCAAGCGTTTTCCCTTTCCGCCTCAGCTTGGCAAGGGCTTTCTGTGGCCGTGACAGCAACCTCCTTTTATTTCTTTAAATCTGTCTGCGTGAAGTAAACCCCCTCCCCGCACCGCCCCCGGCCTGGGTTCAAGAGGAGAGCTGTCAGCTATTTTTGTTGTAGTGAATGATGTGAATTACTGTTTGAGGATGATCTGGATTGGGATTTAATTAATCCGGGAACCTCCTTGAAGAAGTTGTTTTTAACATCTAAGTACTTTGATTACAAAACACAATCCCTTCCTTTGTGCTTTTTGCTTATACACATATATTTTATTTAGGCCTTCCCTTCCTTTTCTCCCTGCGCCTCTGGTCCCAAAGTTGGGTCAGAAGGACCCACGGACACGTCTCCTTCTGCCTAATCCGGGATCAGGAGAGGAGACCGGTGTAACTCTGCCATTTGTGGTGCACTGCGTCAAAGCCGACTTGGGGATACTGTAATCCCTGGATTAGCGAGAGAATAGACGTGGTCGGGGACTCTGTAATCCGGGGATTATTGAGATGGCCGGGAGCAGGTAACGATGCGGTTCAGACCCGTTGCGCCTGGGCCACGAGGGTCCCTGGTGGCTGGGTCGTGTCCGCTGGCTCACGGCCCCTGTGCAGGGGACGGAGCTGGGCGTCTCTTCCCTGCGCGCCCGGAGCGAGGGCCGCGCGCGGAGCCGGGGCCGCTCGCTCTCTGACGCCAGGGCAGTCTGCGCCGCTCCCCGCACGAACCAACGGCAAACTGGAGTACTCGGGCCTTAAAGCCAGCGTTGCCCAGTCCGCCTTGCTGTAAAGGGTCTGTCTCCTCTAGCTGCCAACGGTTTTAGAGCAAAACCTGACGACAGTCTTTCCCATAAGCCCAGGGTCTTGTGGGGCCCGACGGATGCTCGCACGGTGGGTCTCGGGGTGCTGGCGCAGGAGAGGCTGATCCTGAGGTTTCCAGATGGGACTGTAAGGACTCGGTGAAATGGTGGTGGAGGCCCCGGGGATAACGCATCAGCTTTCCTCATCCCCATCCCCTCCTCTCCTTGCCTCATGAGGATTATTCTTCTGTGCTACCACCATTTCACCCCTTGTCTTTGGAGTGCTCGCTCCTCAGCCCAGCTCCTGCTGTGATGTCTAGTCTCTTTAGATCACTAATGTCTCATCAGAGGGCTTACTGGGCATTTCAGGTGATCTTTCCAGGTCGGAGTGACCTTGCTGTCAGCCGTGAGGAGGCTGGCAGGTAATGCAAAGCGTTTTGCACCCTGCTCTGTCCTGCAGCCATCTGCGGCATGTGTTGGGTTGTGCGGCCTGGCTGTGGTGCCCCTTGAGCTGTGCCAGGGTAGAGGTGCAGGGAGCTCGGGTGGGGGAAACGTGTGAGCATCCAGCAAAGCAGCGGTTGTGTAAAGGGGAGCAGAGCTGGGGTTCTCAGCCCCAGGATGTTCAAACTCTTGGCGTCTACAAGAAGAGTCTGCACAAGGTCATGGAGACTGTTACATAGACTAAGTACACAGAGGCCACATCTGGCTCGGGAAGCCCCCGAGTGGAACGTAGAGGATGGGAGAATATCAGTGGAAATATCTTATGTGATTGCCACCTCTGTATGCGTCTCTTACTGTCTGTTGGAAAGGGGATACCGGACTGTATGTACTTCTGATTTGACCCAGTATGGCCTCGCTCACGTGCTTATAGTCTTGTGTTCACTTGCGTGAGCCAGAGGATCTGCAGAGGGTCTGTCAAACCCCTGCCATCTCCTCCCCGAATCAGCTGGGGAGATCCTGTTCCAGGGGAGTCAATAGGTGGTGGGTAGGGCTCAACGTCCTGGCAGACCAGGTAGTCATCTACTACCCTCTGGCCGCGTACATACCCCTCCCAGGGGCCTGGTGGAGGTCAGCTGGGAGCGTTAATATTCACAGGAGAGATCCTTCGACAACGAACACGCCAGCGGCTCGGCTGGCCGGGGCTGGGGCTGCCCGCGAGCTCCGCGGAGGTGCGCGCCGGCCAGCGCAGAGGTGAGACCCGCCGAGCAGCGCGCACGTAGCAGAGCTGAGGTTTCGGTCGACGTGGCAGGATGCTGATCAGGCAGGTTAAAAATAGCAACTGCTCCCTCCCCGCTCCTCCCGATCTCGGTGGCACGGCTGAGGTTGGGAGCTGGAAGTGCTTCGGCTGATGTGCTGAGCAGGCACAAAATCCCAGCTGGGGTGGGAGCCGGGCTGGGGGCTCGGTGTCGCGCGCGCGGGCCGCTGCGGGGCCGGGTGGGGGGTCTGGGCCTCTCTGTGCAGACCTGCTGTGACCCCCGGACGTCCTCCCGCCTTCGGAGGCGGTCCGCTAGCGTCTGCGCTCCTCGCCGGCCTCCAAAGCGCCGTGGGCCGGGGAGTGAGCGGCTCCCCTGCCCGCCCTCGAGCCGGTGGTGCCCGTCGCCGCCGAGTCCCGCGCGCCCGCCGCCGGCTGCCCCGTGGCCGGCCCGGTCGGCCGGCGCCGGCGAGGTGTCGGGCCGGGTTTCGCTCCGGGCTGTCCGCGCCGGCCGGTCCGCCGCGCGTGGGCCCGTGCTGGCCTCTCCGGCCGCGGGGGCGACCCGTGTCTCGCAGCAGAACGGAGTCATCCTTCTTGCCTCTGACCCGCAAATTTGATTTGATTTCCCGAATAGCCGGGTGAACGTAATTCTCTGGAGAGAACGGGCACGAGCCGTTCGTCAGGGCTGACTCCTGACTCCCTACCAGGACCCCAGATGTGGAAAAACGCAGCGGGTTGTTAGTATGTTGTCAGAAATGCTTTGCGCAGCTTGAGCTCGAGCTGTCCTCCCCAATAAAGACCTAATTGAGCCATTAGAGTCGATGTCTCCATTCAAAGCAGTCGTTCCAGCGCTGGTTGTTATTTTTCTCCTGATGCATTGTGAGCCTGATTTCTTGAGGGGAAACATTTGAAGGGTCTTTGATTGAAAGGTTTTGTTCTCTCCTAGCAGCTGCAGTTGTGCACTTAGGGAAGGATGGAGAACGGTTCTGCTTTTCTTTGTGCTGTGTCCCTGGCTTTTGAATAGCTCTGGAAGCAGAGATAGAAATTAGCAGGACCCCTTTCAGGGTGGAAGTGACCAAAGGGAGGCCATGGGGGCTGTTGCCATCCTTGACATCCCCGTGTCATTCTTGGTCAGGTTTGCAGTCGCATCCGGCAGCTAGCGGAGTTGGGATGATTTTTCGCTTCACCTTAGACAGTCGTGTTGCAGGTGGCTCCTGGCCCGAGTGAGCTGCAATACCTTCTCCCAGGGACAGCGGGGACGAGCAGACTAGAGCAGATGGGACTAGAGCAGAGGTAGGACAAGGTGAGAGCAGCAAACTTCATGAGAGTTTTGCGTTTTTATTGAGGCTTTTTCATAACCAGAATAGTTAGTTCCATGAGCAGTGCAGACTTTAGTCTTTCCCTGTGCCAAGTTCAAGCTTTCCCTAAGGTCGTTTGGTCTGCGTTGCATGGGCAGGGCTGGCTCATAGGCTCGTCTCTCGGATGCGGGCGCTAGCTGGTGGGGTGAGCGACCCCGAGCTGTGTCCTCGGGGGGGTGCGGGGGCCGGGAGCAGCGCGGCACCGCCGCAGCGAGGCCTCGGGAGCGGGCTCCCAAAGCCGCAGCGCGGCTGGAGAAGCTCTCGAGTTGTAAGACATCTTTTGGGTTCTTGCTCTGCGTTCTCAGGTTTTCTTCGATGTTGTTCGGTCTTGTGCTGCTTGAGCCTCCCACGTTCAAGCCCTCACCGCAGCTTCAGCTCGCTTCGTTTCAGGGTCGGTTTACAAAGGATACTGTAGTACTTGGAGGTGCGGTGAGATTTCCTCCAACTAGGTTGGAGGCTTTTTATGGTGAATCTCACGGGGAGTTAAAGGAATCGCAGGAATCGAGGCTCCGGGCGACAGGAGCGAGCCGAGGGTCGTTCCCAGACAGCTGGGAACTGCCTCTTTTGCAATGTTTTATTTGTCTGCATTGCACAGAATTGTTGTGCAGCCTTTTTGGTCCTTTTAAAAACTGTGTCTGCACTTGCTCCTGTGCAGCGAGTCAGCTGTTTAATAATGCACCATGGATCCATCTCTCCTAGTGCCATGCTAAAGCAGATCCTTTGAATGGAAAGGTAACCAAAATAGAAACCAGAAACCAAAATAGACAACTAATCTCTCATTTTGATCTTTTCTGTGCTGCATTTCAGTTCGTTCCCTAGTGCAGTCATAAAACACGACTGTTATCTCAGCTTCCTGAGTATGCAAACAAATGGCTGTGATTTTCCTACCCTTGGATCAGTCCCTATCCATATTCTCTGAATAACAGTAAAACATTAATAGAGATGAAGACCGTTATCTCCCTCCTGTCTGTTTTGTCTTTGGAATAACAACTTTAAATGTTAAAAGTGCAGAGATTTATAGATGCCAAGACTGCTCCGCAAAAAATAAATCATGTTCCGTAGTGTATATGGTCGTTTATTGTTGCTATATTATCTAAAGCCATAGAGGGTGTTAACCCTGTGATAACATCCTCAAACGGACATGCTAAATAATTTCGTAGTTTAATATAAAAATTCTGTTGGCTGCCTCGTCTGATCTGCAACTCATGTTAGCGCAGGGCAATACAAGTGGAAACTGTCCAAAATACTGACAACAAGCTCCCCAGGAAAGCTGGAAATAGGGGAGGCTTTGGATCCTGAAAGAGCCACTGTTTTACCTGTCACTTCAGTGAATCTAGCCACGAGTCTCTGACTTTCTCAATATGATCTTTTCCAATGTTTTGCAGACTTCTGAAGGCCTTTTTGGCAGGGGGGGGATTTATCTTGGTGTCTCATACTTAATAAAAAAACCCTTAGTGATGCATGCATTGATAGCAAAATAAACGTCTTCCAGTCGTTATTTAGCGAGCGACCGGAGCCGGAGCGGTTCGGCAGTCACACCTCTGGGGATATTACCCCGATCCCACCCGCCGCGGTACTCTGACCGCCCCAAAAATCCCTCTCGTGTCTTAGCGCCGGAGCGGCAGGGCGCAGCGGTGGCAGACTGTGGGCGGGCGTTTCGTGCCCGGGTTCGGATGCTCCGGCGCCGTGGCGAGGCCAGAGCTGCTGGTGCCGAGCCCGTCACCGAGGCTGGCGGCGCTGGGGGCAGCGCCGGGCCGCGTCCCCCGGCATCCTGCCCGCGCGCCCCTGTGTCACTGGGAGCCCCGAGGCGAGCGGTGGTTTTGGTGGTTAGTCGGTAGGCATTTCCTTGCGTTTCCTTTGTTGGGCTCTGTGAGTAAGGGAAAAGCAATCTGTTTCTGTAGTGAAAAACAACGGCGCTGACAAACACAGGCGCTGTTTGACCGAACGCTGAGCGCTAGGCACTGACAACTTGTTTCTGCAGCAAGAGCTGGAGTAGCGAGCGGCTGACGAGCGACGTTACCTAGCGGGACAGATCGCGTCGCCGCAGGCGTAGCAGCTGTCCCGGGCGCGAAGGGGAGCGAGGCCAGGGGAGCGCGGAGCAGCCGTCCTTGCAGCTCGCTCGCTTGCGGTGAGCGTGGACGGGTCGGCCGCGCTGCCGAGCCTGGACGGCCGCGAGCCAGATGCCCGCCAGCGTCTGGGGGAAGCTGTCACTTGTTTAACACCTGGCTGCTACCCATTCAACTTGCTCAGGCTCTCGGGGAGGAACGTTCAGTGTTTGTGTGCTGGCGAGCACAGTGCAGCTCCTGGGAAAACCTACTGGCAGGAGGAGCGTGCGTCTCCAAGCGTGGTGTTTCAGGGACGTGGCAGCCCTTTGGAGCCTAACCTCTAGCCGGAAGGTGCCTCGAGAGCCGACACATGCACAAAACTGTCTGCCAACAAAAAAAAAAAAAATTTTTTTTTTGATTTCTTGGTGCCCTTGTTTTTTTGCTGCCTGATGATATGATGTCCTTAAAGTCAGGTGCTTGGTTTGAGCCCAACGGCAGGACAGGAACCTCGGTCACGGTCCTCTTGCTGTACGCCTGGCTCCAGATGGGGCAAGTGTGCGCTGTTATCACGGTCTTGTTAGAAAGGTCTGAACGGTTATGATGGGGCTACTCTGAGAGCCCCAGCGCCCTCTTTACCAGGTTTTGGCACCAGCCTGCTTTCTGGGTGCCTAGGAGGTATGTTGAGAGGCCAAGCTGGAGTCCAGCTTTGGCAGTTACTCTGGTTTAATAACAGTAAATTAAGGTAGAGAAATGAACAATCCAGATGCCCCTCCAGTCTTTCATGCACGTCTCCAGCTCCCTTGTGAACAGCGCAGAGCATTTCTTGCTCTGCTTTAGTCACTTCATTTTAAGGGAAGCGCTTGATGACATTTTCTCTTAAAATACTGAGCTTTAATGAGCTATGTGAACATTACGATGAGAACTTTGCGCTGGGAACCCCTTTAGGTCGAAAGCAGTTAGAGCGGCTGGGTGCGGAGATGAGGCTTTAAGGTGGTATCTCCAGGACATTTGCACAGCGTTGCTGGGAAGTGAGCAAGATTGGCCTGGAGCACCCTGACCTCACCGGAACGGAGCGTAGAGGGACCACCACTTAACTTCAGGAGATTAGTGTAGACATTTTGGCATAAATGAAAGAAAAAAGGTTAATAATACAACTAACAAAGTGGGAAATCTTTCCCACTGGGTTAGTGACAGATCTCTGTGCTCTCAGAGGTACAGTCCGGTCCCTGGATTCTCGCAGGTCACAGTGGCACAGGTCCAGGTCTGCTGAAACGAGGCACGTTTAGTGCTTCCTGAGCGACTGCAGTGGCTCTCACGATGCTGTGCTGGTCTCTGCATTTCACGGACGCAGCAGCGTTGTCTGGAGGAATGGGAAAGGTTGTAGTCTGACTGCTTACAGCAGGAAAAGCTCTTATGCAGAGTGAGAGTGTTTTAACGGGGTACACAACTCATTGCCATGACTTGTAACTGAGCCTTAAAGGGAGCTAGACATTTCACACTGAATTTTTATTTTCTGAACACCGACAGCTAGATAAATTTAAAATGAGCTCCATCCTGAACCTGTGTGCGTCAATCATTTTCCAGCTGTCTGGCAGTTAGAAGAAACCTCCTTTCTGAGCAGATTAGTTCATAACTTGTGACTTCAGGATTCTTGCGTTTGCTTTTTCAGAAGAGGAGATACAGTCCGCTGGTAGAGATAAAAGACATTGGCATAGATGGACAGCTGCTCTGACCTTGTCTGGCAAGCTAATCGGTGGAAAAGAGCATCTGTATGGGATCATGGAAATGGAACAGGGAGAATTAGAGAGGTGGTTTGTGCGAGCCCTCCCTCACAATCCCTAAATAAACTTGGCCTGGGATGCAGTAGGCTGACAGACCCTTAATTATAATAACAGCATGAGCAGTGTTGCTTTGTAACGGGTTCCCCACTGAAAATTTCTGGCTAGCAGGAATGGTATGCCAGATGTCTGCTTGTGATTGCCTCTGGTCACGGAGATCAGTTCAGGGGTAACGCTCTCAGCTGGAGGATACAAATAATGCAGGTATCCAGGGTTTGGTTGGTTGGTTTGTTTCTTTGGCAGAGGCCAGAGTCCCACTGGATAGGCCCATCAAAATCTCTGTAAGCTTTTCCATACCAATTATCTTCTGCAAAAAGTCATTATGGCAGAAGAGACTGAAGTGAATTGGGACTTGCATGTCTCCAGACAATGATGTATTGCTGAATTTTGGCTAAGTTCTGGAGAAGGTGTCCCTCCACCCCCAGCGTGATTTGTGATCTCTAGTCTGCTGGTTTCCCCAGCCATCAGACCCACAGAGTGATTTCGGTCTGCTGAGGTGCAGCCACGCACGGAGCATCGCTGAAGTAGTAGAGCCCGTCTGCCGACGCAGGAAACCACGGTGACGCGTGCGATGCCCAGAAGTTTTGCTGGACTGGACAGGGCACTGAAAGACGCTCTGAGCCTGTGACTTCTCCCTCTGCGTGCTCTTTGTCATAGCAGGAACCGGTCGAGGGGTTTGGCTGGACTGTGGGAGAGGGTTTGAGGGGCAGTTGCTGAGGGGAGTCTTGTCATTGGTGCTAGCAAGTGTGTTAGGGCTGTGTATTTGTTGTGTGTATCCAAAAACGTGGTGGATTCACAAAGCCTGTTGTGCTGCTGCAGTACGTAGCTGCCCAGTGCTTCTGGTCTGGCGGTTTTGGAGCAGGTCCAGCTCTGTGCCGTGCGGCGGGGGCAATGCCATGCAGGCAGCCTCGGGCCCTGGAGCGCTTCAGCGCAGCTTTCCACTGGCTCGGGCAGTCGAGATTGCCTCCTTTCCCCGCTCCAGTGGCCAACGCCGAGCTCCAGTTTCGCCCCCAGCCTGTGCCTCGCTGCGTCGGCACGAGCTGAAGGCATCTGCTGCTGCTCCAAGCGCTCGAGGCCGGCGTGAGGAGTGTACATATCTTGCTGCAAGGTGTTCACTGCTGGAAACGGCCTGTTCTGCCCCAGAGCAGCTGCGGGGAGGAGCAGGGCCAGCCCCCATGCCAGGGGTGAAGAGGCTCTCCAGGCAAACGGGGCCTCCTCGCTGTCCCTCTCCCGTCCCATCCGTTGCTTCCTCCCCATGAAGCAGAGCGGAGCCAGACGCAGGTTTGGCCGAGGTCTCCGCTCACAAGGGGGCTGAACTGTTCATTAGCATCCAAGTATCCATCTGAACACATCCTTGTCCTTTCTGGAGATGAGTCGTGCAGGGTGGCCTAGTGCCACACACCCCGGAGCAACCTGGAACGGCTGGAGGTTGCCGTTCCGGAGCAGGGGAGCTGGGGCTGGGAGGAGAGGAGTTGAAAGCACAGTCTTTATTCCACTCCCACCTGCTGTGTGTTGCTGTAAACACGGAATGAGTCCATGGAAACTCGTGTGAAACCAGGGCAAGAACTGGTGCTCCAGCAAGCCTTCCAGAAAGGGTCTCCAGGGCACGTGTGCTCCTGCTGAGCTGTGTCCTCCGGATTTATGGCACACGTGCACCTGGTGGCAGCAGCCCATCGCCTGCTCCGGAGCGGCGTGTTGAGCGGCAGGCGTGTGCCCTGCGTGCGGAGGCGATGGTGCCCGTCCCCTGGAAGCAACCTGGCAGAGAGGCCAGGCAGAGCCGTCACTCTCCTCCCCTCGCCGGGACTAACTGTCTGTCAACGGGGTGGGATGTCCCGGTCTGCTGGCGTGCAGCAACCCCGAACTTACACACTGGTTTGTCACCTCCAGCAACGTGCCCATGGAAAGCAGTCTCCCCTTCCTCCTCCAGCGCTGGCCAAGTCCGAGTTTCCCTGCAGCCAGTGTTTTGGTTATGGGTCCTGTTTCACATCGCCGTTTGACACCTTGATGTAATGTTTTCATTAAGAGCGCTGCAAAATACAGCAGCTTGATGTTGCTGATCAAGTGCCGCCAGTTAATAACAGGTTATTAAGCCTTTCTCAGAAGTGAAAGTAATGAAGAAGCATCCTTTATTAGTCATCAGGCATAAAAGTAAAGTCAAAGATCAATATTTTAGGCACTATTTTAGTTTACCCAAGCTTCTGTTCATTATGCCACACAGACAAAACCTTGTAGCTGGGGCTCTCCCCATGTCAAATGGAGACGGTTTCATCTTCACGGCAGGTCTTGAACATGATCCGGATTTTGCATTTACAGTTTGCGTACTGTCTGTTGTGTGGGAAATGCCACCTTGCTCAAAGGCTGGCGACCGAACAACGCTCAGGAAACAGCATCCTGCTGTAGCGTTGACTACAGAATAGCGGTTCCTGGGTCTTATCCGGCACTTTTTCGATAGCAGATTTCCAAGCACTTCATAAAGGAGGTGAGGCTTCTTATTTCTATTTTACGAAATGGAGGTTTAGAGGACGAGCCGAGGTCTGCGCAAGGCAGTACGGAGGAGGTGTGAGATCTAGGTGTCTCGTGTCCGTCCCAGGGCTGTGTCCTCTCAGCTGTTGTGCTCCACATCCCACTCAAAATCATGCAACGCCAGTTTTCGTGCAGAGACAGACAGCCCTCCCTCGTCTGCCATCTCGCTGGTCTGGCAGGGTGTTCGGCATCTGTTATTGGGGTTCATGACGTGGCGCTGAGCCGCGCTCGCGGCCGAAGCTGCTCCGGGGCGCTGGGCCGCCCGTGGCGGCGGTCAGGGCCGCGGGGCGAAGCTGGCTGATGCGCGGGGCGGCCTGACCTCTTCTCACACATTTATATGTATGCGTATATATATACATATATATATATCTGTGTGTGTATATATATGTGCTGGCTGCAGCTAAAATCAGAGTTAGTTTAAATGAAAGTGAATCAGGTAACGTTCAGCGGTTTAGGTAGAAATGGTGGACCCAATTCTCCGCTCACTTGTAGGCATTTTTAAAATTTATTCCATTTCCTGCTGGAGACACTGTAGCGCTCACCATTTCACTGTGGTGCTGAGCCCCGTTCACTGATCCTTATCCGCTAGCGCAGCTCCGGGCTGGATGGTGATGGTGGCTACACGGCTTTGAAGCCGGAGCTGAGGTCTGTGGCGTTATCTTGTCGCTACATGGCTCTTAGGAGGAGAGAACGAAGTCTTGTTGTGTTTGGATGTTTGCGCTAACGTAAGACTAATTCTAATTAGGATGTTTACGAGTTAGTCGCATGTGACACTCGGTGTGCTCCCTGCTGCAAGGCTGAGGTGCGTGTCAGGGTGTGGGGAAATGGCTCCTCCTTTTCCTGGCTTGGTGTCACCCTCATGCGTGATCTCCATCTGGTTGTCCCCTCCCCTCGTGTCCCTCAGCTGGAAGTAAATGTGTACCCATGGCTATTAATAGCCGACTCCTGCAGGAGCCTGCTGCTGCAGATGGGAGCCTGAACTCATTGCAAACCAAGCAATGCGCTGTGTGACAACGTGCTAAGGTATGCTCTTGGGGCTAGCGATGCCCTCGGTTTCTGCGTGAAGACTGCCCATTACTGTCCTGGCCTGCGGGTCCGGGCAGCACCTCCCATCATCACCCGCGTCGCCGGAGTGATGGACACGGCTGCAGCACTGCGTGACCAAGACTGGGTCTGTTCAACAGTCCTGAGATCTCCGTCCTGACGCCGCAGGCGTTGCGGTCTGAGCACCCAGCAGCGTCCGCGCTGCACAGGGATGGACAGCAGAGCCCTCGGCCTGCGGCGTGTCCGCGTGGCCCAGCGACGTGCGCTGGTGAGGAGCCCTCTGCTCGTCCCCGTCCTGGCACCGGCCTGACCAGCAAAACCGGCCAACGCTCAACTTGCCCTTCCTCAAGGGAGGAGCAGCTGCGGCTCCAACCGCCCCTTCGGCTCTGAAGGCAGTTGGGGGTCTCCGGCTGCCCTCACCACCTCACGTACCCCATAGTCACCTGCACGCACATCAGCTTGTCGTCACCATTAGCAAACACTTTCCTGCTCGCCTCCTTGGGCGCTTACTGATGGGAAAAGGGGAGAGCAAATGCATACCACCTTGGTCCGGGAACACCCTGGAGTGGAGGGCGAGTAGGACAAACCAGCGTGCCTAAGACAGGCGCGGGCGAGGTGGGCGCAACTCCTGTGTGCGTGTTCCCGTGGAGCGGACACGGGAGAGCAGCAGCACCGCCTTCGTTTTCCATGCCCGTGGCTGGGAACGTGACGCATTTAAAGCTATGGGTTTCTGAATTTATTTTTCTCCTCTTGGAGTCTTGGGAGCTTTAGTTAATTCTGTTCCCCAAATTGCATTTTGCCTCCTGTTTCCGTAACTGCCTAAATCTACTGCTAACGTTATAGAACCGTGACATTATTCTACAGATTGTTCCTGGGTCAGTGGCTTGCATTTCACACCTCCTGTAGCTGCCCAGGAGCCCGGGGGGTTCTCAGCCACCAGCCGCACAAATTCACCACCACCGCTATTTCCTGTCGATCCTCAGTCAGGGCAGTAGGGCACCAGCCCATGGAGCTGGTGGCCTGAGGCATTTGCCAAGCAGCCGTAGGGCAGAGGGGCTCTGACCCACCAAAGGCAATGGTGAATTTCTCCTCCATTTACGTGATGCCAGGATTAGGGCATTTGCCTGTATGGCACCATGAAGTGGAGTGAAGCAGTGACCCGATTCTGTCCTCGTGCCTGCTGCCACCCAGCCTTTCCCCAGTGACCTCGTCATCTCCATGTGTTCGTTCATCCATTGCCAAACGGGAAGAAATAGTAGTTGCCTACCAGGCGTGTAACCAGTGTACGGTTCGAGTGTGAGCGGTTCTGCGCTGCAAATGCAGGAGAGGTGCGCGGGTCTAATGAACTTGTTTCTTAAAGTTATACAGTGAAAACATGGAAAATCTATGAACTCTCCCCTTCCTGTAGGGGAGTCAGAAGCATTGATAGGTAACCAATTATGCATATTTCAAGAGGACTTCACCGGCTAGACCTGTGAGCCGTGCAGAGTTTCTGCAATGCGATATTCATTGCAAGCATGAACAGCTTAGAAAACAAATGTTTATTTGAGCAGAAGAAATAAAATCGATTTGTGGTTTGCACAGCTGTCCCATAGGGGTTGATTCATCTAATCCCAAAGTAAGAACAGAGAATTTCACTAAAATCTCTGCTCTGTCTTCTCAGATGGCAACCTCTGTGTTTTACTATGTCTTACCCCCAAAATAGCAAGCTTCTCTTCTGCCATGTGTTAGAATAAAATCTTCTGTAAATATGGGAATAATGTAAAATGAAATGAATTCAGATTTGAAGTTAATAGCAGAGGGCTGACTGAACTCATCTCTTGCACTGAATTCGGTAAAGCCTTCCAGTACGGAGTTTGTATGAGGCCTCTGCAAATCTTCTGGTCTCCTGTGTCCCGGGAGCGCAGAACCCCTGGGCAAGGCCGTGGTTGCGTCTTCGCAGCTGGGTGCGGTGGCCTTTGAGCCGGCCTCTGTCACTGCTGCCCTGAGCTTCCCCGTCACTGGTGAGCGCTTGTGGCACGTTTCTGCTTTAAACCATGACAGCAGCAGCAGCTTTCTTCAGCCTTAAATCATTTTTGATACTGCCTACGCGCGACGCCCGTTTCTGTGGCTGTGAAGCTGACCAAAAGGTCTCCACGACGCTCTTGTGAGTTAGGCTGTGAAAACGGGGGGTCGCGTCAAGCACGGCTGGAGCCCGGGGCTGGAGCAAGGGGCCGGGCGCCGGCGGCTTGGCAGGGCGGGATCGCTGGGGCCGGCGTTCGCCGTCCCTTTGGTCCCTGTGGAGGTGTCGCAGCAGAGGTGGCGCGTCCGTGGGATGCCGAGTGCCCTGCTTCCGCCCGGGACTTCTGTACAGAGCCGCACTGGTGACCGGTGGGAAACGCGCAGGGTTTCCTAAGGCTCTCTCCCTGCCATAGGTTCTGGCTGGCAATTTTTAAGATATTCCAAGGCCAAGCTGAAATTTGGCAAGTGGCTGTTTCTGATGTAATCTACGTTTTCAACCCTAAAGCAGACTTTTTTTTAGCATTCGAGCTGGATTCACTCCTCGTTTCACAACCCGTTTGGGAAGCAACGGCAGAGTCTGGCCGTTAGACGGGCTCGCGAGTCCGGGAGGAGACGCGGCTGAGCACGAAACGTTAATGCAGACCTCCCGATAGACGGAGACTAGGTCGCTCCAGGGGTCTCCCGCTAGCACCGTGCAGTTGGTAATCTTGCTCGAGGTCCTCAGGGCGCTCGCTATGACGTGCCGTGCCTCGGCAGCTGGGAGCGTCTATCCCGGCAAGCGTGGGCAGCGCCTGCGCTCCCCTCTTAGAGACGGCGCCGCAGCTGCCCTTTCTGCTTCATGACTTTCACATTTGCAAGGTA